>NC_079190.1:453167211-453514918 GCF_029499605.1 Hyla sarda
TGGTTTTAAAATATGGAAGACAATGGGGAAGATTTATCTAAGTATTTAGTCTGTTTTTTCCTGTCTAAATTTGTCGCACAGAAAGTCGCAGTCTTTTGCTTTAGAGGATTTTTAGAACATGATGCATTCTCTTCTATTTTAGACAGAAAAATGCAGTGGTGCTGAATTTATCAATAGTGACTTTTCGGCAAAAAGTCACGTTGGCCTAAATTACGCTGAAATGTCAGACAATACTGAAGAAGGTTTAAATAGTCTAAACTGTAGATCCCGAAGTCTGTGCGCAGAATTTATCAAGAGCTGCGCGACTTTTGATAAATTAAGCGTACAATAGACCTGCCTAACCCTATTTGGTCTATATTGATGCGGGAAATAGACAACTTAGATAAATCCCCCCCCCCCCCCCCCCCCCAATGTACTCTGGACTGGTACATTGGAGTTGAATTCTGGGGAATAAAAATTAGGGGAAAGGATATAAAATTTAGTGCTCCATGGAAGTGTGATACTCGATGAAGCAATCCTTAATGCAGAGGCCAGATGATTGGGGCAAGTGTCACATTTGAGTGGTGGTGTCCTTCCGAATCCCCCTCCTGTGACACACTCTGTATTTTTCTGGGATCATCCCTTCTTTCCAGTGTGGGGGACCTCACCTGGAAAGTGTTGGCCAGGGATGATCCGGGGAACCACAGTTCCAGAAATGCTCTGACCCGTTCTTTGGCGGTCACCAAAGATTAGGGCCTTTAGAACTTCCTCTTTAAACTGCAGTTATGTCCCTGTGTTGCTAGCGTACTGGGACAGTACAAAAGAGTTGTACATGGCAACCTGTACCATGTGGACCGCAACTTTTTTGTACCATACCTGTGTTTTGCGCATGGCATTATATGGCTTTAGGACTTGATCAGAAAGATCAACTTCCCCCATATACCGATTGTGTAGTCCAGAATACAATCTGGCTTGAGGACCGGTCCCGCAGTACCTCGCACAGGGACAGGTGTGCCCTTCTCATGAATTGTGGTCAGCATAAGGACATCCCTCTTGTCCTTATACCTGACCAGCAACAGGTTTTTCATGGGTAAGGGCACGGGACTCACCCCGGGGCATAGGAGTCTGCAGGAGATAGGAAGGAAGGTCTCTTTGATTCTTCCGGACTGTCTCACAAGCGAGCGTGGATCTGGCGGCAAGGGATGTGAAGAGTGGGATACTAGTATAAAAGATATCCACGTAAAGGTGGTAACCTTTATCTAGCAATGGGTGCAAAAGGCCCCAAACGATTTCCTGCTAACACCCAGAGTGGGGAGACATTCTGGGGGTTCAATAAGGGAATCTCGTCCCTCATACACCTTAAACTTGCAAGTGTACCCTGAGGCAAGTGTCACAAGGGTACTTGCAAGGGTACTCTCGCAAAGTTTATACACCTTCACGCCATTCCGTGCCTGCTTGATTTGGATGTATTGCTGGAAGCTGAGTCTCCCCTTAAAGCTGATGAGAGCCTCCTCAATAGAGACCTACCTTGCGGGGGTTATGCCGCATAATGCAAACATTTCCGAATGGCCTCGAACTGGGGACGGGTCATGGCCATGCTGTAGAGTGGGGTCTTTTAGAGGACATCACCACTCCAGTACTGCCTGACCTTTCGTTTTTTAAACTAGGCCCATATGCAGTACGAAGCCCCAAAATGTCCTCATTTTGGCTCAATCGGGCCTAGCTAAAAAGCAGCAATGAACTGTTGGGCGTAAAGACTTCTAGTGTAGAAAGCCCTGCATCAAAACAAAAATGCGTTTACCTAATCAGTGGTGTGCACACTGATTAGCGCTTGGTGGCGGCAGGGGGTGCAGAAGCCAGTGGGGGGTCTGGCCACGCAGCCCAGAACAGTGGCTGGTGGCTTGTACATAGACCCCCACACAAAAAACCCGAAAAAAAAGCACTCGCCTGAACCCCCCCCCCCCCCAAAAAAAAAAAAAAGCAGATCAGTGATAAATCACATACAGCGGTGGGGCAGGCCCTACACACAGGTACGATCCGTCCACACAGCACAGGCCTGCTACTGGTGGCACAAACCGACTATAGGTGCAAAAACTAAAATAAAAAAGATGCTTATAATCCCAGAAAAAGCGCCTTCACTACAAAAAAAAAAAAAAAAAAAATGCGGATCAGTACTATGGGTGGGCTTTAGCTAATGGTGGTCGGCCACTCTTTTATATGGAAGATTTGTCAGCCACACAGTTAGCAAAAAAAAAAAGGTCTGCGCCCCAAAAAAAACGCTGGGGGCAGACCACAGCGACCCTGTAGGGCCCGGGTCACGCAACTAAAGGTGTTGGGGACCATTGGACACCTACGTACAATGCGCCACAAAAAAAAAAAATCTTTTTTTTACCCCTAAGAAACGGTCCCTTCCTAACTAAAGCTGCAATCTAATGTGCCAAGGGGCACAGAAAGGGTTCCAGTGGGCACTTTTAGTACTGTGAGGGGGGAGATGCAGCACAGGGTTCCGTCTTGCTCAGCACCAGACACAAAATGATGGGGAGCAGAGCAATGAGCTCCTGCTCTCCTTCCCCCTCCCCATATACTGTGATTGGTGGGGTCACTATGACCGCTCAATCACAGCTGTCCTGGGGGTGGGGGGTGACCACACTGCCACCTCCCAGGACAGTACGGAGAATGATTGTTGGTGTATATTACACCACTGATCATCCTCCTTTTCCGGGTCATATGTTACCCCACTGACCCGGAATCGCTGGTCTGAATGATTTCAGCAGGCATCCCGGTCCGATCCCCGTCCAGTGAGCGGCAGGACCGAAAATACTCAGGGCGTACAGGTACACCATGAGTCCTTAAGGATCGGGGATGCAGGGCGTATGCATATGTCCTGTGTCCCCAAGAGATTAAGGACTCCATTAAAAAAAAAAAAAAAAAAAAAAAAAAAAAAAAAAAAAATAATATATATATATATATATATATTCCTGTCTCTTCTTCCTCCTTCTTTCTGTCCTCATCTCCTCTTCTTCCCATATGTTGCTTACACCAACCACATTGTTGTTGATTGTACCTACCCTGATCACATAGAAGCTTGGACCATGTACCTTGAGTTGACTAGTTGATGTTTGAATTGTCATGTCTTTAACTATTCACTTTAATGTATTCAACATCCTGTCTTGTTACTGAATACCTGAATTTATATAGTGATGGTACGCATCATATGTGTGTACCCTATCGACAACCGCGTTTCCTACGATGCCTGTTTATTGATGGTGTTTTTGTAATTTACTTGAACTTTGTACTTTTAATAAAACGTTAATGTAAAAAAAAAAAAAAAAAAAAAAAAATATATATATATATATATATATATATATATATATATATATATATATATATATATTTATACTATTTACAGATCTTTTTTTTTTTTTATGTAGTAGCATTGAAAACATGCTGTCTTTTATTTATTATTAATTACATTTTGTTGCTTCCTCAAGTTGGGCTTCATTCAAAATGCTCATATAAAAAAACATTTTTTTTTTAATTTATTTTTTTAAGTAAATGTTTTATTCAAGTTTAAACAGTATCAAGTACAGGCTTAATATAGGAATTACAATGAGGTCAAACCTCCGTATGCTTCAGGGTGGCGCAAACAGAACTGTAGAGGAGGCTTGCATAGAAGTGTTAAAAAAGGGTCGAGGAGGTTTGAGAAGCCTAAAAGATTAGAGCAAAAAGGGCATTTACAGAGCATGCAAACACTTTTTTTTGTAGCTCCCTCAGTTATAGCACTGTGTAAAGGTGTATTCACACCGCATTTTGTACATACAGTTTAGGAGTAGTTAAACTGTATGAGCTAAAAACATATACACATACGGTTTTAGATTCTTCTTGTTGATTTATAATACTAGTAAAAACAATATATAATGATTATATGGCAAAGAAAAAGACTGAACCTTAACCATGTCAAACCATAAAAAAATGGATTTATGGTTTCTCAATTGTCTCTGAAAATACAGTTCTATGCAGTTCTATAATGTAAAACTGTATAGATAAAACAGTTGCATAGCATGTAGAGGCATTATTGGTGTAACATACTTTAGTTCCACCTTCAGCTTTGGGACATGTGAGAAGCATTGTCCTGTCAGTGATCCTGAACGTCACTGGATGGACTCCCTAACCGGCTGTGACCAGAGGGTGCAGGGTCATTGACATAACAGAACCTTCTGTGTCTGCTCTGATCAGTAATTCCTATTGAAGTGGTTGTCTCCTGAAATAATCTCCCTTGTGTCTCTGGTCTTTGCAGCATTAATAGCGTTGACATGACGGAAAATGTGGATGACACAGATGTGGTAGTTCCAGAACTGCATAAGCTTCTAGAACAAGACTCTTATCTCAAGCCGTACAAGAAAGATTTCCAAAGAAGGTAGGTACAGGAGATGATGGCTGGCTTAGTCCGTAACTGACACTATTACAGGTGTATACTAACCAGTGTGCCACCAGCTATTTCAAAACTACAATTCCCAGCATACTTTGGCTGTCCGGGTATGCTGGGAGTTGTGGTTATGCAACAGCTGGAGGCAAGCTGGGTTGAAATACTGCAACAGAGCAGACAGCTGCTCAGAAACTACCTGTAATAATTGATAGAATATTTACAATGCTTGATGAAAGGACATAGCATGTGTATGTATTTTATTTTTATTTTTTACTTTTCTTATCAATCTCTATAGCTGTAACAGAGAGTGCACTGCAATACCTTTTCCAGGTATTGCTGTGCACTTTTTTTTCCAACTGTTAAGGTACCTTTCCATGTACTGTATATGCTGCAGATTTGATGCTTTGTTCAGTCATTTAGTTACATTGGTTTAAACAGCATGAAATCTGCAGTGTCAAGTCCACACACCCTTATAATAAGTGCTGCAGTACTCATGAACCACATTTAGGCCTGTCATAAATATAGTCAAAATCACTTGAGCAAAATGTTGCACTCTTTTTGAGCAAGTGCAACAAATTGGCAACAGATACCGTATACACCAAAAAGCAGTGTAAAAGGCTTTAAAATGTCCCCCAATGTCTTGCCACCACCACATACCTACCCCTACATACATTTTACTCTCATAGGCTTTATTATGGGGTGTAAGTGAAGCCTAGGAGAGTGAAACATACGTTTGGCAAGAGTAGCCTTATCTGCACACTATGCTACTCTTACATAGGTATGTGACTCTATACTGCCCTTACATAAGATAACATTGTCTGATAGATACACTTTAAATCTATGTAATTGATTTGGAGCTCTGTTTGCTATAGAGACAAAATGAATTGGGATTACATTTTAGAAATAAGAATGAAACAATAAGTTTGTGGACATTCCCTTTTTAAATTCGTCTTGCCACAATCTTAAAATCAGTTAGAGTGAAATATTTCCAGAATGACACATAACAGGGTGTACTTAATAGTACTGCTGCACTGAACTGCAACACCCTACATAACATACATGGGCATATGTATTCTAACCTTATCACAGAACACTCTCACCCTGATACAATAAGAGTAAGTAACTTTTCCAGATACATCCCTTCCTCATGGTCACAGGGCTGAACTACTGAATTAACAGACACCAGAAGTTGATGTTGTAACCTTCTGTTAACTGTATGTGATGTAACAGATGGCTGTCAAATAATGTAACCATAACCTCACTAACAAGGATGAAGATGATGTCCTGTATAGTCATAAACCATTTTATTTATGTCCTCTAGCTTTTCACTTTCATATCAAATTTGTCAACTTTTTGGCACCAGTAAGATTTTTAAAAATGTGTTTTCCACCGAAGTACCTCTTTAAAGGAGAACTGTGGCGCAACCACTTTTCACTTCCCCTGTGCCTGGGCTGCAAAAAAAAAAAAAAAAAACTTTAACTCACCTTCCTATATTCCCCCCGTTGCGCGGATATCTGCATCCCATTCCTCCGGTGCTGGTCTGCTTCTTGGGCCCTGTGACTCCTACTGTGCTCAGCATATCGCCAGCCGCATCGATGTCCCGCCTCGGCTGGTGATAGGCTGAGCGCACTGTCATGTAAGGAGCCTTGGCAGCAGGGAAAAGGTGGGGCCCGGGCTCCTTACATGATAGTGCACTGTCCTTACATGACGGTTCTATTTTTAAATAGAAGTTATTTATACATTTGTTTAACTTTCTGGCACCAGTTGCTAAAAAAAAAATAAAAAATACAAAAATAAAAAAAAATCATTCCACCGGAGAACCCCTTTAAGTGACAGCTGGTAAGTAAGAAGTGTGCTGCCGTGCACTTCATAGTTGTAAAATTTTAACTTTTGATATGTCTGAACAAATGACAGTGATGCTCTAACCCCTTAAGGACCAAGGGCGTACAGGTACGTCTTTGCTCCCTGGTACTTAAGGACCAAGGGCGTACCTGTACGCCTGTGGGAATTTCGCTTCCCGCCCCGCGCCGGGCGAGGACCGGGGTGACTTCTGATATCTATCAGCAGGCACCCCGAGCAAATGCCCAGGGGGGGTCATCAGACCCCCTTATATCGGCGATCGGAGCAAATCGCAAGTGAATTCACACTTGCAATTTGCACAATTCCGGGCCATTACGGGTCTATGGTGACCCGGACACCCACGATCCCCCTGAAGCGATAAGAGTGAGGTGGCAGGGGTGCCACCCCTCCTATCCCTGCTATTGGTGGTCTAGACGCGACCACCAATAGCAGATCGGGGGGTGGGGGGGGGGGTTACTTTAGTTTTCCCCGTCTTGCCCACCCACAATAGGCGGGGCAGAAAGGGGAACCGAAGGGGACCGGGCACCGAAGGTCCACTTACCCCTCCGGAGGCTGCGGGCAACGATGCGTGCAACAGGCTCCCTGGATCCGACGGAAGCCGGTAAGTTGCCTAGCAACATCTGGAGGGCTACAGTCAGAGACCACTATACAGGGGTCTCTATACTGTAGCTCTCCAGATGTTGCAAAACTACAACTCCCAGCATACCCAGACAGCTGTTTGGGCATGCTTGGATTTGTAGTTTTGCAACAGCTGGAGGGCTACAGTTTGAGACCACTATATGGTAGTCTCTGAACTATAGCCCTCCAGATCTTGCAAAACTACAACTCCTAGCATGCCCACACAACTGTTTGCTGTCTGGGCATGCTGGGATTTGTAGTTTTGCAACATCTGGAGGTCCACAGTTTGCAGTGGTCTCTATACTGTAGCTCTCCAGATGTTGCAAAACTGCAAATTAGGGATCGACCGATATCGTTTTTTCAGGGCCGATACGATAATCGGCGCAGGTTAGGGCCGAAAGCCGATAACTTATACCGGAATATCGGTATAAGTTATCGGCTATTTAACCCCCTGCGACACCGCTGCAGATCATTGATTTAAAGCGGGCGCTTTAAATCAATGATCTGCAGTGGCTTTTGCGGGGCCATAGGCCGCCGCCACCCGCTTCTCTCCCCTACCTTTCAGGGTGGTCCGGGCCATCCATCCTTCCTTCCTGTAGTGTCCGGGGGTGTTCCGGGTGAAGAGTGAACCGGTCCGGGCTGTCCTTCTTCTCCGGCGGTCGTCTTCTCCACTCCGGGCAGGCTCCGGCCTAGTACGCTGCATAGACGCCGCTGCGCTGTGATGCCCGTGCGCAGCGATGCACCTGACGTCACGGCGTAGCGGCGTCTATGCAGTGTACTAGGCCAGAGCCTGCCCGGAGTGGAGAAGATGACCGCCGGAGAAGGACAGCCCGGACCGGTTCACTCTTCACCTGGAACGCCCCCGGACACTACAGGAAGGATGGATGGCCCGGACCACCCCCATTACGGGTAAGTTTAATTTATTTATTGACTCGGAGGGTGGGGGAGGGGCCCAACCGGTATAGCGGTATGGGCAAAATCCATACCGGTATATCGCCCAGCATCACGATGGGGGGTGCGGCGGGTCAGGGGGGGTGGCGGTCGCGGTGCGGTGGGGGCGGTGCGGGGCATTATCGGCTTATCAGCAAGGTAATTGCCAATACCGATAATGCCCCAAATCGTGATTATCGGCCATACCGATAATCGGTCGATCCCTACTGCAAATCCCAGCATGCTGGGAGTTGTAGTTGCGATCCCTCCAGCTGTTGCATAACTACATCTCCCAGCATGCCCTTCGGCGATCAGTACATGCTGGGAGTTGTAGTTTTGCAACAGCTGGAGGCACACTGGTTGGAAAATATTGAATTAGATAACAGAACCTAACTGAAGGTTTTCCAACCAGTGTGCCTCCAGCTGTTGCAAAAGTACAACTCCCAGCATGCACGGTCTGTCAGTACATGCTGGGAGTTGTAGTTTTGAAACTGCTTGAGGTTTGACCCCCCCCCCATGTGAATGTACAGGGTACATTCCCACAGGCAGGTTTACAGTAAGTTTTCTGCTTCAAGTATGAGCTGCAGCAAATTTTTCGCCGCAGCGCAAACTCCTAGCAGGGAACTCACTGGAAACCTCCGCCAGTGCGAATGTACCCTAAAAACACTACACTAACACACAATACAGGGTAAAACACTACATATACACCCCTTACACTGTTCCTCCCCTCCCCCCCCCCCCCAATAAAAATGAAAAACGTCTTGTACAGCAGTGTTTCCAAAACTGAGCCTCCAGCTGTTGCAAAACAACAACTCCCAGCATTTCTGGACAGCCACTGACTGTCCAGGCATGCTGGGAGTTTAGCAACAGCTGGAGGCACCCTGTTGGGGAATCACTGGCGTAGAATACCCCTTTGTCCACCTCTATGCAATCAGTAATTTAGTCTTCAAATGTGCATGGCACTGTCTCCCTTCAGAGCCCTGTCGTATTTCAAGGAAATAGTTTAGGGTCACATATGGGGTATTTCCTTACTCGGGAGAAATTGCGCTACAAATATTGGGGGGCTTTTTCTCCTTTTAACCCTTATGAAAAGGAACTGTTGATCATGCTGCCATAAGTGTAATAATCTGCGAAGAACATGCTGAATGCTAATATATAGCTCGCAGCCAAATTAGAAACAGAAATAAGTCCTACTTCTTGACCTGACCAAATGTAAAGTGTGACCTCTTGGGCTACATTTAGGTGCCCCACATATGTCCTGTAGACCATCATTAAAGCATTCATCATTGGATTGTTTAGCAGACCACAGGCAAACAGTACATTACTATCTAAAGCCAGTTTATGATATGGGCATCATATCTTTGCGCCTGTTGTTTTTCACAGTTAGGATTTCTTTAAATGATGCTATACTCCTATTGTTACTTTTCCTCCTTTTAGTTTTTTACTCTATATGCAAAGAACTTGCTGTTGTGTCCTAGGGTGATCATGCAATATATACCTTGAGGGATGTCTAATTCACTTGAAGCAATGTCAAAACATTTACAAGGAACCACATGCAGTACCACTCGGCAGAAAGCCTTGAGAGTTAGCTATATTTCATGTTTGTCTCTGTAAGCATTATTGTTTGAGAATGGTAAGGAGAAACTTTATTTTTACAGATGTTTTCATCTAGTAAAAAATTGAATGGTAGAAGAATGTTGCGATTAGAGGGGCCCTAGGGAACCCTCTTCCAAATTTGCACCAGGGCCACATCATGGTTTGTATCAGGACTAGAGATGAGCGAACTTTAGAAATGTTCGGTTCGCATAACTCGCCAAACTTTAAAAAAATCATGATTTCATTTCGCCTCGGTTCGTCTCAAACCGGCAATGAAATAAGCCCATAAAAATGTTTAAAACATGGCCTAACATATCTAAACCCTTGTCTAACACGGTTAGGAATGTATTAACCCCTTAAGGACTCAGGGTTTTTCAGTTTTTGCACTTTTGTTTTTTCCTCCTTACCTTTTAAAAATCATAACTCTTTCAATTTTCCACCTAAAAATCCATATTATGGCTTATGGCAATTCTACTTTGCAGTGACATTAGTCATTTTACCCAAAAATTCACGGCAAAACGGAAAAAATCGTGCGTCAAAATCGATGAAAAATTGCCATTTTGTAACTTTTGGGGGCTTCCGTTTCTACGCAGTGCATATTTCGGTAAAAATGACACCTTATCATTATTCTGTAGGTCCATACGGTTAAAATGATACCCTACTTATATGGGTTTCATTTTGTCGTACTTCTGGAAAAAATCATAACTACATGCAGGAAAATTTATATGTTTAAAAATGTCATCTTCTGACCCCTATAACTTTATTTTTCCACGTACAGGGCGGTATGAGGATTTTTGCGCCGTGATCTGACGTTTTTATCGGTATGATTTTTGTTTTTGATCGGACTTTTTGATCACTTTTTATTCATTGTTTAATGGTATAAAAAGTGACCAAAAATACGCTTTTTTGGAGTTTAGAATTTTTTTGCGCGTACGCCATTGACCGTGTGGTTTAATTAATGATATATTTTTACAGTTCGGACATTTACGCACGTGGCGACACCACATGTTTATTATTTTTTTATTTACACGGTTTTATTTTTTTTAGGGGAAAAGGGGGGAGATTTCAAACTTATATTAGGGAAGGGGTTAAATGACCTTTATAAACACTTTTTTTTTAAACTTTTTTTTTTTTGCAGTGTTATAGCCCCCATAAGGACCTATAACACTGCACACACTGATCTCTAATGCTGATCACTGGTGTCTAATAACATGCCTGTGATCAGTGTTATCGGCGCTTGACTGCTCCTGCCTGGATCTCAGACACGGAGCAGTCATTCGTCGATTGGACACCGAGGAGGCAGGTAAGGGCCCTCCCGGTGTCCTGGAAGCTGTTCGGGACGCCGCAATTTCACCGCTGCGGTCCCGAACAGCCCGACTGAGCAGCCAGGATACTTTCACTTCAGACGCGGCGGTCAGCTTTGTTCGCCGTGTCTGAAGGGTTAATACAGGGCATTACCGCGATCGGTGATGTCCTGTATTAGTCGCGTGTCCCGGCCGTTGATAGCCACCGGGACCGACCCGATATGACGCGGGGACACCGCGTGACCCCGCGGCATATCGCGGGAGTCGGCGGAGGACGTAAATATACTTCCTGCGTCGTTAAGGGGTTAAAGTAGTTTTAAAGTGTTTTAAGGTTCAGTTATGGCGACATGCGGTAACCCATGATAACTACTCCAGCTCGCCTATTTTTTAGGCTTATGCACACTAAAGTAAAGTGGCATTAAGTATTCCTAGTTGGTTGTAGGTACCTGCTAGTATTAATATGCACACGGAGGCATAAGAAGATGCTGTGGCTTTATCCCAGCATGCCAAAAAATTATCCCTTTTTTTGATAGTAGTGAAGACTGAAGAAGAAATAGCTCTTGTATGAAAAGCCAAAAAATTCTCCCTTTTCTGGGGTTGATGGGTTGTGTATATGTGTAGGCCTGGCTGGAAGTAGGGTGGTAGTGGATTGGTATTGCATAGTAGTATTCCGCGTACAGCAGGTGGTGGCTGACTGATGTTAATAGCGTACAGCATGCGATGGAAGACTCATGTCACTAGCGAAAGCATGAGATGGTGACTGGTAGTGGTAGGAAGGTGGTGGGCTGGTGGCTAACTGATGTTACTATTGTCCAGCATGAGATGGCAGACAGATGTCACTAGCATACTTGCATGAAGTATGATATGTCGACACATGTCACTAGCGTACAGCATGAGATGGTGGGCTGGTGGCTAACTGATGTTACTATTGCACAGCATGAGATGGCGGACAGATGTCACCAACCGACAGCATGAGATGGTGGACAGATGTCACTAGCGTACAATATGAGATGGCAGACAGATGTCACTAGCATCCAGTAGGGGTGGTGATAGTACTGCCTAATAAGTGGCATCTGGCAGAGGAGGTTTAAGTCCTCAAGGATCCATGCCTTATTCATTTTAGTATAAATGTTTTTTCACGCTGCTGGCTGACAGTCTTGTTTGCTTCTGGGTGACCACACCACCTGCTGTGTTGAACACTCTGAAGAGGGTGGACAAGACAGAACACTTATGTCAAACTGGGAAAGTTCTAGCCAATGGTCTAATCTGGTGAGCCAGAAGTCCATGGGGACTGGGCTCATGGTTTCTGTCCTAGAAAGGGCACTGCTGAGATAGGCCTCAACCTGTTTGTTCAGGTGGCGATTTACATGTCTTTGATGACTCATGTCAGGGGAGTATACAGGATGCAGAAACTTCACCATCATGTGCTCAAACATCAAGATGCCGTCACTGCTGGTGCTGATGCTCCTGCCTCTTGCTTGGGGTAGTGCTGGCAGAGGTAGTGGAGTGTTGACTGCAGAGAGCAGAGGCTGGACCCCCATTCAGCAGGTGTTTGTTGCTGGAAATCCATGGCAAGCTGGCTGCGTAGCCAAATTCAATTTAGCCTCCCATTTTGGGTTTATACCGAGGGTTTGAGAGTGTGGCTATCCAGTATTCCTCTCTTCCCTTCAAGCCAATAATGTGCTTGTTAGGGATGTCCCGATACTGGTATCGGTATGGGGACCGATTCTGGACATTTGCACAAGTACTTGTACTCATACAAATGTCCCCGATACCAAATCCGATACTCAGCGCCGGACCCCATCGGCAGGTATCACGGAGGTGCCGAACTATGCAGCACGCCCAGCAGCTGAGCATGCGTCATAACCAGGACCTGTGGCTAATGCCAAACAGCACCGATCGCCGTGATGTCTTTCATTAACCTTTTAAACTCCACAATCAAAGTTGATCACAGCGACTAAAAGTTCTGAAGTTAACTGCCGGTTAGCTCATGGATGCTGATCGGGATTACCGCTGTGAAATTGCAGTGTCCCGATCAGCTGTGAGGACAGCTGGAGGTCCCTTACCTTGCTCCATGCCATCCAATCGTCGCTTCTTTACTGCTGCTTGCCATGGCAGGCAGAAATATAGGAGAGCCGATAACGCTGATCAATGCTATGGTATGGCATATCATTAACAGTGTATGCAATCTACAGATCACATGTAATAATGCCCTATAAAGACTAACAAAGTGACAAAAAAAGTGTAAAATAAATAAAAAATATGAATAAACCCATTCCCTAATTAAAGTTTGAACCACCCCCCCCCCCCCTTTAAATAAAATATAATATTTTTTTTTTGCAAATGTAGAAAAGCCCTTCCTCTAAAAACCGGACCTGGGTGACTGCTGATATCTATCAGCAGTCACCCCGCGCAAATGACCACTTGCGATTTGCGCCTATTCCGGGTCATACGGGTCTATAGTGACCCTCGAATATAAGGGAGAGCGCGGTTTATCTAAGACACCTACGATCCCCCTGAAGGGATAAGAGTGAGGTGGCAGGGGTACCACCCCTCTTATCCCTGCTATTGGTGGTCTAGACGCGACCACCAATAGCAGATTGGGGGCAGGGGGGTTAACTTTAGTTTTCCCCGTCCTGCCCACCCACAATAGGCTGGGCAGAACTGGGGACCGAACGCCGAAAATCCACTTACCCATCCGGAGGCTGCGTGCAACGGTGATCGGCGGGCTGCGACGTTGTGCAGGCAGAAGAGGACGGCTCCCTGGATCCTACGGAAGCTGGTAAGTTGATCTGGAGGGCTACAGTCTGAGACCACTGTAAAGTGGTCTCTAAACTCTAGCCCTCCAGATGTTGAAAAACTACAACTCCCAGCATACCCAGACAGCTGTTTGGGCATGCTTGGATTTGTAGTTTTGCAACAGCTGGAGGGCTACAGTTTGAGACCACTATATGGTAGTCTCTGAACTATAGCCCTCCAGATCTTGCAAAACTACAACTCCTAGCATGCCCACATAGCTGTTTGCTGTCTGGGTATGCTGGGATTTGTAGTTTTGCAACATCTGGAGGTCCACAGTTGGTAGATCACTGTGCAGTGGTCGAGAAACTGTAGCCCTCCAGATGTTGCACAACTGCAAATCCCAGCATGCCCAGACATCAAACAGCTGTCTCGGCATGCAGGAAGTTGTAGTTGCGTACCTCCAGTTGTAGCATAACTACATCTCCCAGCATGCCCTTCGGTGATCAGTACATGCTGGGAGTTGTAGTTTTGCAACAGCTGGAGGCACACTGGTTGGAAAATACTGAGTGAGGTAACATAACCTAACTGAAGGTTTTCCAAACAGTGTGCCTCCAGCTGTTGCAAAAGTACCACTCCCAGCATGCACGGTCTGTCAGTACATGCTGGGAGTTGTAGTTTTGAAACAGCTGGAGGTTTGACCCCCCCCCCCCCCCATGTGAATGTACAGGGTACATTCACACAGGCAGGTTTACAGTAAATCTCCTGCTTCAAGTTTGGGTTGCGGCAAACTTTTCGCCGCAGCGCAAACTCCTATCGGGAAACTCACCCTAAACCTCTGCCAGTGCGAATGTACCCTAAAAACACTACCCCCCCCAATAAAAATTAAAAATGTCTTGTTACAGCAGTGTTTCCAAAACGGAACCTCCAGCTGTTGCAAAACAACAACTCCCAGTATTTCTGGACAGCCACTGACTTTCCAGGCATGCTGGGAATTTAGCAACAGCTGGAGGCACCCTGTTTTGGAATTACTGGCGTAAAATACCCCTATGTCCACCCCTATGCAATCCCTAATTTAGTCCTCAAATGCGCATGGCGCGCTCTCACTTTGGAGCCCTGTCGTATTTCAAGGAAACAGTTTAGTGCCACGTATGGGGTATTCCCGTACTCGGGAGAAATTGCACTACAAATTTTGGGGGGCTTTTTCTCCTTTTACCCCTTATGAAAAGGAAAAGTTGGGGGCTACACCAGCCTGTTAGTGTAAAAAAAAAAAAAAAAAACTTACACTGGTATGCTGGTGTTGCCCCATACTTTTTTATTTTCACAAGCAGTAAAAGGAAAAAAATACCCCTAACATTTGTTACGCAATTTTTCCTGAGTACGGAAATACCCCATATGTGGGCGTAAAATGCTCTGTGGGCGCACAACAAGGCTCGGGAGTGAGAGCGCACCATGTACATTTGAGGCCTAAATTGGTGATTTGCACAGGGGTGGCTGATTTTACAGCGGTTCTGACATTAACGCAAAAAAAAATAAATACCCACATGTGACCCCATTTTGGAAACTACACACCTCATGGAACGTAACAAGGGGTATAGTGAGCCTTAACACCCCACAGGTGTTTGACGAATTTTCATTTAAGTTGGATAGGAAAATTAAAAAAGAAAATGTTTTTCACTAAAATGCTGGTGTTACCCTAAATTTTCCATTTTCACAAGGGAAAATAGGAAAAAATCCCCCCAAAATTTGTAACTAGAGATGAGCGAACTTACAGTAAATTCGATTAGTCACGAACTTCTCGGCTGTTGATGACTTATCCTGCATAAATTAGTTCAGCTTTCAGGTGCTCCCGTGGGCTGGAAAAGGTGGATACAGTCCTAGGAGAATCTTTCCTAGGACTTAATCCACCTTTTCCAGCCCACTGGAGCACCTGAAAGCTGTACTAATTTATGCAGGATAAGACATCAACTGCCGAGCCGAGAAGTTTGTGAAGAATTGAATTTACTGTAAGTTCGCTCATCTCTATTTGTAACCCCACTTCTTCTGAGTAAGAACATACCCCATAAGTGGATGTAAAGTGCTCTCCTGGCGCACTACAATGCTCAGAACAGAAGGAGCGCCATTGGGATTTTGAAGAGAAAATTTGTCCGGAATTGAATTTGTGTTTACAAAGCCCCCATAGTGCCAGAACAATGGACCCCCCCCACATGTGACCCCATTTTGGAAACTACACCCCTCATGTTATAAGGGGTACAGTGAGCATTTACACCCCACAGGTGTCTGACAGATTTTTGGAACAGTGGTCCGTGAAAATGAAAAATTAAATTTTTCATTTGCACAGCCCATTGTTCCAAAGATCTGTCACCACACGCCAGTGGGGTGTAAATACTCACTGCACCCCTTATTAAATTCTGTGAGGGGTGTAGTTTCCAAAATGGGGTCACGTGGGGGGGGGGGGGCACTGTTCTGGCACCACGGGGGGCTTTGTAAACGCACATTTCCCCTGACTGCCATTCCAAACTAATTCTCTTTCCAAAAGCTCAATGGCGCTCCTCCTCTTATGAGCATTTTAGTGTGCCAGCAGAGCACTTGACGTCCACACATGGGGTATTTTCATACTCAGAAGAAATGGGGTTACAAATTATGGGGGTCATTTTCTCTTTTACCCCTTGTAAAAATTTTAAATTTAGGAAAAAAACTGCATTTTAGTAAAAAAAAATGTTTTTTTTTTTTTTCAATTACTCATCCAAATTTAACGAAAAGTCGTCAAACACCTGTGGGTAGTTAAGGCTCACTGTACCCCTTGTTACGTTCCTTAACCCCTTAAGGACGCAGGACGTAAATGTACGTCCTGGTGAGGTGGTACTTAACGCACCAGGACGTACATTTACGTCCTAAGCATAACCGCGGGCATCGGAGCGATGCCCGTGTCATGCGCGGCTGATCCCGGCTGCTGATCGCAGCCAGTGACCCGCCGGCAATGGCCGACGCCCGCGATCTCGCGGGCGTCCGCCATTAACCCCTCAGGTGCCGGGATCAATACAGATCCCGGCATCTGCGGCAGTTCGCGATTTAAATGAACGATCGGATCGCCCGCAGCGCTGCTGCGGGGATCCGATCATTCAGAACGCCGCACGGAGGTCCCCTCTCCTGCCTCCGTGCGGCTCCCGGCGTCTCCTGCTCTGGTCTGTGATCGAGTAGACCAGAGCAGGAGATGACCGATAATACTGATCTGTTCTATGTCCTATACATAGAACAGATCAGTATTAGCAATCATGGTATTGCTATGAATAGTCCCCTATGGGGACTATTCAAGTGTAAAAAAAAAATGTAAAAAAATGTAAAAGTAAAAGTAAAAAAAAGTGAAAAATCCCCTCCCCCAATAAAAAAGTTAAACGTCCGTTTTTTCCTATTTTACCCCCAAAAAGCGTAAAAAACATTTTTTATAGACATATTTGGTATCGCCGCGTGCGTAAATGTCCGAACTATTAAAATAAAATGTTAATGATGCCGTACGGTGAACAGCGTGAACGAAAAAAAAATTAAAAAGTCCAAAATTCCTACTTTTTTAATACATTTTATAAAAAAAAAAAAATTATAAAAAATTTATTAAAAGTTTTTTATATGCAAATGTGGTATCAAAAAAAAGTACAGATCATGGCGCAAAAAATGAGCCCCCATACCGCCACTTATACGGAAAAATAAAAAAGTTAGAGGTCATCAAAATAAAGGGATTATAAACGTACTAATTTGGTTAAAAAGTTTGTGATTTTTTTTTAAGCGCAACAATAATATAAAAGTATATAATAATGGATATCATTTTAATCGTATTGACCCTCAGAATAAAGAACACATGTCATTTTTACCATAAATTGTACGGCGTGAAAACAAAACCTTCCAAAATTAGCAAAATTGCGTTTTTTGTTTTAATTGCCCCACAAAAATAGTGTTTTTGGGTTGCACCATACATTTTATGATATAATGAGTGATGTCATTACAAAGGACAACTGGTCGCGCAAAAAACAAGCCCTCATACTAGTCTGTGGATGAAAATATAAAAGAGTTATGATTTTTAGAAGGCGAGGAGGAAAAAATGAAAACTTAAAAATTAAATTGTCTGAGTCCTTAAGGCCAAAATGGGCTGAGTCCTTAAGGGGTTAAGGGGTATAGTTTCCAAAATGGTATGCCATGTGGGTATTTTTTGCTGTTCTGGCACACAGGGGCTTCCTAAATGCAACATGCCCCCCAAAAACCATTTCAGCAAAATTTGCTTTCAAAAAGCCAAATGTGACTCCTTCTCTTCTGAGCATTGTAGTTCGCCCGCAGAGCATTTTATGTCCTAACATGGGGTATTTCCATACTCGGAAGAGATGGGGGTTACAAATTTTGGGGGGCATTTTCTCCCATTACCCTTTGTAAAAATGGTAAATTTGGGAAAAAATGCACTTTAGTGAATTTTTTTTTGCCATTTACACATCTGATTTTAATAAAAAGTTGTGAAACACCTGTGGGGTGTTAAGGCTAACTGGACCGGACTTGTTACGTGCCTTGAGGGGTGTTGTTTCCAAAATGGTATGCCATGTGGGGTTTTCTGCTTTTCTGGCACCATAGGGGCTTTCTAAATGTGACATGCCCCCCAAAAACCATTTCAGCAAAATTCACTCTCCAAAATCCCATTGTTGCTCCTTTCCTTCTGAGCCCTCTACTGCGCCCGCCAAACACTTGAAATACACATATGAGTTATTTCCTTACTCGAGAGAAATTGGGTTACAAATTTTGGGGGGCTTTTTCTCCTATTACCACTTGTAAAAATTCAAAAACTGGGTCTATAAGAACAATCGAGTGTACAAAATGAAGATTTTGAATTTTCTCCTTCACTTTGCTGCTATTCCTGTGAAACACCTAAAGGGTAAACACATTTACTGAATGTCATTTTGGATACTTTGAGGGGTGCAGTTTTTATAGTTGGGTCATTTGTGGGGTATTTCTAATATGAAGGCCCTTCAAATCCACTTCAAAACTGTACTGGTCCCTGAAAAATTCAGAAAATTGCTGCTGAACTTTGAAGCCCCCTGATGTCTTCCAAAAGTAAAAACATGTCAACTTTATGATGCAAACATAAAGTAGACATATTGGGGGAGATTTATCAAAGGATTTAGACTGGTTTTTCCTGTGTAAATTTGTCTCACAGAAAGTCACAGTCTAAATATGTGCGACTTTTCTGCGACTTTTGCTCTAGAGGATTTTTAGAACATGATGCATGCAAGTCTATTTTAGACGGAAATGCATTGGAAAATGCATTGGTGCTGAATTTATCAAGTGCGACTTTTGTGCGACAAGTCGCATCTGCCCAAAATACGCTGAAATGTCAGACCATGTTGGAGCAGGTCTAAATGCAGTTTAAGCTGTAGACCCTGAAGTCTGAGCACAGAATTTATCAAGGGCTGTGAGACCTTTGATAAATTAGGAGCACAATAGACAGGAGACTACCACATACGCTGGTCTATAAGCATACCCAGAATAGACTAGATTAGTAAATGTCCCCCATTGTGTATGTGAATCAATGTATAATTTATTTGGAATATCCATTTTCCTTATAAGCAGAGAGCTTAAAAGTAAAAAAAAAAAAATGCAACATTTTAATTTTTTTCATCACATTTTGGAATTTCTCACCAAGAAATGAAACAAGTATCAACAAAATTTTACCACTAACATAAAGTAATCAGAATGAAAGGTAAAAGCATTCCAGAGTTATTAATGCTTGAAGTGACAGTGGTCTGATGTTCAAAATATGGTCTAGTCCTTAAGGTATATTTGGGCTGGGTCCTTAAGGGGTTAATAAAGAAAAGTCACATGACATAGAAAAAAGTATCGGTAATTGGTATCGTACTCTGTCTTAAAAAAATGGTACTGGGACATCCCTAATGCTTGTTATTGTGCAAGCAGGAAATCATACACCTTGCCATCTTTGCCATCTTTTCTGAGGGCCCAGCTTGTTCCACCTCTGTCCCATACTGCCAGGGTTGGTCATGCTCCTCCTTGTCCTCATCAGTGTCACCCTGAGTAAGGTCCTCGTCCCCTCTCTCTTCCTTAACCCCTTAAGGACACATGACGTTCTCATACGTCTCCATTTCCGAGTCCTTAAGGACACATGACGTATGAGAACGTCATGTGTTTTACCGGCCCCCCGCAACCATCTGGAGCGGAGCCGGTCCCCGATGCCTGCTGAAATCGTTCAGCAGGCATCGGGGCATATCGCCCAGGGGGGTCATTATGACCCCCCATGTCGGCGATGGCCGCAGATCGCTGGACAATTCAGTCCAGCGATCTGCGGCGGATTCCGGGTCAATCGGGTCTCCAGTGACCCGGTGACCCGGAATTATTGGCTGATCGGGGCCGTCAGAGACAGCCAGAGCCAGCAGGGGTGAGTTGGCACTGGTGCCACCTCACGATCGCCCTGATTCGTCGGCCGGATTACCGGCCGACCAATCAGGGCGTCTGCTGCGGGTGTCACTCCCGCAACCCGCTCCGCCCCTCTTCCGGAGGACGTGAGCGGGTGCGGGACGTGCACCCCGGGTGCTGGGGACCCCGATCCCCGGCGCCCCTGTTGGGATCGGGGCCCCAGGAGCAGCGGCGGCGGCGGAGACGACGAGGGACTGACCTGGTGCAGCGAGAATCGTTGGAGGTGAGTGACAGCCTCCTGCTGTTGCTTAGCAACAGCTCCCAGCATGCAAAAAGGGCATGCTGGGAGCTGTAGTTATGCAACAGCAGGAGGCAGACCACCACAACTCCCAGCATGCCCTTATGGGCATGCTGGGACTTGTAGTTTTGCAACAGCTGGAGGCACATTCTTTCTATGGAAAAGTGTACCTTCAGCTGTTGTGTAACTACAACTCCCAGCTTGCACAATCAGCTAAAGTGCATGCTGGGAGTTGTAGTGGTGCATCTGGTGGTTGCATAACTACAACTCCCAGCATGCCCGTTGGCTGTCGGTGACTGCTGAGAGTTGTAGTTTTGCAACAGCTGAAGGCACACTGAGTTAAGTAGCAAACCAGTGTGTCTCCAGCTGTTGCATAACTACAATCCCCAGCATCCCCAGCCAAAGTAGTATGCCTCCAGCTGTTGCATAACTACAACACCCAGCATGCCCTTCCGCTGTCCGTACATGCTGGGGGTTGTAGCTTTTGCAACAGCTGAAGGCACACTGGTTGCAAAACACTGAGTTTGTTACCAAACTCGGTGTTTCACAACCAGTGTGCCTCCAGCTGTTGCAAAACTACAACTCCCAGCATGCACTGATAGACCGTACATGCTGGGAGTTGTAGTTTTGCAACAGCTGGATGTCCCCCCCCCCCCCCCCAATGTGAACGTACAGGGTACACTCACATGGGCGGAGGATTACAGTAAGTATCCGGCTGCAAGTTTGAGGTGCGGCAAAATTTCTGCCGCAGCTCAAACTGCCAGCGAGAAACTACTGTGAACCCCCCGCCCATGCGACTGTACCCTAAAAACATTACACTACACTAACACACAATAAAATAAAAAGTAAAAAACACTACATATACACATACCCCTACACAGCCCCCCTCCCCTCCCCAATAAAAATGAAAAACGTCTGGTACGCCACTGTTTCCAAAACGGAGCCTCCAGCGGTTGCAAAACTACAACTCCCAGCATGCACTGATAGACCGTACATGCTGGGAGTTGTAGTTTTGCAACAGCTGGATTTCCCCCCCCCCCCCCCCCCCCCCCCCAATGTGAACGTACAGGGTGCACTCACATGGGCGGAGGATTACAGTAAGTATCCGGCTGCAAGTTTGAGCTGCGTCAAATTTTCTGCCGCAGCTCAAACTGCCAGCGAGAAACTACTGTGAACCCCCGCCCGTGCGACTGTACCCTAAAAACACTACACTACACTAACACAAAATAAAATAAAAAGTAAAAAACACTACATATACACATACCCCTATACAACCCCCCTCCCCAATAAAAATGAAAAACGTCTGGTACGCCACTGTTTCCAAAACGGAGCCTCCAGCTGTTGCAAAACAACTACTCCCAGTATTGCCAGATAGCCGTTGACTGTCCAGGCATGCTGGGAGTTTTACAACAGCTGGAGGCACCCTGTTTGGGAATCACTGGCGTAGAATACCCCTATGTCCACCCCTATGCAAGTCCCTAATTTAGGCCTCAAATGCGCATGGCGCTCTCACTTTGGAGCCCTGTCGTATTTCAAGGCAACAGTTTAGGGCCACATATGGGGTATCACCGTACTCGGGAGAAATTGGGCTTCAAATTTTGGGGGGTATTTTCTGCTATTACCCTTTTAAAAAATGTTAAATTTTTGGGAAAACAAGCATTTTAGGTAAAAAAAAAAATATTTTTTTTTTTACATATGCAAAAGTCGTGAAACACCTGTAGGGCATTAAGGTTCACGTTACCCCTTGTTACGTTCCCCGAGGGGTCTAGTTTCCAAAATGGTATGCCATGTGTTTTTTTTTTGCTGTTCTGGCACCATAGGGGCTTCCTAAATGCGGCATGCCCCCAGAGCAAAATTTGCTTTCAAAAAGCCAAATGTGACTCCTTCCCTTCTGAGACCTGTAGTGCGCCAGCAGAGCACTTTTCACCCCCATATGGGGTGTTTTCTGAATCGGGAGAAATTGGGCTTCAAATTTTGGGGGGTATTTTCCGCTATTACCCTTTTTAAAAATGTAAACATTTTGGGAAACCAAGCATTTTAGGTAAAAAAATATATATATTTTTTTTTACATATGCAAAAGTCGTGAATCACCTGTAGGGTATTAAGGTTCACTTTACCCCTTGTTACGTTCCCTGAGGGGTCTAGTTTCCA
This sequence comes from Hyla sarda, assembly GCF_029499605.1. Lineage (NCBI taxonomy): Eukaryota > Metazoa > Chordata > Amphibia > Anura > Hylidae > Hyla > Hyla sarda. Next base: position 453,189,512 of record NC_079190.1, read on the forward strand.
AAATGGTATGCCATGTGTTTTTTTTTTTTTGCTGTCCTGGCACCATAGGGGCTTCCTAAATGCGGCATGCCCCCAGAGCAAAATTCAAAAGATTTTGAATTTTCTCCTTCACTTTGCTGCTATTCCTGTGAAACACCTAAAGGGTTAATACACTTACTGAATGTTTTTTTGAATACTTTAGGGGGTGTAGTTTTTTTAATGGGGTCTTTTATGGGGTATTTCTAATATGAAGACCCTTCAAATCCACTTCAAAACTGAACTGGTCCCTGAAAAATAGTGAGTTTGAAAATTTTGTGAAAAATTTCAAAATTGCTACTGAACTTTGAAGCCCTCTGGTGTCTTCCAAAAGTAAAAACTCATAAATTTTATGATGCAAACATAAAGTAGACATATTGTATATGTGAACCCCAAAAAAATATATTTTGAATATCCATTTTCCTTACAAGCAGAGAGCTTCAAAGTTAGAAAAATGCAAAATTTTCATTTTTTTCAAATTTTGGGATTTTTCACCAAGAAAGGATGCAAGTTACCATAAAATTTTACCACTAAGTTAAAGTAGAATATGTCACGAAAAAACAATCTCGGAATCAGAATGATAACTAAAAGCATTCCAGAGTTATTAATGTTTAAAGTGACAGTGGTCAGAATTGCAAAAAACGCTCCGGTCCTTGAGGTATAAAATGGCCTGGTCCTTAAGGGGTTAAAGTCCATCTCCAAATCCCACTACCTTCTCATCCAACTCTGCCTTCTCAAGGAGAACATCCTTACTGCAGCCATCAAGATGTGAAGTCTCCTTCATCTTCCATCATTGCCACCAGCGTCTGCTCCAAAAGGAATATCAGAGGCATTACATCCTCAATGCCACTGTTTTCCTTGCTGACGTATGTTGTAGCCTCCTCCAAAAGGCACGAGGATGCAACAAGTGTCCCTGATTAGCTGCCAATCCCTGAGCTGCAAATCACACTGGCTCCAGAAATCATCTTTTTTTTGCATGAGAAAGTCTGTCACCACTTTGCGCTGCTGATAGAGCTGGTCCAACATGTGTTAGGTGAAGTTCCACCGTGTTGGAGCGTCGCAAATAAGGCAGTGTTGAGGAAGACTGTTTTGGCACTGTAGGTAAAGCAAGTCATGTCAGGTTTATAAGCATACGAACGGCTAAACCGAACGCAAATTCTCCTGCACGTACACACCACTGGCTTCAGACCTGGCCAAGTTGTCAAGAAACATTTGACCACAAGGTTAAGCAAGTGTGCCAAACAGTGAGAGTGTGTCATTCCACCTACCTGCAGCGCTTTCACGATGTTTGAGCCAATATCGGCTACGACGTATTCCAATGTAGGCTTACGATCTGTTAATCAGTGAAATCTCTTGCTGCAGACAGGGCAGCAGCTCCTCCGCCGTGTGGCTTTTCTCGCTCAAGTTCAGCAAGTGTAACACGGCATGGCAGCGCTTGATTTTTCAGTGATAAAAGGGGGGGGGGGTGGAGAATAAGCTAAGCTCTTCTCCATGGGGTGCAAGATGTTCATGGAGGAGGAGGATAGGCAGGGGATGTCAGCAGTTGAACCCGATCGATGCAACCGTGGAGGTGTGACAAGTTCCTGGCCTTGTTGCGGTGGAGCCTCATTCTGCAGGATGTTGACCCAGTGAGCCGTAAATGACATGTATTGCCCCTGGTTGTAGCTACTGCTCTATGTATCAATAGTGGCATTCACTGTTTTGCACACAGACAAGTTCATAGAGTGGCCCACCCTCTTCACCACATGATTGTGCGAAGCAGGTTTGGCTTTTTTTTGCAAAATAATGGCAACTAGGTACGCACCACCTGGGCTGGACACACCCTATTAGTTGACTGAAGGCCGCGGAGTCCACAAGATGGTATGGAAGGGCCTGTGCCACCAACAACTTGGCCAGGTAGGATTTAAGGTGCACTACAACAGGGTGACTGGGAGAATACTGTTCTCTGGAATACATGGATTCACCAATGCATAACTTATGGGATCAGAGAGGAGAAGGGCACAACACTGATGAGGCAAATACCGAAAATGTGCTGTCTGTGGAAGAGATCTGGCTGTTAGTCAGTTGGGAGGGATCTGGAGGATCAATAGTAGTAGAAGCAGCAGCACTTTTCTCTCATTTCCTCTGGACTGTCACACTTGGCCTAACGCTGATTACATATTTCCTCGTTCTCTGCATAAGGTTAGGTAAAGAGGAAGTTCCACACATCAGAATATCGGACAGAAACTGCAACACATTACTGTGCCCCTCCTCGGGATGTTTTTATTTTTATTTTTTTTATTAGAACCTGAACATTAAACAGTGTCGCTGTCACCCGAGCTCAGCAGACCAGCAGCCCTACGACTGTTACGTTTCTCAGGTTTTCATCCCCTTCCTCGGTATTCTCTCTTTTGCTTACACTACCACTTCCCTCCTGCTCTGAACATGTCAGTTCATGCCCAGGTGGTTTCCACGTCCTGTCCAACTGTTTGAAATGCAACAGACCTCTATTAAAGGCGTAGTCTTCTGAAAAGTATTTCCATTCCGTTGCGCTCAGCCTATCACCGGCCACAGCGATGTTCCACCTCAGCCGGTGATAGGCTGAGTGCAGTGTGACGATCCGTGCACATGAAAGAAGGAAGAAGACTGGACCGGAGGATCGAACAGAAGTAACAGCGCTACGGTGGAACAGGGGAAGGTGAGTTACATTTTTTATTTTTTTATTTTTTTTTTTATTTTTTTTTGCACAACGGACTGGAAATACTTTTCAGAAGACTACTCCTTTAACACTGCTTGTTAGATATGTATAACTTCAACACTCTTTTTGAGTGGCAGAGATTACTGCACAATAAGTACTGACGGTGTTTGCGGAAATATATGAAATGCACCAAAACTACAGGCTAGATACAGATCACTGCACTGGCTACTGTAGCTGGTTAAGGAACACTGTTTAATTCAGGTATTTGCAGGTATGAGCCTTGAAAAACGCTTTGGATTTGTTGTAGGCTGTGAGAAGGATGTCCTTGGGAATTGACTCCTGTTCACACACACACACACACACACACACTCACACACACACTCACACACTCTTCCTAATCTCTATCTATATCTCTATCTTTCTAACCACTAATTGTCTCTATGTTTGTCTCTCTCTCTGTCTTCTCTCTGCAGAACGTCCAAGCACTGAGAATGCTGTGAGTGACGTCAGTGTCCTTTAATTTGTGTTCCTGGTTCTGTCCTATTGGCCTTTTTTTGCTTGATTTACACAGTAAACACTAAATCACATGATAGACCTGGGTTATCATGTGATCTGTTGCTTTCCCTACGTCATCTTACTGACCCCTGCCCTTCCTACATGTTCCGCCTGTCAAACAAAACAAGCTTTCTGGCAGAACCAGTAAAAGCTAGAGTGTTCGCTGAACCGGAAAAATCCAAAAGCTCGGGTCGATTCTGAGTTGCCGGATTTGGCTTGCTCATCTCTAATCACTACTATATTATATAGATGCAGGAATAGCAATTGCTTTGAAATAAAGTTGTTAGAATCAGACATTTTCAGATGATACACTTTCTATGCTTACAGTACAATACAGTAATTCCTACCTTTTTTATTGTAAAATATATATTTAAGGTATATCTTTAGTATAATGCGCAGATTTAATGTGCAGGATTTTCTGCTGCAGATCTCGGTGTAAACTAAACGACTGAGCACAGCTTCTAATCTGCAGTTACAAATCCTGTGCATCAAATCTGCACAGGACACTGTACTTGTGGACACACCATAAGGTTACGTTCACACATGCATAAATTTTGTTGCAGATCTGCTGCAGATTCTGCTGCCCATTGACTTAAATGGGCAGCAAAATCTACAGCAGCAAATCTGCTGCAGATATGCAGCAAAATTACGCACGTTCACATGCGTATTTTTGCTGCAGATTTGCTGCTGCAGATTTTGTTGCCTATTGCCTTCAATTGGTAGTATAATCTGCTCCAGCAAATCTGCAGCAGAAAATACGCATCTGTGAACTGACCCTTAGGGTGCGTTCACACGTGCATATTTTCTGCTGCAGATTTGCGGTCACAGATTTTGTTACCCATTAAAGTCTATGGACAAGAAAATGTAGCAGATCTATAGCAAACATACGTACGTGTGAACGGACCCTAAGAGTACTTTGACACTGAATATTATCTGCTGCAGATTTGCTGTAGCATATTTTTCTATTTTAAGTCAATGGGCAGCGGATCTGCAGCAAAAATGCATCGGTGAACGTACCCTAATGGTCTATTCACACGTACAGTAGTCTGCGCAGATTTGATGTGCACATTTATGCGCATATTTCAATGTAACTGAAATTACTGAACACAGATTGAAATCCTGCTCATGAATCTGCGCAGGATACTGTACGTGTGAATAGACCCTAAAGGGGTTTTCGGACTAATAAGAGAGAGGCCATCAATCATTGATCATGTCTTTCATGTCTATGGGAGGGGGTGTGACACCCCCCCCCCCCTTTTTTTTTTAACCAGTAAAAATAGGGTATGTTCACACAGTTAAAGGAAGCTTCATAAAGCTTTGATTTCAGTGCTTCTTTTAGGACCTTTGCTTTTCATGCTCCCATTAATTTTAGGAAGCAGAACTGCTCTAAAAAGTGACATGTCCCTTTTATTTTCAGTGCTGTATTTCTTTATTTCTTTTTTTTTTTTTTTTTTTTTTTAATATAAAATATTGCTTTTTTGAACATCCCCACTGAAGTCAACAGGAGATGGAATATGCATGCTTTTTCAGTTTTTTTTCTTCCTTACTCATATAAAAATACACTGTTTTTATTTTGCAGTAGTGTTGTAAAAACAAGCTGTATGTTACATTCTGCAATTGTAGCAGCTGATATTATAAAATTATTTATGCCTTTTAACCCCTTCCCGACCTATGACATACCTGTACGTCATGGGTGGCAAGGTGTTCCCGACCCATGACATACAGGTACGTCATGGACATTACTGCCGCTACTCGCGGCACCCCGCAGCGCCCGGAAAGATGGTGGCTATCACTGATAGCCAGCCATCTTACCGTGCGACCACGGGGGGTTTCGTCCCCCACCCCCCCCAGCAATCGCTGCTATCAGTTGGTCAAATCTGACTAGCTGATAGCAGCGTTTCGCTATCAGAATACTTAGCAGCGCGGTGTGTGAGTTCCGATCACGGGGATCGGGACACACACCGCTCTGCTAAGTGTCCCTGACCCGTCCCCCGGCGTCACTTACCCGTCGGAGCGGTGTCCCGAGCGGTCCCGGCGTCCTCCGTGCGGTCCCGACGTCCTCCAGGCGGTCCCGGCGGCGCTGCGTCCCGGAGGTGAGTTTCCGGCAGCAGTGCAGCATCTTCATTGGCAGCAGTGAGATCGCCGTAAAGCGATCTCACTGCTGCCTCTGAGAGTTTCAAAACTGCAACTCCCAGCATGCCCAGACAGCCTTTGGCTTTCTGGGCATGCTGGGAGTTGTAGTTTTGCAACATCTGGAGGTCCACAGTTTGGAGACCACTGTATAATGGTCTCCAATCTGTGCTCTTCCAGATGTTGCAAAACTACAAATCTCAGCATGCTCAGTCTGTCCAGGCATGCTGGGAGTTGTAGTTCTCTAACATCTGGAAGAGCACAGATTGGAGACCATTATACAGTGGTCTCCAAACTGTGGACCTCCAGATGTTGCAAAACTACAACTCCCAGCATGCCCAGACTGCCCAAGCATGCTGGAAGTTGTAGTTCGGCAACATCTGATCCTTCAGATATTGCCGAACTACAACTTCCAGCATGCCTTGGCAGTCTGGGCATGCTGGGAGTTGTAGTTTTGCAACATCTGGAGGCACACTAGTTGGGAAACATTGTCCGTTTCCTACCTCAGTGCCTCCAGCTGTTGCAATTGTTGCAAAACTATAACTCCCAGCATGCACTGACAGACCATGCATGCTGGGAGTTGTAGTTTTGCAACAGCTGGAGGCACACTGGTTTGGAAACACTAAGTTTGGTTGCAACACTTGAAAGTTTATTACTTAACTTAGTGTTTCCAAACCAGTGTTCCTCCAGCTGTTGCAAAACTACAACTCCCAGCATGCACGGACAGCCAAAGGGCATGCTCGGAGTTTGCAACAGCTGGATGTTTGCCCCCTCCCCCCAATGTGAATGTACAGGGTACACTCACATGGGCGGAGGTTTACAGTGAGTGCTGGAAGTTTGAGATGGCGCAAATTTTGCGCTGCAGCTCAAACTTTCAGCGGCAAACTTGCTGTGAACCTCTGCCCATGTGACTGTACCCTAAAAACACTACACTACACTGACACTAACCTAAAATAAAAAGTAAAAAACACTACATATACACATACCCCTACACAGCCCCCCTCCCCCCAAAAAATGAAAAACGTCTGGTACGCTACTGTTTCCAAAACGGAGCCTCCAGCTGTTGCAAAATAATAACTCCCAGTATTGCCGGACAGCCATTGACTGTCCAGGCATGCTGGGAGTTTTGCAACAGCTGGAGGCACCCTGTTTGGGAATCACTGGCGTAGAATACCCCTATGTCCACCCCTATGCAAATCCCTAATTCAGGCCTCAAATGCGCATGGCGCTCTCTCACTTTGGAGCCCTGTCGTATTTCAGGGCAACAGTTTTGGGACACATATGGGGTATCGCCGTACTCGGGAGAAATTGCCTTACAAATTTTGGGGGGCTTTTTCTTCTTTAACCCCTTATGAAAAGGTGAAGTTGGGGTCTACACCAGCATGTTAGTGTAAAAAAATAATTTTTTTACACTGACATGCTGGTGTTGCCCTATACTTTTCATTTTCACAAGAGGTAAAAGGGAAAAAAGACCCTCCAAATTTGTAACGCAATTTCTCCTGAGTACGGCGATACCCCATATGTGGGTGCAAAGTGCTCTGAGGGCGCACAACAAGGCCCAGAAGGGAGAGTGCCCCATGTACATTTGAGGCGATTTGCACAGGGGTGGCTGATTGTTACAGCAGTTCTGACAAACGCAAAACAATAAATATCCATATGTGACCCCATTTTGGAAACTACACCCCTCACGGAATGTAATAAGGGGTGCAGTGAGCATTTACACCCCACTGGTGTATGACAGATTTTTGGAACAGTGGTCTGTGAAAATGAAAAATAAAATTTTTGATTTGCACAGTCCACTGTTTCAAATATCTGTCAAACGCCAGTGGGGTGTAAATACTCACTGCACCCCTTATTACATTCCATGAGGGGTATAGTTTCCAAAATGGGGTCACATGTGGGGGGGTCCACTGTTCTGGCACCATAGGGGCTTCCTAAATGGGACATGCCCCCCAAAAACCCTTTCAGAAAAACTCACTCTCCAAAATCCCATTGTCGCTCCTTCCCTTCTGAGCCCTCTACTGCGCCCACCGAACATTTTACATACGCATATGAGGTATTTCCTTACTCGAGAGAAATTGGGTTACAAATTTTAGGGTGATTTATCTCCTTTACCCCTTGTAAAAATTAAAAAATTGGGTCTACAAGAAAATGCGAGTGTAAAAAATGAAGATTTAGAATTTTCTCCTTCACTTTGCTGCTATTCCTGTGAAACACCTAAAGGGTTAAAACACTTACTGAATGTCATTTTGAATACTTTGGGGGGTGCAGTTTTTATAATGGGGTCATTTATGGGGTATTTCTAATATGAAGATCCTTAAAATCCACTTCCAACCTGAACTGGGCCCTGAAAAATTACGATTTTGAAAATCTTGAGAAAAATTTGAAAATTGCTGCGGAACTTTGAAGCCCTCTGATGTCTTCCAAAAGTAAAAAACTTGTCAATTTTTTAATGCAAACACAAAGTAGACATATTGTATATGTGAATCAATATGTAATTTATTTGGAATATCCATTTTCCTTTCAAGCAGAGACTTTCAAAGTTAGAAAAATGCTAAATTTTCAAAATTTTCATGAAATTTTTAGATTTTTTACCAAGAAAGGATACAAATATCAGTGAAATTTTACCGATAAAATAAAGTAGAATATGTCACGAAAAAACAATCTCGGAATCAGAATGATAAGTAAAAGCATTCCAAAGTTATTAATGTTTAAAGTGACAGTGGTCAGATTTTCAAAAAATGCCCAGGTCATGAAGGTGAAAATGGGCTGGGTCATGAAGGGGTTAAGCAAAAAAATTTAGAATTTTTTTTTTTAAACTTTCCTTTAATTTAATAAATGATATGATTACACTAAATAAATTATAAAAAAATATGGCTGTTGGAATGCATCAAAGGGGAAAAAATGTGATGTCCTTAAAGGGGTAGTCCAGTGGTGAAAAACTTATCCCCTATCCTAAGGATAGGGGATAAGTTTGAGATCGCGGGGGTCCGACCGCTGGGGCCCCCTGCGATCTCTCTGTACGGGGCCCTGGCTCTCCACCGAGATAGCGGGTGTCGACCCCCGCACGAGGCGGCGGCCGACACGCCCCCTCAATACATCTCTATGGCAGAGCCGGAGATTGCCGAAGGCAGCGCTTCGGCTCTGCCATAGAGTTGTATTGAGGGGGCGTGTCGGCCGCCGCCTCGTGCGGAGGTCGACACGCCCCCTTCCAGCGGGCTGTCGGGGCTCCGTACAGGAGATCGCAGGGGGCCCCAGCGGTTGGACCCCCCGCGATCTGCAACTTATCCCCTATCCTTAGGATAGGGGATAAGTTACTCACCACTTAATCACCACTGGACTACTCCTTTAAAGGAAATCTGTCATCAGTGTCACCCGAACTGACACTGATCAAAATGATACTTGCCTCGACCCGATCCGTTGTCTCGTTCCCTGGTAATTTAATCTGTTTCGGTTTATGCTAATTTTTTGCCTTTGGGCATGCGCGGCGCTTGGGGCACTGTGACGTCATCCCTACCGGGTGGGCGATCCACCCCGCTCATTCATATTCATAATCCCCCTCCCTGCTCGCTCTGTGCTATAGTACAGTGCATACGCCGCTATCTGGGTACACCTGGAAGCTGCAATCAGCTGAGCTTCATTCCTGCGGCCATCTTCAACGTTTAAGGAGCGTCCATGCGTCCTCACTGTCTGTCATCCCCTGTCATGTCTGCCGCAGGAATGAAGCCCAGCCGAACGTCTCTTCCGGGTGTACCCAGGAAGCGGTGCATGCCCAGTACTGTAGCATAGAGCGAGCGAGCAGGGAGGGTGATAATGAATATGGATGAGTGCCCACCCGACGGGGATAACGTCACTGTGCCCGAAGCAACTATTTGCATAAACCGAGATGAGATTTTGGATCGTACTCGTTGTAGCACACTTCATGATTAGACAGCTGGTAAACAGAGCTAAACTAAAGGGATTCTGTTTGGATGATTGGTTTGGAGTAAATGGTGTGAATGTGAGATTGGATGTGATTGGCAAGCAATTAGCATATTAAGTCACATGGAACCCAAAGTTAGCGACGCTCCCCGAGGAAGCTCAACAGAGCAAAACATATGTTGGGGTCTGCACAATACTTTGGTAAGGCTTTTTGTCAGATTGGCACTGGGATTTTTGATGTTACTTTATACCTCCCTTTGTTTATGAATTAATACTTTTTATATGATGCACTGTATGCTGGTTATTTATTTGTAACTACTTTTGGTGGACTTTATTTAAATATGGTTAATATGCAATTGTTCTATTAGCCTTTCAGAATTTGTGTATACTATAGGGATTGCTATTATGCCATTGTTGTAATGTTTTAACATATGTTCATGCATTTTTTCTAATAAAGATGTATGTACCTTTTTGATTAATATCTGTGATAGTTTATTCATTTGGGGTTTATCATTTTGATCAGTGTATGACAGGTTAGTGCGGTTGAGACTGATGACAGATTTCCTTTAATGCCTGGTCCTGAAAGGGTTAAGGATAACAGATACGGACATATGATTTTAAATTTTATGCAACTGGGACCAGATTGGCATAAAGAACCTCTGCTCTATAGTACAGAAATAGCATGTAAGTACAGACCCATGTAGCTACGTTGGCATACAGCTGTTGTAGGCATATGTCCACACGTGAGGTGGCTGACAGCCAACATCTATCTCACCCAATGAAACAAAGGATCTAGCATGTGAAGATCCTAGATGTCCAAGGCTGCATGGGCAAGGTGAGTCCCCAGAAGACCTTTAACTCTGTTGCTGAAAAGTTTTCCCCGTCCCTGAAATACAAGTTAGTTTACGTAGTGCATATCATTAACCCCTTAAGGATACAGCCATTTTTTGCAAATCTGACCACCTTCACTTTGTACATTAATAACTCTGAGTTGCTTTTACTCATGAATTTGATTCAGAGTAAATTTTTACGCCCTGTGTCCTGAAGAGGTTAAAAAGGACTATGCCTAAATATATCCCCAAACTGTTTCTAAAAATGTTACAGTATACTAAAAATCCATCGAAGGATACTTCTTACAATGCCATATATTTTACAATATATTTTCGTTCTAACATCCCCATCATGGGGCTCAGCATTTCTACCCTACCCCTGGGGTAGGAGGTAAGAGGTATTGTCCTTTAGGGTGCATAATTTCCAGCAACTCTGCTTTTCTTTTTGAACTTGTTTGGTGCTGCTTTTGGCCTATCTGCATAATTTATCATTTACATGTGGCAACACCATTTCAATATTATACTATTGAGGGATTAACTATTATATGTCTGTCTGGCACACATTTGTGTTCCGTACCCCAGGATTAATTACAGGACTTCTTTCTCATGACTGTTTAATGCACATTTGTACCTCCTTCCTCCTCCTCCTCCTATCTGTCTGAGTATTCTGTTGTACCCTTATTATAGGTCTTTTACATGTTTTTAATATATTTGTATTTGAAAAAAAATTATAATATTTGCACATTTATTGGTTCATTATGGTCTTTTTGTTGGTGTGTGTATACCCCTTAAGAAACGTAGAAAGGGTGCAGTGAGCATTTACACTCTGTGCCTGACAGATGTTCCAAAAATCTGTCAAACGCCAGTGTAGTGTAAACTGTTCTGGCACCAGGGTGGCTTAGTAAAATGCACATGGCCCCCAACTTGAATTCCAGCCAAATTCTCTCTCCAAATGCCCAATGGCGCTCCTTCTCTTATGCGCCCTGAGTATTTTCATACTCAGAAGAAATGTAGTAAAACATTTTGGGGGCTTTTTATCATATTACCCCATTTTTGGAGTAAAATTAGGGGCCACGGCTTATATTCGGGTCAGCTTATACTCGAGTATATACGGTATATAAATTTATTTGGCATGTCCATTTTCCTTACAAGTAGAGAGTTTCAAAGTTAGAAAAATGCTCTTGGAATTTTTCACCAAGAAATGATGCAAGTATCGACAAAAATTTAGCACTATAAAAGTAAAATATGTCACGAATGATTTCAGCAGGCATCCGGCTCTGGTCCCCAACCGGCTAGCGGTGGGGACCGGATTGCCCACGGGCATATGGATACGCCCTGTGTCCTTCGGAATGTAGGGCGTATTCATACGCCCTGTGTCCTGAAGAGGTTAAAAAGGACTATGCCTAAATATATCCCCAAACTGTTTATAAAAATGTTACAGTATACTAAAAATCCATCGAAGGATACTTCTTACAATGCCATATATTTTACAATATATTTTCGTTCTAACATCAGAACATCTGTCCCTTCAGATTTAGCAATTTTCATGAATTTTTTGAAAATTGCTGCTCTACTTTTCAAAAAGCAAAAATATGTCCATTTTATGATTCCAACATAAAGTAGACATATTGTATTTGTGAAGAAAAATAAAATTTATTGTGAATATCCATTTTTCTTACAAGTAGAGAGCTTCAAAGTTAGAAAAATGCTAAATTTTCATGACATTTTGGGATTTTTCACCAAAAAAGGATGCAAGTAACGCCGAAAATTTACCACCAAAATAAAGTAGAATATGTCACGAAAAAACAATTTCAGAATCAGAATATTCGGTAAAAGCATATTCGTGTTATTAATTCGTAAAGTGACGGAGGTCAGAATTGCGAAAAAAGCGCTCAGTCCTTAAGGGGGAAAAAGGGCTGCGTCCTTAAGGGGTTAAAGGAGTACTGCAGTGATAGGGCATAAGTGTCTGAATGCCGGGGGGATGGGGTCAAGGGGGTTCTGCCCACTGGGACGCCCCGCGATCTCCCATATGGTGACCTGGCAATGTTGCTAATGTTCGTGTTGTTGACCTCACTTTTTGGAGGTGAGGTCAACAAAAAAGATAACTTATACTGGAATATCGGTATAAGTTATCGGCTTTAAATCAATGATCTGCAGCGGCTTTTGCGATGCCAGAGACTGCCGCCACCCGCTTCTCTCCCCCTACCTGTCCTGGGGTCCTCCTGAGTCCTATGACTGCCACCTCAAATGCCCCCCCCACCACACCCCCCCGGCCAGAGTCTGCCGCCGCTGCTGCCCCATTGCCTCTCCCATTTTCGGTTTTATAATTACCTGTTCCCTGGGTCCGCGATACTTCTGGCTTCGGCGACGTCCTCCTGAGCGGTCACTGTGCGCACTGACAGTGACGTCGTGTTGAGGACGTCACTCGTCATTGCGCAGCGCACATCGTAACACAGGACGCTGCAGGAGCCAGAGGTAGAGCGGACCCCGGTCCCCGGGAACAGGTAATTATAAAACCGGAGATAGGGGAGGCAATGGGGCAGTGGCGGCGGTGGTCTCTGGCTGGGGCGGTGCGGTGGGGGGGGGGGGCATTGCAGTGTGCGGGGCATTATCGGCAAGGTAATTGCCGATACCGATAACGTCCAAAATTGTGAATATCGGCTGATTAATATTGGCCAAACCTATAATCGGTCGATCCCTAGTCTGCAGATGCGCCCCCTCCATTCAGCTCTATTGGAGAGACGGGGATGCGCAAACGTTGCATCTCCACCTCTCCCATAGAGATACATGGAGGTTGTGCGGCCGATGACTCCGGTGGGCTCGTTTTTGCCCCGTATCCGGTTTTGTGACTGGACTGAAAACCGTAGCATACCACTGTTTTCCGGTCACCAATCCGGATACAGAGCAAAAATGAGCCGACTGGAGTCTCTATCTGACTCTTGTCGGCTCATTCAAATGAATGAGATGCAGGCGGGTCTGGCTGGGACAAAGGAGCGCCCAGTTTTGACATCTCCCAGCCGGATCTGGTGACCGTATTGTAGAATCGTGGGGCGAATCCTAACCCACATAGACAGCCACTGTTTTTGAAATCTAGCCGTGTGTAATACTACAGTTCGCCTGTATGAGCTGGTGACAACTTTTCCTACAGAATCATCTGTTTGACAGGAGGCATGTCTCTCTTACTTGTTTGTCTCTCACTCTTTTCCTCTCTTACTTTTAATACCATGTATAATTTTATTATGTAAAATATCGACTTAAGAGGAACAGGTTGCATCCCTGCAGGTCATGATTTTATCTCTCCTGCTTGTAAAAGGCTGATTTCTGGGAAGAGCATTATACTGTGTTAGACACTTGTTATGGATGCTACTAAAGTCTGTATAACCACCTTTTTTAGTATGTAGGCTGTATTTAGGCTGTCACTTGATTAATTATTGCTGAATTATGCAACATCAAGGAATGTTTGAACATGATAGAATGTGTTGTAATATTTTATCTTTTCATCCAAGTTGCTTCACTCCCTTTCCAACATGTGATTACAACACTAAGTGACACTGACCTCAGGATAACATACATTTTTTTTCTATTGAATTTGCTATTATCCATCAGACACAATGTAACATAATCTTTGCTAGTAACCCGATAAGCAGGGAAGACTATCATATGTTGCTGTAATTGGTGCCCATGTAGACCCCTTTCCTATTGATTCAAATCAACTGGTGCCACTACGTTAGGCAGATTTGTAAATTACTTCTATTTAAAAATCTCAAGCCTTCCAGTACTTATTAGCAGCTGTATGCCCTCAAGGAAGTTAATAGTCTTTTCATTCAAACCCAGTGCCCTCTTCTGCCATCTCTCTGTGTTATGTACTGTCCAGAGCAGTATCAAATTCTCATTGCAACAATACATGCTCAATGTGAGATCTGTGTGTTCAGGAGTCTGGAAGTTACTGCTCTCTGCTTTCTCTCGACCCTTGTACACAGCCCATCTGATTCTCCCCTTTTTTATAATGCCTTTTGTGTGTTCTTCTATCTAGCTACAGTCTGTGAGCTGCCCTCTTTTCATGTCCTCCCTTCTGTTTGCACTTGACTTGCTGTGTTGACGCTCTTTCCTCCTCTCTACTGCTGTGTCTAACACTGAGATAAGGGATGGAGAGAGCAGAAGGTCCATCTGATAGATTTTTATTATCTGTCTCTGGATAGTGGCAAGTTGGTGGTAGGAAACTTCCAATGACGACCATTTTTATAAAGTTTCTTAATTTTGCATTCAGGAAAGTGATAAATAAAACAACTTATGAAAAGTGTCAATAATATTTAAAGTAGCTTTAGAAAAAAATTAAAATAAATACAGCGGTGCTTGAAAGTTTTTGAACCTGTCATTATTTTCTATATTTATATATTAGCTTCTACACAAAATCTTAAAAGTAGATACAAAAAAAAAACAAATAAAAAAAAAAATGATTCAAAAATAATTTATTTGAGGAAAATTTTCCAATATCAAAATCTTATAGTTGCAAAAGTGTATGTGTATGTGCCTTGCTTTCAGTATCTGATTTGACCCTCCTGTGCAACAATAAAGGGGGCACTGAAACATCATCAGTAATATATCATTCACACCTCATTGTCAATCCACCTGACTGTAATAACATCTTCAAATTATCTGCTAATTTTAAAGGGCACATGCTGTAACCACACCCCTAGGCACTCACCAAGGGCTGTGCGATGCGGCAGATAATCCAAGCAACATCTAGTGGCCATTGGTTAACAAACAATTCTCACCCACAGATATAGTTACATAGTTAGTACGGTCGAAAAAAAAACATATGTCCATCAAGTTCAACCAGGGAATTAAGGGGTAGGGGTGTGGCGCGATATTGGGGAAGGGATGGGATTTTATATTTCTTCATAAGCATTAATGTTGTTTTGTTCCAGGAATGTATCTAATCCTGTTTTAAAGCTGTTAATTGTTCCTGCTGTGACCAGTTCCTGAGGTAGACCGTTTCATAAATTCACAGTCCTCACGGTAAAGAAGGCGTGTCGCCCCTTTAGACTAAACTTTTTCTTCTCCAGACGGAAGGAGTGCCCCCTCGTCCTTTGGGGGGTTTAACCTGGAACAGTTTTTCTCCATATTTTTTGTATGGGCCATTAACATACTTATATACGTTTATCATATCCCCCCTTAAACGTCTCTTCTCAAGACTAAACAATTGTAACTCCTTTAATCGCTCCTCATAGCTAAGATGATCCATGCCCCATATTAGTTTAGTCGCGCGTCTCTGCACCCTTTCCAACTCCGCAGTGTCCCTTTTATGGACAGGTGCCCAAAACTGAACAGCATATTCCAGGTGAGGTCGTACCAATGCTTTATAAAGGGGGAGTATTATGTCCCTGTCCCTTGAGTCCATGCCTCTTTTGATACATGACAATATCCTGCCGGCTTTGGAAGCAGCAGCCTGACATTGCATGCTATTCTGTAGTCTGTGATCTACAAGTACACCCAGATCCTTCTTTACCAGTGACTCTGCCAGTTTAATCCCCCCTAAGACATATGACGCATGCAGGTTATTAGTACCCAGATGCATAACTTTACATTTATCCACATTGAACCTCATTTGCCAAGTGGATGCCCAGACACTTAGTCTATCCAAGTCATCTTGTAACTTATGCACATCCTCTATAGACTGTACCATGCTACAAAGCTTGGTGTCATCTGCAAAGATAGAAACAGAGCTGTTAATACCATCCTCTATAACATTGATAAATAAATTAAACAACAGCGGGCCCAGTACTGAACCTTGGGGTACACCACTAATAACCGGGGACCAATCAGAGTATGAATCATTAACCACCACTCTCTTGGTACGATCCATGAGCCAGTGTTCAATCCAGTTACAAACTAAAATTTCCAAACCCAAAGACCTTAACTTACCTGTCAGACGTCTATGAGGAACAGTATCAAATGCTTTAGCAAAATCCAGAAACACTATATCCACATCCATTCCTCTGTCAAGGCTTCTACTCACCTCTTCATAAAAGCAAATTAGATTGGTTTGACAACTTCTATCCTTAGTAAACCCATGCTGGCTATCACTTATAATACAATTATCCTCTATATATTCCTGTATGTTATCCCTTAGAAGTCCTTCAAACAATTTACCCACAATGCACGTTAAACTTACCGGTCTATAGTTTCCTGGGGAAGACCTAGAGCCCTTTTTGAAGATTGGCACCACATTCGCCTTGCGCCAGTCCCTTGGCACAATACCAGACACCAGAGAATCTCTAAATATCATGAACAGGGGTACAGATATTACTGAACTTACCTCTCTAAGAACTCTTGGGTGCAATCCATCTGGCCCTGGAGATTTGCTTACATTTATATCACTTAACTTACCTTGTACCATCTCTACATTAAGCCAGTTCAGTACATTACATGATGTGTTACCAGCACTGACCTGGCCAATGTCAGCTCCTTTTTCCATAGTGTATACAGAACTAAAGAACCCATTCAGTAGCTCCGCTTTCTCTTGATCGCCTGTGACAACCTCCCCATTATCATTATTAAGGGGTCCTACATGCCCTGTCCTTGTTTTTTTTTAGCATTTATATGTCTAAAAAAATATTTAGGATTAGTTTTGCTTTCTTTGGCCACCTGTCTCTCGTTTTGAATTTTTGCTGTTTTTATTACATTTTTACAGATTTTATTAAGCTCTTTGTACTGTTTAAATGTTATCGCTGACCCATCAGATTTGTATTTTTTGAAGGCTATTTTTTTGTTGTTTATTGCTCTTTTAACATCATGTGTCAGCCATGTAGGATTTAGTTTTAATCGTTTATATTTGTTCCCCTTTGGTATATATTTAGCTGTATAGTTATTTAGAGTTGATTTAAAGATGTCCCATTTACCTTCTGTATCAGTATTTGAGAACACCTCCCCCCAGTCTATGTCCTGTAGTGCAGCCCTCAGCCCAGGGAAGTTTGCCTTTTTAAAGTTATATGTTTTTGCCTTCCCCGCCTGTCTTTGTTTTCTACATTTTAAGTCAAAAGTAACTATATTGTGGTCGCTATTACCAAGGTTTTCCCGCACAGTTACATTACCAACCAGCTCTGCGTTGTTGGAAATGATCAGATCCAACAAGGCATCACTTCTTGTTGGGTCCTCCACAAACTGGCCCATAAAATTATCCTGCAATAAATTTAGGAATTGTCGCCCCTTTGTAGTTTTAGCCAACCCCGGACCCCAATCTATATCTGGATAGTTAAAATCTCCCATTATTACCACTGTACCTGCCGGGGCGGCCCTCTCTATTTGTTTATGAAGCCGAACTTCTATCTCTTCAGTGATATTAGGGGGTCTGTAGATTACCCCAAATATTATTTTTTCAGTATTTCCCTCCTTTTGTAATTCTACCCACAGTGATTCCACCTCCTCAAAATCATCACGCACTATGGCATCGTTCACACTGACTTTCATACCACTTCTTACATACAGACAGACTGTAATGTAATATTGGATAATTTTTTTTCCATAAATTATATGACCGTCTAATATTCTCTTGTCTTATCTGCTTGATTTGGTTCTCCTGTATCTATATTTAGTACTTTGTGAAAATGTGACATAGTTTTAGGTTTACTCTTATTAAATTAATTTTTTTTTTTTTTTGTTACGTTAACAGAAAATACAACATAATCCACACAAATGCAAGGAAACATCCATAAGATAAACAATTATACAATTCATTCCGACAAACCATCATCTTCCCTGCAATACCTATTAACTACAGCCTGACTGGCATAGATTTAAACAGAGGAAAGAGAAGAAGAAAAAAAAATAAAATCTCCAAACACCATTCCCCCCTCCCCCTGTCTTCTCAAAAACCTCATATATAGCTTAAAAACCCAGGGGAATCCTTAAAAATTATCCACTCACTCCATGTTTTCCAGAAACCCTCCAAACTGGCACGCACCTTTGCTGCTTGTTCCTCAGCACACATAATAAGCTGCACTTCTTCATACCATTCTACTAATGATTGTAACACAGATGATTTTCAATATTGGGGGATTACCCTTCGTACCGCTGCAACTAAGAATCTCAACACATCCGTCTTATATGAAGGACAGTAAAGCAATTACTGGGGAATTTTCTATTGTTCATCCTGAGAACTGCCTGTAAATTGAAAAAAAAAAAAATAAATAAATAAAAATTCCCACAATTTTTTAATCTCATAAATACCAGTGGGAGATAATCATTGTAGTTTCTTTTCTTTTATGCCCTCCGAAGATGACATACCAGATGATAAACTACATATTTGCTGAGTCTCCCTGTCAGTAAGTGTTAGGGCTGGGTGGTATCATACCGAATACTTAATTTTTTGGGCTGCACGATATGAATTTTCCCCCATACTGCAATACCGGTTGGGCCCCTCCCCCTCGGGAATGTATTATCAGCGCAGCGCTGTCCCCATATCGGGGGAACTAACCCTATGTGACCTGCCAGCGCTATTCTCCCCCTCCCCCCCCCCCCCAATTAATGATCAGCCCAGCGGGGCACTACTCACAGATGTCACGTTCAAGCACTGCCCTCCACCTTTGTTGGGAGCCGCCGGGCACTGGAACTCACTGTACGCCAGCGGGCTGCAAGACATAAAGAAAATAAACTTTAAACTCGCCTACACTGTCGGGGCCACACTCTGGGGACTGGAACGCTGGACAGCCGTCAGCCTATCACCGGCCAGAGCGATGTCCCGCCCCGACAGTAGGTGAGTTTGAAGTTTATTTTCTTTATGTTTTGCAGCCCGGGCATAGGGATACAGCAGACAGCAGTGGTCTCCAACCTGCGGACCTCCAGCTGTTGCAAAACTAAACTTCCAGCATGCCCGGACAGCCGTTGGCTGTCCGGGCATGCTGGGAGTTGTAGTTTTGCAACAACTGGAGGTTCGCAGGTTGAAGACCACTGGCGTACAGTGAGTTCCAACGCCCGGCGGCCCCCAACAACGAGGAGGAGGGCACTGCTTGAACGTTACATCTGTGAGTAGTGCCCCGCTGGGCTGATCATTAATTGGGGGGGGGTTGCTGAACACTGTGCTGGTGGGTCACATAATTTTGGGGGGGGGGGGGGTCGCTGAATACTGGTCACATGATTGGGGGGTGAAATACCATTATATACCGTGGAACTGCCATAAGTTAAAAAAATACTGTGATACACATATTTGGCCATACCGCCCAGCCCTAGTAAGTGTCACTTTTAGTTCCCTCTCTTAAGAGTCAAAGAACTGGGCCCTTTTATTATTGCTTAATGCTAACAGAAGCTTGGGGCAAACAAGTATTTAGTCAGCCACCAATTGTGCAAGTTCTTCCACTTAAAAAAAGAGGAGAGGTCTGTAATTTTCATCATGGGTATACCTCAACTATGAGAGACATAATGGGGGATATTTATCAAAGCTGTCTATGTCCCGCATCAATATAGACCAAACTACAGAGTGTTTGGCTGGTTTATTGTGCACCTAATTTATCAAATGGTGCATGGCTCTTGATAAATTCTGTGCACAGACTTCATGATCTATGCTTTAATCTATATTTAAACCTGCTCCAACTTGGTCTGACATTTTGGCGTACTTTCAGCCGATGCGACTTGTCGCTGAAAAGTCGCTTTTGATAAATTCAGTACCAATACCAATGCATTTTTCAATGCATTTCAGTCTAAAATAGACTAGCATGCATCATGTTCTAAAAATCCTCTACAGCAAAAGTCGCAGAAAAGTTGTACATATTTAGACTGCGACTTTCTGTGCGACAAATTTAGAAAAACCTGTCTAAATCCTTTGATAAATCTCCCCCAATGAGAAAAAAAATCCATAAAATCACATTGGGAGAGATTTATCAAACTGCGTGAGAGAAAAAGTGGAGAGATTTTCCCACAGCAACCAATCACAGCTCATCTTTCACTTTACCAGAGTTCGTTAGCTGAGCTGTGATTGGTTGCTGTGGGAAAATCTCTTCACCTTTTTCTCTCACGCAGTTTGATAAATCTCCCCCATTGTCTGATTTTTAAAGAATTGATTTGCAAATTATGGTGGAAAATTAAGTATTTGGTCAATAAAAAAAGTTCATCTAAGTACTTTGTTATATACCCTTTGTTGGCAATGACAGAGGTCAAACGTTTTCTGTAAGTCTTCACAAGGTTTTCACACACTGTTGCTGGTACAGATCACCTCTAGAGCAGTGATGTGTTAGGGCTGTCGCTGGGCAACACAGACTTTCAACTTCCTCCAAAGGTTTTCTATGGGGTTGTGATCTAGAGACTTGCTAGGCCTCTCCAGGACCTTGAAATGCTTCTTACTAAACCACTCCTTCATTGCCCGGGCAGTGCTTTTGGGATCATTGTCATGCTGAAAGATCCGGACACATTTCATTTTCAGCGCCCTTGCTGATGGAAGGAGGTTTTCACTCAAAATCTCACGATACGTGGCCCCATTCATTCTTTCCTTTTTACACGGATTGTCCTGGTCCCTTAGCTGAAAAACTGCCCAAAGTGTGATGTTTTCACCCCCATGCTTCACAGTAGGTATGCAACTCAGCATTCTTTCTCTTCCAAACACGACGAGTTGAGTTTTTACTAAAAAGTTCTACTTTGGTTTCATCTGACCATATGACATTCTCCCAATACTCTTCTGGATCATCTAAATGCTCTCTAGAAAACTTCAGCCAGGCCCGGACATGTACTGGCTTAAGGAGGGGCACATGTCTAGCACTGTATGATTTGAGTTCCTGGCGGCGTAGTGTGTTACTTTGTTATTTTAGTCCCAGCTCTCTGCAGGTCATTTACTAGTTCCCCCCCCATGTGGTTCTGGGATTTTTGCTCACCGTTCTTGTGATCATTTTGACACCACGGGGTGAGATCCTGTGTGGAGCCCCAGATCTAGGGAGATTATCAGTGGACTTGTATGTCTTCCATTTTCTAATAATTGCTCCAACTGTTGACTTCTTCACACATTGCAGTTTCAGTCTTCCCAGCTTGGTGCAGGTTTACAATTTTGTTTCTGGTGTCCTTCACCAGCTCTTTGGTCTTGGCCATATTGGAGTTTGGAGTGTGACTGTTTGAGGTTGTGGACAGGTGTCTTTTATACTGATGACAAGTTCAAACAGGTGCCATTAATACAGGTAACAAGTGGAGGACAGAGGAGACTCTTAACCCCTTAAGGACCAGGGGTTTTTCCATTTTTGCCTTTCTTACCTTTAAAAAATCATACCCCTTTCAATTCTGCACCTAAAAATCCATATGATGGCTTATTTTTTGCGCCACCAATTCTACTTTGTAATGACATCAGTCATTTTACCCAAAAATCTACGGCGAAACAGAAAAACAAAATCATTGTGAGACCAAATTGAAAAAAAAACAAAAAAAAAACCGCCATTTTGTAACTTTTGGGGGCTCTGTTTCTACGCAGTAAATTTTTTGGTAAAAATGACACTCTTTATTCTGTAGGTCCATATGATTAAAATGATATTCTACTTGTATACTTGTAAGTTTGATTTTGTATTACTTCTGAAATAAATCATAACTACATGCAGGAACATTTATACGTTTAAAATTGTCATCTTCTGACCCCTATAACTTTTTTATTTTACCGTGTATGGGGCGGTATGAGGGCTAATTTTTTGCGCCGTGATCTGAAGTGTTTAGCGGTACCCTTTTTGTATTGATCGGACTTGTTGATCGCTTTTTATTCATTTTTTCATGATATAAAAAGTGACCAAAAATACACTATTTTCAAGTTTGGAATTTTTTCCGAGTACGCCATTGACTGTGCGGTTTAATTAACAATATATTTTCATAATTCGGACATTTCCGTACGTGGCGATACCACATATGTTTTTATTTTTATTTACTCTTTTTTTAAATTTTTTTGTTTATGGGAAAAGGGGGTTGATTCAAACTTTTATTAGGGGAGGTGTTAAATGATCTTTATTCACTTTTTTTTGCAGTGTTATAGCTCCCATAGGGACCTTTAACACTGCACACACTGATCTTTTACATTGATCACTGGTTTCTCATAGGAAACCAGTGATCAATGATTCTGCTGCTTGACTGCTCATGCCTGGATCTTAGGCACTGAGCAGTCATTCGGCGATCGGACACCAGGAGGCAAGGTAGGAGACCCCCCTCGTGTCCCACAGCTGTTTCGCCGCGGACATCCCGAACAGCCCCCTGCACTAACCGGCAATGTTTTACTTTCACTTTAGACGTGGCGTTCAACTTTGAACGCCACGTCTAAAGGGTTAATAGCCCGCGGCACCGCGATCAGTGCTGCGCGCTATTAGCCACGGGTCCCAGCCGTTTTTAACGGCCGGGCCTGACCTGCTATGACGTGGGGCCACTTTATAGAAGGGGAAAGGACTCAGGACGTACTGGTACGTCCTGGGTCCTTAACAGGTTAAAGAAGTTGTTACAGGTCTGAGAGCCAGAAATCTTTCTTGTTTGTAGGTGACCAAATACTTATTTTCCACCATAATTTGCAAATAAATTCTTTAAAAATCAGACAATGTAATTTTATGGATTTTTTTTATGACTAATATTCTGTAACGTGCCCGTCATCCTCTTCTGCCTTCTTTCTTCTCTCTGTCTTGTTCAGACACGCCCGCAGGACAGTTCCCGGTACTAGAGGCAGAGAGGATGTGCTCTCTCTGCCTCTAGCACTGAGCAGGCGCACTAAGGTGGCAGACTGTGGCGGGAGATGGGGGAACAAGCGCTTGCCCGCATAACACGCGGCAGCAAGCACGTTAGATGGGCTGAGGGGCACATGCGCTGGGACCTGTGTGTCAACTATACAGTGGTCCCAGAGCTGACACACGGGGTGGGCGGGGCATAGCATACCCCTGGATCCTACGGAAGCCGGTAAGTTGCCTAACAACATCTGAAGGGCTACAGTCTGAGACTGTAGCCCTCCAGATGTTGCAAAACTACAACTCCCAGCATGCCCAGACAGCTGTTTGCTGTTTGGGCATGCTGGAATATGTAGTTTTGCAACAGCTGGAGGGCTGCAGTTTGAGACCACTATATAGTGGTCTCTAAACTGTATCCCTCCAGATCTTGCAAAACTACAACTCCTAGCATGCTCAAACAGCTCTTTGCTGTCAGGGCATGCTGGGATTTGTAGTTTTGCAACATCTGGAGGGTCACAGTTTGGAAATCACTGTGCAGTGGTCTATAAACTGTAGCCCTCCAGATGTTGCAAAACTGCAAATCCCATCATGCTCAAACAGCAAACAGCTGTCTCACCATGCTGGGAGTTGTAGTTGCGTAACCTCCAGCTGTTGCATAACTACATCTCCCAGCATGCCCTTCGGCAATTAGTACATGCTGGCAGTTGTAGTTTTGCAACAGCTGGAGGCACACTGGTTGGAAAATACTGAGTGAGGTAACAGAACCTAACTGAAGGTTTTCCAAACAGTGTGCCTCCAGCTGTTGCAGAAGTACAACTCCCAGCATGCACTGTCAGTGCATGCTGGGAGTTGTGGTTTTGAAACAGCTGGAGGTTTGTCCCCCCATGTGAACGTACAGGGTACATTCACACGGGCAGGTTTACAGTAAGTTTCCTGCTTCAAGATTGGTCTGCGGCAAATTTTTCGCCGCAGCTCATACTCCTAGCGGGAAGCTCACCGTAACACGCCAGTGCGAATGTACCCTAAAAATACTACACTACACTAACACATAATAAAGAGTAAAACACTACATATACACCCCCTTACACTGTCCCCCCCCCCCCCCCCCCCCAATAAAAATGAAATGAAAAACGTATTGTACGGCAGTGTTTCCAAAATGGAGCCTCCAGCTGTTGCCAAACAACAACTCCCAGCATTTCTGGACAGCCACTGACTGTCCAGGCATGCTAGGAGTTAAGCAACAGCTGGAGGCACCCTGTTTGGGAATCACTGGCGTAGAATACCCCTATGTACACACCTATGCAATTCCTAATTTAGTCCTCAAATGCGCATGGCGCTCTCTCACTTCAGAGCCCTGTCGTATTTCAAGGAAACAGTTTAGGGCCACATATGGGGTATTTCCGTAATCGGGAGAAATTGCACTACAAATTTTGGGGGGCTTTTTCTCCTTTTGCCCCTTATGAAAGGGAAAAGTTGGGGGCTACACCAGCCTGTTAGTGTAAATTTATTATTTTTTTATTTTTTTTTACACTAACATGCTGGTGTTGCCCCATACTTTTTATGAGGTAAAAAGAAAAAAAAGAAAAAAAGACCCCCCAAAATTTGTTATGCAATTTCTCCTGAGTACGGAAATACCCCATATGTGGGTGTAAAATGCTCTGCGGATGCACAACAAGGCTCGGGAGTGAGAGCGCACCATGTACATTTGAGGCCTAAATTGGTGATTTGCACAGGGGTGGCTGATTTTACAGTGGTTCTGACATAAACGCAAAAATATAAATACCCACATGTGACCCCTTTTTGGAAACTACACCCCCCACGTAACATAGCAAGGGGTATAGTGAGCCTGAACACCTCACAGGTGTTTGACGAATTTTCATTAAATTTGGATGGGAAAATGAAAAAAAAAATTTCACTAATATGCTGGTGTTGCCCTACATTTTTCATTTTCACAAGGGAAAATAGGAAAAAAAAAAATTGTAACCCCATTTCCTCTGAGTAAGAACATACCCCATATGTGGATGTAAAGTGCTCGGCGGGCGCACTACAATGCTCAGAAGAGAAGGAGTGCCATTGGGATTTTGAAGAGAAAATGTGTCCGGAATTGAAGGCCACATGAGTTTACAAAGCCCCCCTAGTGCCACCCCTCAAGGCACCCCATTTTGGAAACTACACCCCTCGTGTAATATAATAAGGGGTACAGTGAGCATTTACGCCCCACATGTGTCTGACAGATTTTTGGAACAGTGGTCCGTGAAAATTAAAAAAAATATTTCTCATTTGCACAGTCCACTGTTACAAAGATCTGTCAAACGCCAGTGGGGTAAAAATACTCGCTGCACCACCCCTTATTAAATTATGTGAGGGGTGTAGTTTCCAAAATGGGGTCGCATATGGGGGGGGGGGGTCCACTGTTCTGGCACCACAGGGGGCTTTGTAAACGCACATGGCCCCTGACTACCATTCCAAACGAATTCTCTTTCCAAAAGCTCAATGGCGCTCCTCCTCTTCTGAGCATTGTAGTTTGCCCGCAGAGCATTTTACATCCTAACATGGGGTATTTCCATACTCAGAAGAGATGGGGTTGCAAATTTTGGGGTGCATTCTCTCCCATAACCCTTTGTAAAAATGGTAAATTTGGGGAAGAAACTGCACTTTTTTTTTTCATTTAAACATCAGATTTTAACGAAAAGTCGTCAAACACCTGCGTGGTGTTAAGGCTCACTGGACCCCTTGTTACATGCCTTGAGGGATGTAGTTTCCAAAATGGTATGCCATGTGGGGCTTTCTCCTGTTCTGGCACCATAGGGGCTTCCTAAATGTGACATGCCCCCCAAAAACCATTTCAGCAAAATTCACTCTCCAAAATCCCATTGTTGCTCCTTCCCTTCTGAGCCATCTACTGTGCCCGCCGAACACTTGACATACACATATGAGGTATTTCCTTACTCGAGAGAAATTGGGTTACAAATTTTTGGAGGCTTTTTCTCCTATTACCACTTTTAAAAATTCAAAAACTGGGTCTACAAGAACATGCGGGTGTAAAAAATGAAGATTTTGAATTTTCTCCTTCACTTTGCTGCTATTCCTGTGAAACACCTAAAGGGTTAACAAACACATTTTTATAATTGGGTCATTTGTGGGGTATTTCTAATAGGAAGGCCCTTCAAATCCACTTCAAACCTGAACTGGTCCCTAAAAAATTCCGATTTTGAAAATTTTGTGAAAAATTGGAAAATTGCTGCTGAACTTTGAAGCCCTCTGATGTCTTCCAAAAGTAAAAACATGTCAACTTTATGATGCAAATATACAGTATCATTTATTTAGATGTCTATTTTCTAGAGATAAGCGAACTTACAGTAAATTCGATTCGTCACAAACTTCTCGGCTCGGTAGTTGATGACTTATCCTGCATAAATTAGTTCAGCTTTCAGGTGCTCCGGTGGACTGGAAAAGGTGGATACAGTCCTTGGAAAGATTCTCCTTGGACTGTATCCACCTTTTCCAGCCCACACGAGCACCTGAAAGCTGAACTCATCTATGCAGGATAAGTCATCAACTGCCGAGCCGAGAAGTTTGTGACAAATCGAATTTACTGTAGGTTTGCTCATCTCTACTATTTTCCTTACAAGCAGAGAGCTTCAAATTTAGAAAAATGCTAAATTTTCAAATTTTTCATCAAATTTTGGAATTTTTCACCAAATTTTGGAATTTTTCACCAGGAAATGATGAAAGTATTGACAAAAATTTACCACTACCATAAAGTAGAATATGTCACGAAAAAACAATCTTGGAATCAAATTTATAAGTAAAAGCATCCCAGAGTTATTAATGCTTAAAGTGACAATGGTCAGATTTGCAGAAAATGCTCCCGTCCTTAATGTTATAATGTGCTCCGTCCCCAAGGGGTTAATATAATTTTAATAGAAGTAATTTACAAATCTGTTTAACTTTCTGGCACCAGTTGATTTAAAAAAAAAAAAAAAAAAAAAGGCCACCGGAGTACCCCTTTTAAGCACAGCTGCCTCATGGTACAACTGAAAATCGGGCAACCCCACACCCCCTTGTCTTATTGTTTTAGTCATTGTACATACTTTAAAGGGGTACTCCGCCCCTAGACATCTTATCCCCTATCCAAAGGATAGGGGATAAGATGTCAGATCGCCGCGGTCCCGCTGCTGGGGAGCCCTGGGATCCCCGCTGCGGCACTGCGCTCTCATTACAGCACAGAGCGAGTTCGCTCTGTGCGTAATGACGGGCGATACGGGGGACGGAGCATCGTTATGTCATGGCTCTGCCCCTCCTGACATCACGGCCTGTCCCCTTAATGCAAGTCTATGGGAGGGGGCGTGATGACCACCGCGCCCCCTCCCATAGACTTGTATTGAAAGGGGCAGGCCGTGACGTCAGGAGGGGCGGAGCCGTGATGTAACAATGCTCCGGCCCCTGTACTGCCCGTCATTACGTGCAGAGCGAACTCGCTCTGTGCTGTAATGAGAGTACGGTGCCGCAGCGGGGATCCCAGGGACCGCGGCAATCTGACATCTTATCCCCTATTCTTTGGATAGGGGATAAGATGTCTAGGGGCGGAGTACCCCTTTAAGTCTACTTTTACCATTTTTCCATATAAATAAAGGAGCTGTTGCAAAGACTTTTTTGGACTAACCATTGGAATTGTCTGAAACACACAAAGAAATCTAGGCAAAATATTCAGGACATATATTTATTTTGATAGGCCTCTAAATCCATCAAAGTCTTCCTATGTAGTGAAAGATAATTCAACTCGTACTAAGATTGTAAACCTGAAGGAATTCGTATCCCTAGTCAATCATAATAATAAAAAATAATTGTACATAGTTTTAGGTCAATTTTATGCAAAATTTAAAGGGCTCACAAACTTTCAAGCACCAATGTACATGTTCTTGTTTTATTGAAGAAAAAAAAAAAAGGCTACCCCTTTGACTGACAGCCATCATAGGGTGCACTTACCTGGGCTGAAGAACAGCCCCTGGGCTTTGGAGCCCCATTTGCATAGTTAAAAAAAAAAAAAAGACTCAGCCCTGGAATAGTTTATGGAGATAAAAAGGTAAGCCCAGTATCCTGATTTTCTAGTTCTATCTAGTTATGTGCTTACTTACACCTCGGTTTTCCTGCTGATGGGTCTGCTTTAATATTTAAAAAAATAATAATTCAGTGTTATTTTGTCTGATAAAATACCAGAAACTAGGATGGAAACCTGGTGATCCCTGGTAAAGTAAAAAAAAGTCTGCGGCATTACTTACTCATCTGTCGGGGTGTTGCGCCTAGCAGTATACTTTATTTTATTTTCATTTGTTTTTGTAAGACAAAAATCCATTAAAATATGTTCCCCCCCCAAAAAAATTAAAAAGTAAAAAAAAAATTAGGGTCTGTTGGTCTTCACTATGTATAAGTTCTGACTTCTATGAAAGAGCAGAACCACACAAACAACAACACAGATGTGAACAGGGCCTTAGTCAGTGGCCTCCCTGCTGGCATTCTTTCCTAACATATCAGTGACAAGTGTTCCAAAGTAAAGGCTAAGATTTTTTTTTTTAGACTACTCATAGAAGAGAAGTAAAGGTCATTAGTTATGTGGCTTTTAAGTCAGGCATGTCTGTGTAGTATAGAATGTAAACTCGTAATATATTGCTGTTTGATGTAATTCATTGGATGCTTGGATTACATTGTTCTGTTATTGATTTTAATGGACTGCTAATGTTTAGGGCTGTAGTTCCAGAGCTCATTCATTTTCAAGTCCATCAAATATCCTTTAGATTCAGACAAAGGTCATGATCCTGGCTACTACATAGCTTTCTCCTTATAAGACTTTGAGATGACAAAGCAGCACTGTAAATGTTCTAAAAATATTGTCTTAGCCTCCCCCCTCCCTTAATTGCCGTTGACCCTTGTCTGAATGGATGACCAGACACATTCCATTTATATGTGACCTTGCTGTCTGCCTTGTAAATAGAATGATGCTCGCAGCTTTTAGAATTGGATTACAAACAAAATTAATTAAAAAAAATATATAATTTGACTGGAAATGACATTATGAGGTCACCAATGCATTTGCAATGAATAGTTCTGACACATTGCTGCTTAGCCAAATTCTATTTGCATTAGAGGGTTTTTACAGGTTTAGACCTGTGGATTTTCTGTGATCCTATACCTATATGGGTTCATTCCACACAGTCCCCCTCTATATACACTTTACAGGAAATCCATCAGCTTGCTCCCCCCGCACTAACCAGTGGGTGTAGACAGGAAGCCAGCACATGCATAGTAGAGTCCTGAAATCTGCGGGGAGGAGAGGGAGATGATGAGGGAGAACATGAATATTCATAAGCCGGGTGGTGCTGCGAGCCGGGCGACGGTTACATCACAGTGCCAGATGAAGGCAGTAACCCCACCCATGCCAGTTAGCAGCTAATTTGCATATCAATAAGAAAGAAAATAACGGACGAACGGCGCGGCAGATCCAGGCATGTTATGCATCAAACTGATCAGCGTCCCCCGCACTACCAACCAGTACCGCTTGTTAGTGCGGGGGGAACATGCTGACAGTTTTCATTTTAAAGGGGTACTCCGGTGGAAAACTTTTTTATTTTTTAAATCAACTGGTGCCAGAAAGTTAAACAAATTTGTAAATTACTTCTATTAAAAAGCTTAATCCTTCCTGTACTTATTAGCTGGTGAATACTACAGAGGAAATTATTTTCTTTTTGGGACACAGTGCTCTCTGCTAACATATCTGTCCATTTTAGGAACTGTCCAGAGCAGCATATGTTTTCTATGAGGATTTTCTCCTACCCTGGACAGTTCTTAAAGGGGTAGTCCAGTGGTGAAAAACCTATCCTCTATCATAAGGATAGGGGATAAATTTGAGATCGTGGGGGGTCCGACTGCTGGGGCCCTCCAAGATCTCTCTGTACGGGGGCCAGGCTCTCCGGCCAGATAGCTGATGTCGACCACCGCACGAAGCGGCGGCCGACACGCCTCCTCAATACATCGCTATGGCAGAGCCGGAGATTGCCAAAGGCAGCGCTCCGGCTCTGCCATAGAGTTGTATTGAGGGGGCATGTAGGCCACCACTTCGTGGATAGGGGATAAGTTGCAGATCGCGGGGGGTCCGATCGCTGGGACCCTGTACAGGAGATCGCAGGGGGCCCCAGCGATCGGACCCCCCGCAATCTGCAACTTATCCCCTATCCTTAGGATAGGGGATAAGTTGTTCACCAGTAGTTCACCACTTGACTACTCCTTTAAAATAGACAGAGATGTCAGCAGAGAGCACTGTGGTCATGATGTCAGCAGAGAGCACTGTGTTCCAAAAAGAAAACCATTTCCTCTGTAGTATTCAGCAGCTAATAAGTACTGGAAGGATTAGGATTTTTTAATAGAAGTAATTTTCCACCGGAGTACTCCTTTAAAGTTTTTAGGTTTGACATTTTGTGCCTAAATTCTCCCAAAAAATGGTTGTTAAAAAAAAAAAATACCTAAAAACTAGTTCTGCATTCTAAAAACATGAACATGAAAGCTAAATAATACATATGTACTATTAAAGGGTGTTCCTTTATAAAATGTTATAAAAGGGCATATGGACGTCCACATGGTCCAAACTCTTCTAGCTTGAGAACGAATCAACAAGTAATTTTATACTCTTTTTTTTTTTTTCCTGCACAGTGTTGCTCCTAGGCACCCACTTTGTAGAAAAATGTCATGTCACTATCTAATTGAACAAGGACAACCCCCCCCCCCCCCCTCCCTAGGACCTTACTCCCATTGATGCACATATAATGTACATCCTGTTGAGCCACCCGCCCCTTCTAATGATGATAGTCCCAGTCACTAGAGGCTGCAGTGCAGCACTTAAGTCTGCTAGTGTTCCAGCAGTGCAATGTAACTCCACAGTTAATGACCCAGCAGTACAACATGTAGTACCCAGACCCTGTCTAAAATTAGTACTGTAACAGTGTAACACATCACAGATATGCAATACAATTCATTCTTCCCCTTTGATGAACTACAAGTCCCAGCATAGCTTGACAGCTGCAGACCTTTTCGACTTGTTGGAGTTTGTAGTTTCCATTCTTAGGCCATGGTCACACAATGGCCCAGATTTATTTAAACCATCTCATTTTTAAACGGTGCAAATTTAGATAAACAGACTTTAAATGCCCCAGAATTCTTAGTGTATCGGGCTGATTGCTAAATCTGTTGCTTTGAAGACGATTTAGTTTAAGTTTCAACAACTATTAGTCGGCTTAAATGTGCACTGGAGTTTGCACCATAATTTGGTCACTTTTTTTGATGCATCTTAAGCCACGCCCCTTTCACACAAGGCCACACCTCTGGTCTAAACGTGTAAAAGTATCATAAATGCATAGTAGATGTACAGAAGTCCTATAAGACCTCCCCCAAATTTACTGCTATTAAACTGAATAGTTAAGCAGCTGGCTTTCTCAATAACTAAATTATATTTATTTTTTCTGTTCCTTATTCTTTTTCAGGTTTCTTACTTTGAGTTGACAGCTAGTTATGTTTTCTATAGAACTTTGCACTTAACATACAATCATGGTCCCAGAAGCAATAAATATTGTACGTTGAGGGACCGCTGCATTACCAGCAAAATTGTAGCAGCTTGCAGTCAGTTCCAAATGTTATTCTTTATACTTTAAAGATCCAATCTTTATCTTATTACATATCAGAAAGTAGTTAAAAATTAATAAATCAGAAAGCCGTATTTGGAGTCCTTCCTCCTTCCCACCCTTCCTGTTGGTGTGGCGCTTTATTCACTTTATTTCCAGTCACGTTCCCGTCCACGTCTGTGCTACATGCTCTGCTGATTATCTTGGAAAAGGGCAATGCTGTAACTGTGCTGCTGACCTTTCAGTTTATTTTCCCTTGTGTAATATGAAACATGGGCTAACAGCCCTCCTTGTCTGATTTTCTCACTTAATATTCCTCTTTTTCCCACTCAAATTAAGATCTGTTTTACAGTATATGTGGTAGAAACTATTTGTAATTCCTTTGTGTAGGAGACACAATTCAATAACTATCATTTGAGGCTTGTACTCTTTGCCTGCTTTATTTGATGCTTTGTTTATTCAATCCTAACCTCCTTTACATTAGGGTGTTTTTTTATTTTTTTATTTAATTCACTCTTGAACCCCATTAGGATGTATTTTTATTTTTGTCCACAAATCGGTGGGGGGGGGGGGGGGGGAGGGAGAAAGAAAGAAAGAAAGAGAAAATATTGCAGAAGTGTGAAGTTAGCTTTTATCTAAGGAATATATATTCACTCAGAGGGTATATTTTTGCTCAGATAGACTCTATTATGCCTGGACTGTCTTTCATTGTTATTGTTAGCTACAGATTTTACAGCCTTTATAAGATGACATGTTGAATATATTTTTTTATTTTCTTAAAAATATTTGAATGCTAGTCTATTCCTAGGTCTCATGCAACCTAGGGTCATTGGCACTAGGTTCATACAGTATGTTGAGGTGTCACCAGGGAGTGATGGGCGACCCGGGAACTGTTTTTACAGCAATATAAGAATATTTACCTCTAGAAACAATTTGGTAAAGGCAACCTTACACTTTCATGCTGCCTGAATAATGAATCATAAGGGTATTCTTTTGTCTTCTGACTCTACCACTGGCCTTGATTGGTAAATCTCTTGCTGTACCTAATTTGGGTGAGATCTACCCATCAAGACTTTTATGGCAGAGGGAAGCTGCTGAGGACTGCCCGATGACTTGTAGTTTGAGCAGCATGAAATATGACTGGTTCTCCTTGACAATACTTCAAAAATGCAGTGTCTGATGGAACATACCATGTTTTTATTTATTTATATAAATTTTTTTTGTAAGAAATTAGAGGCATGTGTAGGTACAGTTTGTACCTATAGACTTTTATTGGTACTGTGTTATGACTACTTACAACTTGTATGTTTGTATGGACCCATAGGCTTTTATTGCTGCCTTATCATGGCTTTATACAACTTGTTTGCAACTGTAATGCCATAAGACCATACTGCTTAGGAAGATCATGTCCAAACCAGAATGAGCTGCTTTTTTTTTTTTTTTTGTCTCCACATTATTTAGGAACAGCTATGATCACTGACTTCAACTTAGATGCACAGTCTGAGGTGTCTGAGGTGGTCCAAAATAATTTTTTCAACTTTTATATGCACATGATCTCTGTCGTGTGTTCATTTAGTTTTTTACTGAGGGCAGGGAAGTAAGCATGCAGACTCTTCTGACAGTGGCTGGTGTCCCTGTGGAGAAAAAGCATCGGGCAAGTTAACCTGTTGGGGATGAAGGATGTACAGGTACACCCTTGCACCCCAGTATTGAACCCCTTAAGGACTCAGCCCATTTGGGCCTTAAAGTTGTAGTCCGGCGTGCACTTTTCTCATTTTATCCCGTACGGGCTGCAAAATATAACAAACTTTCTCTTGCCTGCCAACGAGCCCCCGGAGGTCCGGTACACTCTGGTACAGGTGTTTGGTCCCCGGACTGTATTCTTCTTACTTCCTGTTAGCCCGGCACGTCAAACGGGGCTTCAGCCTATCATCAGCCGAGGCGTGACATCGCTGTGGCCGGTGATAGGCTGAAACTCTGTTTGACGTGCCGGGCTAACAGGAAGTAAGAAGAATACAGCCCGGGGACCGAACACCTGTACCGGAGTGTACCGGAGCTCCAGGGGCTCGTTGGCAGGTAAGAGAAAGTTTGTTTTCTTTTATTTTACAGCCCGGATGGGATAAAATAATAAAAGTGTGCGCCGGACTACTCCTTTAAGGACTCAGACAATTTTATTTTTACGTTTTTAGTTTTTTCCTCCTTGCCTTCTGAAAATCATAACTCTCTTAAATTTTCATCCACAGACTAGTATTAAGGATTGTTTTTTGCACGACCAGTTGTCCTTTGTAGTGACATCACTCATTTTACCATAAAATGTATGACGCAACCAAAAAAATACTATTCGTGTGGGGAAATTGATAAGAAAATCGCAATTTGGCAAATCTTGGAAGGTTTTGTTTTCATGCTGTACACTTTACGGTAAAATAGACATGATTTCTTTATTCTGTGGGTCAATACGATTAAAATGATACCCATGATTACATACTATTCTATTATTATACCGCTTAAAAAAAATCGTTAACTTTTTAACCAAATTAGTGCGTTTAAAATCCCTCTATTTTTCTGACCTATAACTTTTTCATTTTTCCGTATAAGCAGCGGTATGAGGGCTCATTTTTTGCGCCGTGTTCTGTAATGTTGTTTTTGTACCACATTTGCATATATAAAACTTTTTAAATAAATTTTTTATAAATTTTTTGGGGAATAAAATGTTATTAAAAAGCAGCAATTTTGGCCTTTTTTTTTTTTTTTTTTTTTTTACATTCACACCGTTCACCGTATGGGATAATTAACATTATATTTTAATAGTTCTGATAATTATGTACACGGAGATACCAAATATGTTTATAAAAAAAAAAATTACTAAAACGGGGATTTTTCATATTTTTATTTTTAACTTTTTTAACTTTTATTTTTACACTTCAACCCCTTAAGGACGCAGGGTTTTTCAGTTTTTGCACTTTCGTATTTTTCCTCCTTACCTTTTAAAAATCAGAACGCTTTCAATTTTCCACCTAAAAATCCATATTATGGCTTATTTTTTGCATCACCAATTCTACTTTGCAGGGGTATTACCGTATATACTCGAGTATAAGCCGACCCGAGTATAAGCCGAGACCCCTAATTTTAACCCAAAATCCCAGGAAAAGTTATTGACTCGAGTATAAGCCTAGGGTGGGAAATACCTCATCCCCCCCCCCTGTCATCATCCAGACCCGTCA
Source organism: Hyla sarda (assembly GCF_029499605.1). NCBI lineage: Eukaryota > Metazoa > Chordata > Amphibia > Anura > Hylidae > Hyla > Hyla sarda. The sequence goes on from NC_079190.1 coordinate 453,224,189, forward strand.
TTAACATCCTCATCATCATCCCCTTGTCATCATCCCACACATCCCCCCTTCATCATCCCCTTATCATCCCACACATCCCCCCTTCATCATCCCCTTATCATCCCACACATCCCCCCTTCATCATCCCCTTATCATCCCACACATCCCCCCTTCATCATCCCCTTGTCATCATCCCACACATCCCCCCTTCATCATCCCCTTATCATCCCACACATCCCCCCTTCATCATCCCCTTGTAATCATCCCCTTGTAATCATCCCACACCCCCCCCTTCATCATCCTCTTGTCATCATCCCCACCCCCCTTCATCATCCCCACCCCCCTTCATCATCCTCTTCTCATCATTCGCCCTCAGTGGTCTTCTACCTGTGGACCTCCAGAGGTTTCAAAACTACAACTCCCAGCAAGCCTGGGCAGCCATCGGCTGTCCGGGCTTGCTGGGAGTTGTAGTTTTGAAACCTCCGGAGGTCCGCAGGTTGAAGACCACTGCGGCCTTCAACATCATCCAGCCCCCTCTCACCCCCTTTAGTTCTGAGTACTCACCTCCGCTCGGCGCTGGTCCGGTCCTGCAGGGCTGTCCGGTGAGGAGGTGGTCCGGTGGGATAGTGGTTCCGGGCTGCTATCTTCACCGGGGGCGCCTCTTCTCCGCGCTTCCGGCCCGGAATAGAGGCGTTGCCTTGACAACGACGCAGAAGTACGTTGGCAATGAACGCACCTCTGCGTCGTTGTCAAGGCAACGTGACTATTCTGAGGCCGGGCCCGAAGCGCTTAGAAGAGGCCTCTCCGGTGAAGATAGCAGCCCGGAACCACTATCCCACCGGACCACCTCCTCACCGGACAGCCCTGCAGGACCGGACCAGCGCCGAGCGGAGGTGAGTACTCAGAACTAAAGGGGGTGAGAGGGGGCTGGATGATGTTGAAGGCCGCAGTGGTCTTCAACCTGCGGACCTCCGGAGGTTTCAAAACTACAACTCCCAGCAAGCCCGGACAGCCGATGGCTGCCCGGACTTGCTGGGAGTTGTAGTTTTGAAACCTCTGGAAGTCCGCAGGTTGAAGACCACTGCGGGTGGGGGAGTTCACTCGAGTATAAGCCGAGGGGGGTGTTTTCAGCACGAAAAATCGTGCTGAAAAACTCGGCTTATACTCGAGTATATATGGTAGTAATTTTACCCAAAAATTCATGGCGAAACGGAAAAAAAAATCATTGTGCAACAAAATCGAAGAAAAAACACCATTTTGTAACTTTTGGGGGCTTCAGTTTCTACACAGTGCATATTTCGGTAAAAATTACACCTTATCATTATCCTGTAGGTCCCTACGGTTAAAATGATACCCTAATTATATAGGTTTCATTTTGTCATACTTCTGAAAAAAATCATAACTACATGCAGGAAAATTTATGCATTTAAAAATGTCCTCTTCTGACCCCTATAACTTTTTTATTTTTCCATGTACAGGGCGGTATGAGGACTCATTTTTTGCGCCGTGATCTGAAGTTTTTATCGGTACCATTTTTGTTTTGATCAGACTTTTTGATAATTTTTTATTAATTTTTTAATGGTATTAAAAGTGACCAAAAATACGCTTTTTTGGACTTTTTTTTGGATTTTTTTTTACGTGTACGCCATGGACCGTGCGGTTTAATTAACAATATATTTTATAGTTCGAACATTTACGCACGAGGCGATACCACATATGTTTAGTTTTATTTACACAGTTTTATTTTTTTTATGGGAAAAGGGGGGTGATTCAAACTTTTATTAGGGAAGGGGTTAAATGACCTTTATTAACACATTTTTTTTTAAAACTTTTTTTATGCAGTGTTATAGGTCCCATAGGGACCTATAACACTGCACACACTGATCTGTCATGCTGATCACTGGCGTGTATTAACATGCCTGTGATCAGTGTTATCGGCGCTTGACTGCTCCTGCCTGGATCTCAGGCACGGAGCAGTCATTCGGACACCGAGGAGGCAGGTAAGGGCCCTCCCGGTGTCCTGTAAGCTGTTCGGGACGCCGCAATTTCACCACGGCGGTCCCGAACAGCCCGACTGAGCAGCCTGGTCACTTTCACTTCAGACGCGGCGGTCAGCTTTGATCGCCGCATCTGAAGGGTTAATACAGGGCATCACCGCGATCGGTGATGTCCTGTATTAGCCGCGGGTCCCGGCCATTGATAGCCGCCGGGACCGAGCCGATATGCCGTGGGGATACCGCGTGACCCTGCGGCATATCGCGGGAGCTGGCGGAGGACGTACATATACGTCCTTCGTCGTTAAGGGGTTAATAGTCCCCATAGGGGACTATTTATAGCAATCATTTGATTGCTAATACTGTTCAGTGCTATGCATAGCTCCATCTCAGACCAGAGTAGAAGACGGCGGAAGACGGACAGGGGCAGGTGAGGGGACCTCTGTTCGTCATTACAGATGATTGGATCTCCTCGGCAGCGCGGCAGGCGATCCAATCGTTCACATTAAGTGCCACACTTCTGCAGATGCCGTGATCTGTATTGATCACGGCATCTGATAGGTTAATGGCAGACATCCGCTCGATCGTGGATGTCGGCCATTACCGGCGGGTCCCTGGCTGATATCAGCAACCAGGACCTGCCGCGCTTGGGGTTATATATAGGAGCTGGTGCGTAAAGTATCACCTCACCAGGATGTATATTTACGTCCTGCGTCGTTAAGGACCAAGGGCTTACATGTATGCCCTGGTCCTGTTACCTGTGTTTGAAGCGCGCTCACAAGCTGAGCCCGCTTCAAACCCGGTGGGTCCCATTCACATTTTTTAACCAATTTATATTACAAACATAAATATAATGGTATTACCTATATTATAAAATATATATATATATATATATATATATATATATATATATATATATATTAGTTTATGTGAACGACAGGTACACTTCAAGGCTTTTTAATTGAGTAAGGCAATGAAGGAAGGAATGGGAAAATTAATGAAGTGTATACTGTAACATAGTCTGGTATGGGTAAATAAAGGATTATCCACATGGAATGCTGCCTTTCTTAGACTTCTGGGTGAAGTCTTTCTAGGCAGGCACCATTATCCATTTCTCTGTACCTTGCGGCTGACTTCTTTTGATCTCTTGGGACTCTCACTTTATTATTTTTATCAAAATTTTTTTTCAAAAGGCATGAATCACTCTTGAAGAATGGGTCTAGAAGACTCAAGTACATACTAGAAAGACAAGGTGAAATGTAGGCTTGTTCAAGATGAATGAGGCAAGATCAGACAAAATCATTGTGATCATAGATGATGAAGGATGAAAACCCTTGTAGGGAGTAGGTGCATTAAGAATGAGGAGTATATCTTCCAAAAAAAAGTAACATACAGGCTAAAAAGGATGATTCTTCATGCAGCATTCATTCTTATTTATCTATCGTAAGACTTCTTTCGAAGGACAATGGGGGAGATTTATCAAAACCTGTGCAGAGGAAAATTTGCCCAGTTGCCCATAGCAACCAATCAGCTTGCTGCTTTCATTTTTATGAAGGCCTGTGAAAAATGAAAGAAGCAATCTGATTGGTTGCTATGGGCAACTGGGCAAGTTTTCCTCTGCACAGGTTTTTGATAAATCTCCCCCAATATGATTTGCACTCACATGACTGGTTGAAGTTGCTTTCCTTTTGAAGTTGGTTGTATACATACATTTGTTTAAAAGAGTACTGCTGTTATGGATTATGTATGCAATTAATTATTTTAATCTAGCAGTTATAATGTATCTCATTAGCATAAGGAGATATAGTTATAATGTATCTTATTGATACAAGGAAGCAGACCCAAGCAGACTTATACCATAGTCCCAAGTTCCAGTTACCCCTTCCACGGTTTCCATTGAACCTCAGGTCTAGCTCCAAGACCACTTTTTAGAGGACATAAACAAACATTGTCACCTTTCATAAAAGTTGTAAGCTCTACTTTCACTTAAAACCATACTCATTGAGACCTAAGGAACAAAGTGTCTGTATAGTTATAACTTTACCAAATAATCCCAAAATAGTTTGTTTACTGCTTTGGGACTTTTGCAGGACAAACCCGATAGGGCTGCTTTTGCTGTGTTGCAGCTGGTAGCTCTTTCACAGGGTCACAGGCCAGCTAAAGAATATTGTGTAGACTACGGAAAGTTGTGTGGTGTCTCAATAGAATGACCCAGCCTTACACTGTCAATTTAGGTTGGATTTGGCTGAAACTATAAAAGATCTGTTGGTTATTTACCCCTCTCCTGACACACTTAACAAGCCATGATGTAGCGTACGACTGAACAGACACTTATTTGAATGTAAGCAAAAAAAAAAAAGGTCCATTTGTCCAAACAACTGGTCTCTGCCTGGCTATTTTCCGTTTCCCACTTGGCCACCTACATCTGAGGAAGAACCCATGCTGTTCAGGAGTAAAGAGCTGTCTTTCCTGTGGTGAATCGTTCACTTACTGAGGTCATGTCCTAAAAAGCCTGCATCTGGAAAACTCAATTGGTCATCCAGGAGGCTGCTTAGGTGCACAGTTATTTCCTGAGCATCATACCGAGCTACTTCTTCCTATGAGTGTGGTAAAGATTAACCTGGTAGGGTTTTGTTGATTCAGCTACAAATTTTATTGACCTTAAATTTGCAAAGACACATGGTTTACCATTGCTCAGTCTTACTTATCCAGTATGTGTCCCAGGAATGGGTAGTACACCTCTTGATGGGGTAATAACTGATTTTAGATTTTTTTTATGTCAGAGGCCTGATTACTTGCATGTATGCCAATATCATCTTGGGGTTAAGGTTTAATAAAAACATACTCCTGTGTTTGATTGGTCTTCTGGGGAAGGTCAAGGAACGGATTCACATATGTATAAAAGGTAAAGACCTTTGTAATCAGCATCACTCAAACTATTCTCCTCTAGAGCAGGTTAGTGTGGCTATTAGTTTCCCTATCTATAGATCTATCCATACATGCCTGATAGTTCAGGATCCTAGAGGGAGAGACAATCTCTTATCTGATGGGTCCTGAGGCTTCCTTTCTCCAGCTAATAGCTAACCAAAAGTGGTTGCTTTTCCACATTGAATTTCAGAATTAGGTGGCCACAGTTGTGTGTTACTTATAAAGTTTTCTGCTTGCCATACTGACACGAAAGGCAGATATTTTGTGACTTTCCACTCTGCTTTATAGAGGGGGTCTTTGGTATAGAAAGGCAGTGGCCAACATTTATCATTGTCTTTTAGGCAGTTTTTTTGTGTCTAGAAAAGGTGCGCCTTTTTTGCTCCTTTTGGTGTACACATTTCTTCTGATTTTAAGTTGCAATCCACTGGTTTTGGCAATACACATGATATGGAAGGGTTTTATCAACTGCACCTTTTTGGGAAAAGGCACAAAAAAGGCGCCAAGCCACTGAAAAGTCTCTACAACTACACAAGCCCAGACTTGGCTTAGCTTTTTGGTGTATGTGAAGAGAGAAATTTCAGAAAATGTGACCTGCACAAAATGTATCAAATGCTCTGTGACCATTTAATAAATTTGGTGCTCCTACACATTACAGCACACACAAAAAAAAAAAAGTGTAGAAAAATGCTTCACTTACACCTACAATGATAAGTGCCGGCCATTGTCTTTGTGAGAATTCAGGTATAGAAGGCATTTTGTGCTGAGAACATTTATCAAAAACTTGCACAGTTTGTGAACAGGAGTCTTTGTTTCACTGTATAATGGATGAAGTGGAAATAAAGATTATGCCCAGATTTATCAAACTGTGTGAGAAAAAAAGTGGAGTGATGTTCCCACAGCGACCAATCACAGCTCAGCTAACAAGCGCTCTGGTAAAGTGAAAGCTGAGCTGTGATTGGTCGCTGTGGGAAAATCACTCCACTTTTTCTCTCACACAGTTTGATAAATCTGGACCAATGTATGTATTTGATCGACTTTATAACTTTATTCCCTTTTACCTTTTTAACAGGGCAAATGTCAGCGAGTACATGTTCTATGATAATAAATTTGTTTACAAGGAAATGTCTGAAAGAACAGATTTTTTTTTCCCCATAAATACTATTTTCTTGCTGTGCAGATTTGATGCTTATAGAGGATGCAAGTGTATTACCTCATTGTAACTTGTGCTGCTCGTAAATCGATTGTTCTGATTGCAAAACTCTTATTGCTAAAATTGCAAAAGCCAAATTAGAAACCATGAGAACAAGTAATTTTGTGCAGATTGATTTTCACCCACATGAATGTCCTGGTTGATGCTCTGCCAAGTTACCTGAAAAGGGATACATTAAATAGTGGAAATTCTCAGCTGATGAAGTTCTTGGGAGTAAGCAGCAAGGTAACATTCAGCGTGTTAAGATCTTTTAATGGTTAAAGAGATTTTTGTTTTTTAAAAGCTAAACTTATTTTTAGAAAAATCCGATTTATAATTCAGGCTGAAATGCAGCATCAATGCCTGTGGCTGCTGCCAATCCACTTACCTATTCTCTGCTATTAACATAGTGCCAATGTGGAGCAGAACTGCTAAGTCATTTTGACAGACTTGTTACGGGTCCTCTCCTTGACAGCTTGTCTGGTACTACAGGATTGTCAGGCAGTGTAACCCTAGCAACCATCCTTTTCCAGAGTCCTTACATTATTATAAGGCAGAATGTGACTAGGTCACCGTCATGCAAAACTCTCTTGTCTGCTGCAAGCCCCCTTCCACTCGGTGAGTGCAGCAGGGAATGTCAAAAATTCAAAAAAGGGGATGTTTCCACAAACATTATAATGTTTTTAAATATTTTTTTTTACGTTTAATTAAGTCAAAATTTCTAAGGGACGTTATATTATCGGGCATGCTCATTATTTGCGGCCGTTAAAGAGAATTGAAGGCTGGAACAACAAAAACCCAACTGTAAAATGGAAAACAAAAATGCATAACAATGCAAAATAACTGTAAGGGTGCATGCACACCACGTTTTCACCCTCCGGTTCCCGCATACGGCTGCGGAGGGGGGGCGGAGGAATCGCGCGCACCCGTATGCGGGAACCGGAGCTAATGATTTCCTATGGACCTGTATCAGCCGACCGGAGTGAATAAAAACGCTGTCGACTACGGTTTTCAGTCCGGTCGGGAAACCGCATGCGGGCCAAAACAGAGCCGACCAAAGGCTGCGGTTCACTCCAGTCGGCTGATACGGGTCCATAGGAAAACATTAGCTCCGGTTCCCGCATACGGGTGCGTGCAGTTCCCTCAGAGGGAAAACGTGGTGTGCATGCACCCTAATCAATTTCTACCACTTTTTTTCTCCAAAGACTGAATTTTTCCCGGCTACAAATATGATTGAAAATGCAATGTTTGAACATAGCTTAATAGTTTGTCTGACATAAGGAGATCTCACAGTGAATAACAGATTTAGGCCTCATCCATACTACGGACATTTAGGCAGCAGAATTTGGCTTACTGAATGTCCTCTCGCAGTAGGCGCCACTGTATACTTCGGCGTTAGGACCGTGTGTGCGGATATTGCCTTCTCCATAGTCTGCAATGCAGTCCCAGTTAAATTCCGCTCAAAGAATACAGTGGTCCCTCAACATACGATGGTAATTCGTTCCAAATGAGCCATGGTTTGTCGAATCCATTGTATGTTGAGGGATCCGTGCAATGTAAAGTATAGGAAGCTGTACTCGCCTGTCCCTGCCGCTCCGGACCGCGTCTCGCCGCTCCCGATGGTGACCCCGGTCCTCTGCTGGGCTTTCCTGGTCTTCTCCGGTCCTCCGCTGTCTTTCGCAAGGCCTTACTGGGCCTGCGTAGCGACGTCATTATGCCGCTGCGTACGCCGTTCCTATTGGATGACTGAACAGCGTGCGCAACAGCGTATTGACGTCACCGGAGAGGATCGAGAAGACACCGGAGGACCAGCACTGGACCCAAAGGGCACCCCGGAGCATCGTGGAGGGGTAAGTAATACTCACCGCACCACACGGGGAACAGCAGCTTAAGCATTTTGCGCTGCCGGGTAGCACTTAATGCGGTGGCCCCGACATAAAAAAGCATCGTATGTTGATGCTGACATCAACATGCGATGGCCTCTGAGAGGCCATCGTATGTCGATTTGATCATATGTCGGGGCCATCGTAGGTCGGGGGGTCACTGTAAACATTTTTATTCTTTGAGCGGTCGTACTTTCAACCGTCAGAATTCCACTTTGGCAATTCCACAATTTGAGCAAAACATCAGAATAACATTGAAAATAATTCAATTGAAATTCTGCAGATAAATTGTCCGCAGTGTGATCGACGACTAAACAGGAGAACAGTTTGCTGTAAATAGCGAATAGAACACATTGAGTTGTATCTTTAATATAGGGCTGCATAAAGGTGGCCTAATTTTGGCTTAACCTACCAATGTTGACAACCATTTCATGTGTATCAGGTGTTTGACTGATGTTCCTTTATTAGATTTTAAGGGGAAAAAAAGAGTCCGATATGTTTAAATTCAGCATGCCCAATCCTTTTGGTTTAAATAAAGGAGATAAGCTACTACCTTTTGGTGTCTCTCAGCAGTCCACTCTCCTCTCCCTCTTGAGAAAACATGCACATTTATAAAAAGTGCTAAGTGCCTTCCTCTTATTTTAAGCAGTTTTTTTTTTTTTACATTTAATGAATTTATTATCACTTATCTCTTTGAAGGTATGCATTGTTTGAAGAGCTTTTAAAGAAAATTGAAAATTGTGAGGGTGGCCTGGAAAAATTCTCTAGAAGCTACCAGTCCTTTGGTATTCATACCCAGCCAGATGGTGGGATTTATTGCAAAGAATGGGCCCCAGGTGCAGAAGCAGTTTTCCTCGCTGGGGATTTCAGTAAGTATATAAAGATGAACTTTGTTTTCAAATGAAATATTTGGGTGCATGGCACTTCATATTTGCCATTTTCTCTTGGCTTTAAAGGGGTACTGTAGTGAATATTTTTTTCTTATCCTTCTATGCCCGGTCTGCTGCAAAAAAAAACCTTAACTCCTACTGCTCCCCTGATGCTGCAACTATTGCTTCCTTGTCCTCGGGCCCAGCTTGCTTCTGAGGCTCAGCTATTCACTGGACACAGCAATGTCCTGCATCAACCGGTGATTTTCTGAGTGGCAGTGTTATGTATTGGGCTCAGGCCTGACCTTATTTCTGGTGTGCGGGCCCCATACATTACACTGCTGTTCATCCCAATAACCATTCGAAGCAGGACGATGTGTGGCCGATGATTAGCTGAGTACAGTTTAACGTTTTGGGCCCTAGAAGCATGCAGAATACCGGGGCAGGAGGATGAGAGAGCGATATCAACTGCAGCGGGGGAGTGGCGGAAAGGTAAGTCTGGGTTTATTATTTTTTTTATTGCGGCAACCTGGCCATAAAGGGATGGAATAAAAGAACCCCTTTCATTTTATCTACTCCTCTATTCACGGTTTTTCTGGTGTATCTTTTTTTTTCCGAACCTAGCGATGCTGATGTTTCTTTAGACATCGGAGGAAATTTATCAAAACATATGTGGAGGAAGAGGGGTGCAGCTGCCCATGGCAACCAATTAGATCGCTTTTTCATGTTTAAAAAGGGCCTCTAAAAAGTTAGCAGCAATTTGATTGGTTCCTATGGGCAACAGCACCACTCTTCCTCCCCCATCTTCTTCAGATGTTGTTCAATTTTATTAATGTGTACCTGCAGTGCACAGAAAGAACCTCACAATTCTGTTACATTCTCATGTACAACTCCTTTGTGAAGGCTTCTACATTAAAACTCTGTGCTGCAGAGCTTTTCATCTTACTAAGTAAATAACAGGCAGATAGACATTGATAACAGATCCAGTGGAGCTGTACTCTGGTCACTATTTCTAAATACCTGCTAGCTTACATTACTCTTGTGTCAGCCATAAAAAAAAAAATCAGCTTTTTTCAATTTTTGCATGAAAAATGCTGTTTTTAGATGCAAGCTCAAAATTATGCATGTCCAGAGGGAAAATGCTGGAAAAAACTTTTAGGGCTCATTCACACCAGGCAATAATATCCACCCAGAGAAAACCTGGGCAGACATTTTGTGTGCAGCATGTACCATATGGATCAGTCAGCTCTAGGACCATTTGTACATGTGCCTTCTCCATAGACTACAATGCATTTCCGGGCAGATTCCGCTGAAGAGAGAACGACGACAGCTGGCTGGTTGTTTTGGGCAAAATCAGACCGTTTTTGATTTTATTTTTGACATCTTAATCCTACTAATGTAATGGCTGAAATAATGATGTCTTTGTCACTAAAATGACACTGAATGTAAAACCTAAAAAGTGAAATATGTCATTAACGTAGATTATGTGTAATTCAAAGCATGCTGCACAAGTGTTTTGGTTCACTTCATAAATTTGTGTAAATGACAGGAAGCCCCTGGATTTTAAAAAAAAAAAGGCGTGAAAAGTCACATACCGTATATACTAGAGTATAAGCCGAGGCCCCTAATTTCACCCCAAAAACCCAGGAAAAGTTATTGACTCGACTATAAGCCTAGGGTGGGAAATAAATCATCCCTCCTGTCATCATCCAGACCCCCGTCATTAACACCCTCATCATCATCACCTGTCATCATCCCCCCTTCATCATCACCGCCTGTCATCATCCCCCCCCCTTCATAATTACCCTGTCATCATCCCCTCCTTCATCATCACCGCCTGTCATCATTACCCTATCATCATCCCACACACCCCCCTTCATCATCACCGCCTGTCATCATCCTACACCCTCCTTCATCATCACCGCCTGTCATCATTCCCTTGTCATCATCCCACACCCCCCCCCTTCATCATCACCACCTGTCATCATCCCCTTGTCGTCATTCCACCCCCCCTTCATCATCACCACCTGTCATCAGCCCACCCCCCCCTTCATCATCACCGCTTGTCTATGTCTGGTTGCTGGGAGCTGTAATTTTGAAACATCTGGAGGTCCGCAGGTTGAAGACCACTGCGGCCTTCGACATCATCATCATCTGTGCTGCAGGTGGGGGGAGAGAGTCTTTCCGGGCTGTCCATCTTCACCGGGGGGGGCCCTCTTCTCCGCGCTTCGGGCCCGGAATAGAGACGTTGCCTTGACGACGACGCAGAGGAACGTTGCTCATGAACGTCCCTGTGCGTCCTAGTCAAGGCAACGTAACTATTCCGAGGCCGGGCCTGAAGCGCGGAGAAGAGCCCCCCCGGTGAAGATGGAAAGCCCGGAATGACTATCCCACCCCACCGGACGGTCCTGCAGCACAGATGGGCCCAGACCAGCTCACCCTAACGTCCCGCCGAGCGGAGGTGAGTACAAAACTAAAGGGGGTGGGGGGTCTGGATGATGATGAAGGCCGCAGTGGTCTTCAACCTGCGGACCTCCAGATGTTTCAAAACTACAACTCCCTGCATGCCCGGACAGCCGATGGCTGTCCGAGCTTGCTGGGAGTTGTAGTTTTGAAACATCTGGAGGTCCACAGGTTGAAGACCACTGAGGTTGGAGAGTTCACTTCAGTATAAGCCGAGGGGGGTGTTTTCAGCACGAAAAATCGTGCTGAAAAACTCTGCTTATACTCGAGTATATACGGTACATTCTTTTACTAGCTGGTCACTGATGTACATTTGCACAAATAATTGTGCAGTGGTAAATTCAGCACACCAACCTGTGCATCTGTAAAACCCCCTGAAAAAATCAAATAAAAAATAGTGCTAATGACATGCAACTAGTGCAAAATTTGAGGATAATTTTAACACAATTCAACATGCAAGATAAAAACACACTGCACACATAATTTTACAGGTGCTCACCAGTTGATACATTTTCCCACTAGGTTCCTAAAATGTCAAATATAATTATTATTTTTTTTTTCTTGGATTAAATTTTGAACCTGAAATGGTTAAAAAAGAAACCTTCATTATTTTACAACATATTGTCAATTGTTTTAGTAAATTTTGTTCCAATTTTTGCCCTTTCAATTCTGCCTTTTGAATGTACCAAACTTTCCATGAGTAACAAAACAAAATTATGCAAATCCAATGATCCTCTTTCAAATTGGGTTAAATTCTGAAAATTATTCAGCAAATGAACCATTTATTATTATTTTGTTCTGTTTCTACAGCACTATAGATTACGGTTCAACGGAATTTGAATCTGATTCATCATCAAAGGAAAATATGCAGCACGATTATTGTTCTAAACTAATGTGTGAGACAATGCAAGCTAGAAAATTATAATAATAAGAAAAAATAAAACCTTATTCAGTATTGTAACTGTGTTTTGTAGACTGGAAAAAATAGGTTCTCTAAAACAATAGACAAGTTTTCCTTGTAGTAGGTATTTGAAGTACCCTCCAGGGTGACATTGTCTTTAATTTGCTACTTTGGTCTTAGTTAAATTGTAATACTCATTAAAATTCCCTATGTCTATTACAGAATATCATCCCAAAGGGATAAACAATGAAAGGACAGACAGCTTTTCAAATTTGAGCATTCAATATGGCCAGAATGTTATATTTATCTTTATTTTATTTTTTATTTTTTATTTTTTATTATAGTAACAGTACAAAAAAAAAGGTAATTGAACATAACAGCGGGTGAACATGAGTCATGATACTACATTTATTCGGGCAACAATATAGAACCAATAAGGAACCAATAAAAAAAAATAGGATCCTTATTTTGTTCTGATTGCTGTTAGACAAACAAACAAAAAAATTAACAGAATTTTGAATAAGCGCTTAAACGGTATATATAGTGTATTTGTGGTCACAGGATACACCTTCAAACTCCCAGCAACTACTTTGCCCACGCTAAATTGAGCAGCCTACGGATTTCTAAAAGTTTAATGCAAGTTTATGGGACTTCCAGCAATTCCGTAGACTGTTTACTTTAGCAATGGGCTATGGAGTGGCCAGAATATCCTGCCACTTTAACAACATTATATTTAGGTAGTCCTGTCACCAAGAATCAAGAGCATAATATAAAAAAATAATCCAATGACTACATAGAGTTTAGTGTCCTGTTTAATTTCTTACCTTTTTTGTGTTTTATATGTCTAGGATCACACTACGGACTTTCTGTCCAAAATTTCAGTGCAGCAGAATTCTATTACTGGCAATATGATTCTGCTGCACAGTGCACACTACGGAATTTCAGCTGCGGATATTCCACTCTCTCATTCTTTAGGTGGAATCCGCACCGTGTATAAGGACAGCAATGTCCACAGAGTTATAGCGATGGTAGTGTGAACCTAGCCTAAATAAAACCTGAACTGATCAGAAGGCATTTCCCGTCACTGCAAAAGCCCAGGCTGTTTAAGCATCTACAACGTCCCCCAGCCAGCTTGAACACACCCCCCCCCCCCCCCCAACCTTCACAGCATTTGAATGACAGTCACTATGATTGCTTTTCTATTTACCGTATATACTCGAGTATAAGCCGAGTTTTTCAGCACGATTTTTCGTGCTGAAAACACCCCCCTCGGCTTATACTCGAGTGAACTCCCCCACCCGCAGTGGTCTTCAACCTGCGGACTTCCAGAGGTTTCAAAACTACAACTCCCAGCAAGCCAGGGCAGCCATCGGCTGTCCGGGCTTGCTGGGAGTTGTAGTTTTGAAACCTCCGGAGGTCCGCAGGTTGAAGACCACTGCGGCCTTCAACATCATCCAGCCCCCTCTCACCCCCTTTAGTTCTGAGTACTCACCTCCGCTCGGCGCTGGTCCGGTCCTGCAAGGCTGTCCGATAAGGAGGTGGTCCGGTGAGGAGGTGGTCCGGGCTGCTATCTTCACCGGGGAGGCCTCTTCTAAGCGCTTCGGGCCCGGCCTCAGAATAGTCACGTTGCCTTGACAACGACGCAGATACGTCGTTGTCAAGGCAACGGCTCTATTCCGGGCCGGAAGCGCGGAGAAGAGGCGCCCCCGGTGAAGATAGCAGCCCGGACCACCTCCTCACCGGACCACCTCCTTACCGGACAGCCCTGCAGGACCGGACCAGCGCCGAGCGGAGGTGAGTACTCAGAACTAAAGGGGGTGAGAGGGGGCTGGATGATGTTGAAGGCCGCAGTGGTCTTCAACCTGCGGACCTCCGGAGGTTTCAAAACTACAACTCCCAGCAAGCCCGGACAGCCGATGGCTGCCCGGGCTTGCTGGGAGTTGTAGTTTTGAAACCTCTGGAGGTCCGCAGGTTGAAGGCCGCAGTGGTCTTCAACCTGCGGACCTCCGGAGGTTTCAAAACTACAACTCCCAGCAAGCCCGGACAGCCGATGGCTGCCCGGGCTTGCTGGGAGTTGTAGTTTTGAAACCTCTGGAGGTCCGCAGGTTGAAGACCACTGAGGGCGAATGATGAGAAGAGGATGATGAAGGGGGGGGGGGGTGTGGGGATGATGAAGGGGGGTGGGGATGATAAAGGGGGGGGTGTGGGATGATTACAAGGGGATGATGAAGGGGGGATGTGTGGGATGATAAGGGGATGTGTGGGATGATGACAAGGGGATGATGAAGGGGGGATGTGTGGGATGATGACAAGGGGATGATGAAGGGGGGATGTGTGGGATAAGGGGATGTGTGGGATGATGACAAGGGGATGATGAAGGGGGATGTGTGGGATAAGGGGATGTGTGGGATGATGACAAGGGGATGATGAAGGGGGGATGTGTGGGATGATGACAAGGGGATGATGAAGGGGGGATGTGTGGGATGATAAGGGGATGTGTGGGATGATGACAAGGGGATGATGAAGGGGGGATGTGTGGGATGATAAGGGGATGTGTGGGATGATGACAAGGGGATGATGAAGGGGGGATGTGTGGGATGATGACAAGGGGATGATGAGGATGTTAATGACGGGTCTGGATGATGACAGGGGGGGATGAGGTATTTCCCACCCTAGGCTTATACTCGAGTCAATAACTTTTCCTGGGATTTTGGGTTGAAATTAGGGGTCTCGGCTTATACTCGGGTCGGCTTATACTCGAGTATATACGGTACATCATCCCCATTAAATAGTATCACTGTTCATGTGCTGTTTACAGTCTGATGGCGCTTGCATGGGGGCTTGTAATGGGGATGACTCAAGCAGAAGACAGCATAGTGTCTTTTGGTCAAAAGTGAAGGGCAAATGCAAGCCAGCCGGGGATGTTGCAGAAGCTGAAAAGTTCTAGGATAAGTTGTCATTAATTTATTTAAATATCTGCTTATTCTAGGTTGTGTTCGTGTGGGCTGTCCTAATTACTGATTGGCCTCTATCTTTTTATAAGTAGATTGAGAGCTGTCAATTGCTGAATAGAACAACTCATTTGATTACTTTACTCATTGTGCGCTAAGTAAAGGGGCAATTGACTGATCATCTTACATGCACACTTGTACACAGCTATCATTCACTGAGTAGGACCATCCACTTGACTATTCAGGCCATGAGCAAAGATTTACAGTGTATAAATAAATGACAAGTTTTCCTGCAACTTACCCATACTACTATACTATATCAGTTTACTCAGGTCATCAGGGCTGGTACGGAGATTGTGACACTGGACACTAATGAAACCCGACAGGTCCTCTTCACTTTAAATGGGGTCCATAGAGGTTCCGTTAGATGCCCTTTTATTTTTCTTGATTTTAGCATAAAAATACAGACATGCAGGATTTCTTTCTCCGCTAAAGTTCCTTCATTTGAACGGAATCAGCCAATGGAGCTCTGAATGCTGTTGCAAACCTAGCCTTAAAGGGGTATTCCGGCTTTATACATATTATCCCCCATCCAAAGGATAGGGTATAAGATATATGATCGCAGGGGTCCTGCCACTGGGGATCCCCCCCCCGCAATCTCTGTACAGCCCCCTGCATTCTGTGCCAGGCGCTGCCTCAGAGACGGGGACGTGCCGGGGCTGCACCCAAATCGCGGGGGTCCCCAGCGGTGGCACCCCTGCAATCATACATCTTATCACCTATCATTTAATAGGGGATAAAATGTATAAACCTGGAATGCCCCTTTAAAAGTATGTTCCAACCAAAGTCTATGCTCTTCTTTGAATTCTGCTTATGTTTACCAGTACAAACCTGTATGCCATTATTGCTGTAGAGATAATGTTTCCCAGGCATTGAGCCTATATAGTTTTTTTTTAACCTATTTTATAGAGTTTTACAGCAATTTTAATAAGGGTATATTATATGTGCAAAGCACATTCTTATGAAGAATACATTTTTTGGAACTTATTTTCTTTATTTCAATGAAGAAAAAATTGATCTGTCAGCCCTTTATCTCTGCGTTCTAGGGCAGCAGAGATGTTTCCTGCAGGGAACCTATCACATTTACTCTGAAACCTGCTGGTGCAGCAGTAAAATTGATGCTGCTTGTACATTTTCTACCTATTGCATATAGATTATTGTTCCCTGTACCATTCCCATACTCTCTGTGGGTAGCTTTCTATTTGTCTGGGACAGAGGGATTTAAATCTCCGAGTGAACTTTAGTGCCTGTACGTTTTGTCTCTTGCCTCGAGCAAAAATATTGACAGATATCTTTTATCGTAAATATGGTAGTAATTTTGTTTTGAGTGCAAAACAGAATACAATGCACAAAGGGTGAATATTCTAAAGCAAACAAAAGTTAGAGCATTGTATAATACAAAATATCATTTGTGCGCCAATACATTTATATAGGGGTGTATACAGATGCACACAAAAAATTGTAAAATAGACTAGATTTGCTGATCACGTCTGTGCATATATTAGCTGTATATTGTGTGGATGTGTATTCTTAAATACTTATGGTAGTATAAAAATATTTTCCTGTAAAAAGTTTCACCAGGCTGTTGTTTTGTCTATAATAGGTGCTCAGATTTAAGAAACACTCTGATTTATTTATTTTTTGCCTTTATCATGCACCCTCACTATCACCAGCCAAATAGCGCCATTTTTTATTTTTTTATTTTTTTTTTTAATTCCAGCATAACTGCATTTATGTTTTATTACTCTAACTTGCTCATGTGATCACCAGTTTGATTCTAAGAGAGTCCCTGTACGTAAAGGGGTACTCCCCTGGAAAAAAAACATTTTTCAACTGGTGCCAGAAAGTTATACAGATTTGTGTATTACTTCTGTTTAAAAATGTTAATCCTTCCAGTACTTATCAGCTGCTATATGCTCCACAGGAAGTTATTTTCTTTCTTTCTTTCTTTCTTATTTTATTTTTTTTTCAATTCAAAGTTTATTGAAAAGAAAATATGTAGAAATGACATTTAATATGAACAATACCAAGTGGAACAATGCATACAAGGTAGAGAATCAAAATGTCAATCAGTAACAATGTACAACAAGGTAATCTATGCAGTAGCTCGGCAGCCTATTTTCAATCGGGTCTCTCTACGAAGGTACGTTCATGGGACATGGACATATGTCAGAACTTATCATACGGATAGAGGTAAATCCCCTAGAGCAGGGGTCCTCAAACTACGGCCCGCGGAGCGCATTTACACGGCCCGCCGGGTGTTTTTGCCTTAGGACAACCTTGTGTTCCCAAAGATGCTTTCGGAACACAAGGATGCCTCTGTGAAGTCCCTGCGGCCCGCGTTTACTTTAAAAACGCGGGGACCGCCGGGAGCAGGCGCACGCAGCGACGTCACTGACGTCCCATGCGTGCGCCCATGGCAACCGAGCGCGGAGCAGCGGAGAAGAAGCAAGGACACGCGCGCTGGTAGTAGGTAAGTGTTTACAAGCGGCGCATCCCTTCGGTGTTCTGACCACCGATCCTCCGGTCCTGCTATGGCCCGACCCGAGGAGCGGTGATCGGAACACTGAAATGGGGCAGTACACAGGCATCCAGCCTCCAGCCATACTTTATGGCTGGAGGCTGTATGCCTGTGGGGGAACATACTGCCAACGCAATTTGGGGGACTATACTGCCAGCCTAATGTGGGGGAACATACTGCACCTACTGTGGCGGAACATACTGCACCTAATGTGGGGGAACATACTGCCAACCTAGTGTGGGGGACTATTCTGCACCTAATGTGGGGGAACATACTGCACCTAATGTGGGGGAACATACTGCCAGCCTAGTGTGGGGGACTATCCTGCACCTAATGTCGGGGACTATTCTGCACCTAATGTGAGGGAACATACTGCACCTAATGTGGGGGAACATACTGCCAGCCTAGTGTGGGGGACTATCCTGCACCTAATGTGGGGGAACTATACTGCACCTAATGTAATTTGGGGGACTATACTGCCAGCCTAGTGTGGGGGAACATACTGCACCTAATGTGGGGGAACATACTGCACCTAATGTGGGGGAACATACTGCACCTAATGTGGGGGAACTATACTGCACCTAATGCAATTTGGGGAACTATACTGCCAGCCTAATGTGGGGGACTATACTGCACCTAATGTGGGGGAACTATACTGCCAACGTAATTTGGGGGACTATACTGCCAGCCTAATGTGGGGGAACATACTGCACCTAATGTGGGGGAACTATACTGCCAACCTAATGTGGGGGAACTATACTGCACCTAATGTGGGGGAACATACTACACCTAATGTGGGGGAACTATACAGCACCTAATGTAATTTGGGGGACTATACTGCCAGCCTAGTGTGGGGGACTATACTGCACCTAATGTGGGGGAACTATACAGCACCTAATGTAATTTGGGGGACTATACTGCCAGCCTAGTGTGGGGGACTATACTGCACCTAATGTGGGGGAACTATACTGCCAATGTAATTTGGGGGACTATACTGCACCTAATGTGGGGGAACATACTGCCAACGTAATGTGGGGGACTATATTGCACCTAATGTGGGGGAACTATAATGCACCTAATGCGGGGGAACTATACTGCCAGCCTAATGTGGGGGATTATATTGCACCTAATGTGGGGGAACTATACTGCCAGTCTAATGTGGGGGACTATATTGCACCTAATGTGGGGGGACTATACTGCCAGCCTAATGTGGGGGACTATATTGCACCTAATGTGGGGGAACATACTGCCAATGTAATGTGGGGGACTATATTGCACCTAATGTGGGGGAACATACTGCCAACTTAATGTGGAGGACTATATTGCACCTAATGTGGGGGAACTATACTGCCAGCCTAATGTGGGGGACTATATTGCACCTAATGTGGGGGAACTATACTGCCAGCCTAATGTGGGGGACTATATTGCACCTAATGTGGGGGAACTATACTGCCAGTCTAATGTGGGGGACTATATTGCACCTAATGTGGGGGAACTACAACCTAATGTGGGTGAACTATACTGCACCTAATGTGGGGGGGAACTACAGCCTAATGTAGGGGAACTACTACCTAATGTGGGGGACTATACTGCCAACCTAATGTGGGGGAATTGTACTGCACCTAATGTGGGGGACCTATACTGCCAACCTAATGTGGGGGAATTGTACTGCACCTAATGTGGGGGAACTGTACTGCCAACCCTAATGTGGGGGAACTACAACCTAATGTGGGGGGAACTGTGCTGTGTATTTAAAGTGGTAGTCCACTAATAAGATATAAGTGTGCATAGGAATTTATTCATGTTTTGTTATCTATAGTCCGGCCCTCCAATGGTCTGAGGAACCGTGAACTGGCCCCCCGTTTTAAAAGTTTGAGGACCCCTGCCCTAGAGCATACTTCCATAGTATCAATTATAAGAGAAGGGCTAAATAATTCTCAACTATCCAGGGGTCCCAGACGGTATAACAGCTGTCTGTGACAAAACCTCAACCCGAGTCAGGCACATAGGAGTGTTTTGAGCCATTAAAGGGGAATAAGGAAGCAGAAAGTCTCAATGTAAAAAAAAAAATACTGTGAAATACTGTGATACCGTGATACTTTAGAAAAATACTGTGATACTCATTTTTGGTCATATTGCCCAGCACTACCCCACCGCCCCGGCCCCATTGCCTCCCCCATCCCCGGTTTTATAATTACCTGTTCCCAGAGCCCACGCTACTTCTTTCTCCTGCTGCGTCCTGCGTTACACTGTGCGCAATGACGAGTGACGAGCGCGACGTGACGTCACCGTCAGTGCGCACAGTGACAGTTCAGCAGGACGCCACCGGAGCCAGATGTGGAGTGGACCCCGGGAACAGGTAATTATAAAACCGAGGATGGGGCCGGTGGGGTGTCGGGGGGGGGCGGTTTTGGTGGTCGCGGCAGGGGGAGCAGTGGCGGTGATAGGTCTCAGGACCCACAGACAGGCAGGGGGAGAGAAGCGGGTGGTGGCGGCCTATGGCACCGCAAAAGCCACTGCAGTGCATTGATTTAAAGCGCCCGCTTTAAATCAATGATCTGCAGCGGTGTCGCGGGGGGATAAATAGCCGATAACTTATACCGGAATATCGGTATAAGTTATCGGCTATTGGCCCTAACCTCCACCGATTATCGGTATTGACCCTAAAAAATAGATATCGATCGATCCCTAGTCGATTTTCACAGCCTTGGAATAATCATTCTAGCGGCCATCAGAAGGAAGATGAGGAGTTGGGAGGGCTCTGTGGGCATGGAGTGGAAAGGAGGGCAACCTCCGGAGTGAGTGGGAGGCAGGTTGAGGTGATGTGGTGTATGACGTCCAGGACTTTCGCCCAGAAGTTGAGCAAAGGTGGACAGGTGAACCATATATGTAGCTTAGTGGCTTTAGCCGAGTTACATCGCCAACAGGTGTCAGACACTCCCGGATAAAAGATCGCCAGCATGGCAGGGGTCCTGTACCACTGTGTCAGGATTTTATGGTTGGTCTGAGTTTTGCATGGTATGGAAGAACTTTGGCATTTGACTACTGCCGTGTGCCATTCATCATCCAAGATAGTGTCACCCAAGTCCTTTCCCCAGCCAGATTTGAAAGAAAGAGGTTGATCAGAGCTGAAATTGAGTAGTAGTTTATATAGGATGCTAATTATACGTGACCCAGGACTTGTGGCAGCACACAGCTTTTCAAAGTGAGATAGCGGGCGGTGCAGTTGCAAGGTTTGTTTGTTAGTTTGGTAAAAGTGTCACAATTGTGCGTATTGTAACAGTTGGGTAAAGGAGGGGGTGGGGTCAGGGATCAGTTCAGTGAGCGGTTTAAGTGAAGTTTGGTTCAGGAGATCATGGAAAGTAGTTCCCCTGCCTCTCTAGTAAGATTGGAATCTAGGGGTGGAGAGATGGGGGGAAAAGGAGATTATCAAAAAGAGGTGTTAAAGGACCTCCAGGGGAAAGATTTCCAGTTGAGACATATTTGATTTGCAATGAAGGAGGGGTGAGAGGAGGAGCAGTGCGGGGACACCATAGAAACTCCATCGGGTCACAGCTCAGCATCTGGCCCTCTACCGACACCCATTGCTTAGCAGATGACAGCAGTCCAGTACTCTAGTCAATACAGATGCAAGGTAATAGGAAAGAAAGTCTGGGAGAGCTAAACCACCCTTTCGTTTCCTCGTAACGAGGACATGTCTGGCAAGTCTAGAGTGTTTCTTAGCCCAGATAAAGCACAATTGGAGTGAGCTCTCCTAAAAAGGTACGTGGCAGGTTCAGAGGGACACATGAGAAGAGATAAAGAAGGCGAGGAAGTACATTCATTTAAAAAATGTTTATTCTGCCCAACCAAGAGAAGTCTCTTCGTTTCCATCTGGCAAGATCTTTCTTCAGGGAAATGTAGGAGAGGGGGGAAGTTGAGGCGATAAGTATCAGTTAGCTTAGTTGGAACCTAGATCCCCAAATACTTAAGGGAGGAGGTTTGCCACTTAAAGGGATAGGAAGAGCGGAGATGTTAGACAGTAGAAGGGGGAGGGTCACGTTAAGCGCTTCACACTTGGATGGGTTCAGTTTGTAGTTACTGTGGAGGGAAAAAAGGCGAATCGTGGACATGAGGGATGGGAGAGCAGTAAGAGGGGAGGACAAATACAGGAGTAGGTAGTCTGCGAATGCTGAGCATTTGTAATGTCTCTTCCCCATGGAGAGGCCCCTTATGTCAGGATGTTGACGTATGGCAATTAAGAGATGCTCCATACAGAGTACAAACAAGATTAGGGATAAGGGGCATCCCAGATAGGCGCCATTGCAAATATCAAAAGGGAGAGAGAACCTACCCTTGATTCTGAGTTGCGCTTGTGGACAGGAGTAGAGGGCCATTATACAGGACAACATGATCCCTCCCACCCCGATTTGTGACAATGTAGCTGACAGAATTTCCCAGTTCACCCGGTCAAAGGCCTTCTCTACATCAAGGGAGAGGAGAAAGAGAGGAGTATTATGTGTATGGGAATAGTGGATGGTAGAGCAGGTTCGTAGAGTGTTCTCTTGCCTCCCTGCCAGGAATGAAGCCCACTTGGTCTGGGTGGATCAGGGAACTCATGTGCGGAGATAGCCTGTTAGCTATAAGTTTGGCAAAAAGTTTTGTGTCTGTATTGATCAAGGAGATGGGGCGGTAACTAGAGCATAACAGGGGATCTTTGCCTTTTTTCGGGATAACAGTCACATATGCACGTAAGAAGGAGGTGGAGGGAGGAGAGCTCGGGGATATGGAGTTGAAGGCGGGCAGCAAATGGGGAGATAAATCAGTTTGGAGCGTTTTATAAAATTTGGCAGTATAGCCATCAGTACCAGGACTTTTACCTGCCGACATAGAGGAGATGGCCACCTCCAACTCCACAGGCACGAATGGTGCCTCCAGTTCCTGTATTACTGATTGATCAAGGTGGGGAAGGGCCGTTTCTGCAATAAAGTGTGACAGGGGGCATGTGGTTTACCAGGTGAGGGTTGTCCATGGGGTGGCTGTAGGTGGAGGTATGTGTGTATATGTGTATATATATATATATATATATATATATATATATATATATATATATTTGTGGTCGTGGCCCATGATAGTGGAATTGGACGTACTTACCAATGCTTGTCTTGATCTGTTTGTTTCACAACTCGTCCACCTGTAAAACACATCCTGCCACTGAACACACATGCCTTAACCTGGACTGATACTAACTGACCCTTATTACTGAATCTTAACAGCGGTTGAATTGTGCCCAAACCGCAAACGAGGGCACGCCTATAGTGGGCATGCCCTATTGGTGATAAATGAAAAAATGGGTTTGGGAGGGTGGGCAACGCTGTGCGATGAACGTGCCGGCTTGCAGAGAGGCCGAACGTTAAATACACCCGGCCCCTCCCACAAATTCAGCCGTAGGCTTCTCACTTGTGGTCGTGGCCCATGATAGTGGAATTGGACGTACTTACCAATGCTTGTCTTGATCTGTTTGTTTCACAACTCGTCCACCTGTAAAACACATCCTGCCACTGAACACACATGCCTTAACCTGGACTGATACTAACTGACCCTTATTACTGAATCTTAACAGCGGTTGAATTGTGCCCAAACCGCGAACGAGGGCACGCCTATAGTGGGCAAAAAAGATAACACGGTTAGGTAACTGGTGAAAGCAAAATTACTTTTATTTATTACAGCACTAAAAATTTGAATACATCCGCCATTTCTAACTGGGGGTTGGGAATGTATGCCGCATAGGCATCTGATTTCCATCTTCCTAATTTTTTTAATATATGGACCGGTACTCCGTGTTTGGAGGCTGCGGAGGCTGCTCCAATGCGGAACGAGTGTCCTGAGTAGCAGCGTGGGTCGAGACCTAACAGCCTGATCAACGTGCGTACATGACTGACAAACTGAGCGGTGGTGAGAGGAGCTGAATCAAAAGGCAGCAGTGGCCTTAACTCTGGTTTGCCATTCATGATGTTTACCCACTCCGTGAGTACCGCTAGAGGGCACCAGGGGTTACCGGAGGGATAATACCGCACCATGGTGGACTCCCTGCAGGTTTTCGTGACCCGTAGTGTGAGCTCTGCATGATTTTGCTTGATGCTGAGTTGGCCTATGTCTACGAAAGGTGCTGAACGTGACGTACAAGTGATCTCCCCAGGCCTCAAAAACCCATAAAGCGCCAAGTATATGCCGACCTTGATAACCTTGCTGTGGAACCACCCGAACGGGGCGGAGTCGAGAAGATTCGACATGTTTCTGAAGATTTCCCCTGTAATAGGTTGCCCTGTACCCACCCGCGGGATGGAGGTAGAATTAACCCCTTTTAATGCCGCTTTGATAAGATGTATTGAGCATATGGAAGGCTCTTCAGGGAATTGTAAAGCATGGTAGTGTTGAATTCCGGATATATGTAACTTGATGGAGTTGTAAGACAAGCTCAGGTCAGAGTGGCAAAAGGCAATGAACTGTAGTATAGTGGAAATGCTAAAGCCCCAAGGCAAGGCGTGTCTGTCCAGAAACGAGCTGTATAAGCTGATGGCTGCTGCGTAAGCCTTCCTTGTCCTTGGGGCTAATGAACTCCTCACTAAAGTTTCTGCTATCAGGGAGTAACGCCTCAATCCAGAGTTAGCACCCGATGTGAAGGCACTGTGGTGGCTACTGGCTCCGCACCTGGTGAGACCTGGAAAAAAAGATCATAGTTACCCCTAGACAAGGCATCAGCCGCTGTGTTGCAAGTTCCGGCTATGTGTACTGCAATGAAGTCGAAATTGTGTTGTAGTGCTATCCATACTAGCCTGCGCAAATAACTCATGACCTGTAATGATTTGGATCTACCCTTGTTAACTGTCTGTACTGTGGCCAAATTGTCACAGAAAAACGTGACCGTGGACTTGGACCATGAGGATCCCCAGACGTGTGCTGCTGCCACTATGGGATACACTTCAAACAAGGCGGAAGTGCGGCTGAACCCAGGGACATCCATAACCTCTGGTGGCCATCGGCTGGCCATCCACTGCTCGCCATGGATTGCTGCGAAACCCAGTGTGCCTGTGGCATCCGTGTACACCTTAGGGGAGTCGAGAGTGACAGCTGGCAAGAAAATTGACACCCCATTCCACTGACTGATGTGAGCATGCCACATGTGTAAGTCTGCCAACGCTTCAAGACCTAACTTGACCGGACTACCTGACTTTGTTGCTAGTGACAGTAGTGCCAACAGCCTTGACACAAAAGATCTACCCTGCGGAATTATCCGCATCGCGAAAGCTAGCATGCCTAGCAAGCTCTGTAGTTCAACCCTTGATGTCACTCGTGTTCTCATGAATTTCTGGATGGTTTCTTTAATTCTACTGAGTTTGTCTGCGGGCAGGCTGGCCTGCATTCTCTCTGTGTCCAGTACCACACCTAGGAATGTAATCTTAGGTAAAGGTCCCTCCGTTTTCCCATGAGATACTGGTATACCCAGGGTGTCGAATAAAGACCTCAGTGCTAGCAGACTGTTGGGATTACCGCCTGGGGGATCTAACAGGAGAAAGTCGTCCAAGTAATGTATGACGTGTCTACAACCTGACACATTTACCAGTACCCAGTGCAATGCTCTTGCTAGCTGTTCGAACAACCACGGGCTGCTCTTGGAGCCGAACGTGAGTCTTGAGGCGAAATAGTACATGCCCTGCCACTTTATGCCATACCACTTCCACAACTCTTCTGCTATTGGAAGCTACTTGAAGGCATCGGCAATATCTGCCTTTGCTAACCATGTACCTGGTCCCAACTGAAGAATGATTTGTATAGCGAGGTCGACTGAAGCATATTTCATAGCAAATTCTTCAGATGGGATCAGGGCATTCAGGCTGGGTACTACAGAAGAATATGGGGCAGATAAGTCGTAAATTAAACGTTTTTTATTGGAGAATTTCCCTGTCACCACCCCGACCGGGCTGACCCTCCAGACTTCGAATGGTGACGTCTGGAATGGCCCGATGATGAAGCCTTTGGTTAACTCCTGTTGGATTAAATCCGTAACGACCTGGGGTTGCTGCGTGGCTGACCGTAAATTTTTGCACTCAAACGTAGATTGAGGTAAAGACACTAAGCCTGTGTGGAAACCCGACCTGAAGCCTGTGAGTAACCATTGTACCCAGTCTTGTTCCGGGTGATCTGCCAACACACTAGCCAGCGCATCCACCTGGACCCCGCCTAGTCACGACTGCTGTGACCTCTGAGAGCACAATGAGCTGGGATGGGCCCGGAAGCAGAGCAAGCACACGTGCAACAACCTGCAGTTGCTGAAATTGCAACTTGCCAAGTTGTAGTTGTTGCATACCTGGCTCCTGCCCAGGTACCTCACAGGGCGCCCCAGTTTGTCTACAGCAGTCGAGAACTTGTGCCCGGGAGCAGGAGAAGCCGTAACCCCCCTACTGGTACTTGGCTCAGGCTCGTGGCTGGCGCTGGAACACCACGGGGCTGTGTGTGAAATAGACTGGCAGATGGTGCAGGTCGGAGCCTTCAACCCAGCAAAATGCTTACAAAACAGTTCGGTGTCTACCACTCCCCAGTCTGTTTCGTAAGCGAACTGACTGACCCCTGCCGCAGCCTTTGCCGCAAAGGACTTGTGGTACTCGTAGAAGTACGACCCGCCGTATTTGTACGCAAACTCTGATAATTTGTACAAATACAGGTCCAGCTCTTCCCTCCTCTCTGGTTTCTCGGTACAGATCACATCCCTGTATAGGCTGAAAGCAATCACAAACTCTACTATAGTGAGCTTGCGGTTTAACCTGGCATCCTTGCTCTTGAAGACCACCGAGACCTCCCCACATGCTACCGTCTTCGTCTCAGTGACGTCTTGGGTGCTTATAAGCAAGGATGCCAGGTTAACGTCCTTGCCGTCCAGAATGTCCTTGCGGATGGAAGCGGGAATGAAGTGTGATGGCGTGATTTTTGGAGGAGTAGTTCCCCTACCTACAGGAGTTGCCACCATAGGCGTAGCTGGGGTTGCGGGTGCAACCGCCGCGAGGGGAACTGATGCTTGGGACGCACTACCCCTCTCGAATGTGTCCATTCTGGATTCCAGGCTGGACATGGAGGACAACATGCTGTTCATCATAGAATGCAGTTGTGCCAGGGACGTGGCTACTGTCTGCCCTGACATGTCCTGCTGACTGCCGCTCGCTTCCTGTCCTGATGTTAGCAGCTTGTATAATTCTGCTTTCCTAGCTGACGCCGGAAATGGAATTCCCTTCTTGCGAAGCTCCTCCATCAATCTGGGAATTGTCCAGGATCTGTACGCCGTGCCTATTCCCTGCTCGGAACTCCTGGCAGGGGTTTCTGGGACAGACAACGTGTCTTCGATGTCTGATGCGTTCGACATAATGCCTCCACCTGTCCGGGCCATGACGGGTGCCGGGGAGAGATTAATAAAACATGAAAACCATGTATGCCTTCCGACTCTAGTTGATAACCCCTTCTGCTACTAACCTGCCAACTACCACCGTCAACCGTCAGGCAAGGACCTAGGATAACACGATATATTAACACATGCTATAACATTCCTACTATCGACTCAGGTGCCTACCACCTCACCGTGTACTACCTAGACCAACTCTCCTGGCTCGTTGACCGTGACTATACTAGACCATCCCAATTGTCGTGAAAACATGATCGTGGAACAGTGAAACCGCCAACATTTACACCATCGTGACCTAAGGTTCTAAGGCCTGCGGAGCACAAGCCCCTGGCGTGGACCGTGTGAATGCAACGTGTCGCCTCGTGCGAATTGCTCTGAAATATGTCCGCAACTGTCTTGTCGTGGTTCCGTCCTGCAAGATGTTTCGGGAGATAGTCTGATTATAAGTGTATTGCTCTGAAGACGTGTCAGCAGCAATGAGTCGTAGCTACCCTCCTGAAGAACGTGTCAGGATAAGTGGATCTGCGCTTAATCGTACGTGTGCCGTGTGGTATGCTCTGAAAACGTGTCAGCAGCAAACCAGATGTAGGTTACCCCCCTGAAGACGTGTCAGGACAACGGGTTAAATTCCTACCAATGAATGACGTATGGTATGCTCTGAAAACGTGTCAGCAGCCAATAACTGTTATGTCCCCCCCCCCCCGCCACCCTGTATGCGTGTCAGGGTGACGGTTCACTTCTATTCAAGTGTGTAACGCGATGGCATGCTCTGAAAAACGTGTCAGTAGCAAACCAGTTGTAGGTTACCCCCCTGAAATCGTGTCAGTACAACGGGTTAACTCCTACAAAAGTGCGTAACGTGAGGTATGCTCTGAAAGACGTGTCAGTAGCAAACCTGGCTGTAGGTTACCCCCTGAAAGCGTGTCAGGATAACAGGTTAAACTCCTACAAAAGTGCGTAACGTGTGGTATGCTCTGAAAACGTGTCAGTAGCACACCTGGAAACTAGTTGAAGATGACCAGCTGAGAATGCTGCCCCTAAATCGTGTCAGACTGCAGTTGTTGGTTACTCTTATGAGTCCGTAACGTGAGCTATACGGTGTGCTCTGGCCACGTGTCAGTAGTCCTTGTTATGCGTGAGTGTCAATGTTTGCTCCTGTGTGGCGTTCCGTATGTCCTGTGATGCTAGCCATGGGGCCTGTCCAAGGAATGACACCCGTCCCCCTTTTTTTTTTTTTTTTTTTACGACCATGCCCCCCCACATGTACATGCATACGCATCTGCACCCACCCTCTGCATGTGCGTACACCTGCGCATGCATGCCCTGACGTGTCAGACGCCAATGTCGTTTCAGAGGTTTACTGTTATGTCCCCCCCTGTGTTGGCCCCTTGTTCTGTTGTCATATACTGAGATCTATCCGGATGAGCTGCGGCTGTTGACCCCCTGGAGACATGACCTCCGCCCCACCGCACGTGGTATCCCCGTGATCACATCTCCAGAGTAGTCACAGCCTGTGCCTTGTCAGATCAATCATGCTGTCAATGTATCTCAGTAATGTGCATCAACTGTGACAACTACCGGTTCCCAGTGCTAATACATATATCTTGGAACATACCTATGAGTTTTGACTGTTTTGCCAGGACTTGTCCTACGCACTTTTAAGCCTATAAAGTATAAATGCATAATGTAACAATACCCAGCCACATAGTACGTTATCCCATCGTCAAGATAGAAGACCTTGTACCCTCCTTGTTGTCAGCGATATGCATGGCACGTACCCTGTCACAACCACCGCCGGTGATCACTCAGAAATAACGACATAACAAGTTATCACCATCCTCAGTACCGACATGCTGCCAATCAACCCCCCCCCTCACAGACTCTGCACTGCCACCTAAGCGTCCCTGGCAGAATCAGTTGGCTGCTAATCTGCCGTCCCCCCTGCGAGGAACCGTATGCGGGGCTGTACGTTTCACGAGCGTGGCCACTACAGGCCCCTGTATCCAGCGCTTACCCGTCCTCTGGATTCAGTCCTGGAGATCGATGCGTGTCCCCTGGCTGAACGCCCGCCGTTCACCTGACCGGAACCGGAAATCCCCGCTTGCTGACGTCCCTTCCTGTAACGTCTCCAACGCTGTGCGAACAACGCTGTGCGATGAACGTGCCGGCTTGCAGAGAGGCCGAACGTTAAATACACCCGGCCCCTCCCACAAATTCAGCCGTAGGCTTCTCACATATATATATATATATATATATATATATATATATATATATATATATATATGCACAACAATGGATCACCGCTCACCACACCCGCAACTGCTCCTTAGTCCGTGCTGCGGACACACCGGTACTGCCTCCGGCTCTCACAATTTGCAACAAAGAAGATAGTCCGGCACAGAACTGTAGTATGCAGTTAAGAACTCAGAACTTTATTTCAGCATAACGCAGTACACAGGATAACCTGACGCGTTTCGCACCGGAGTGCTTAGTCGTAGGTAACAGGTAACCACAATGAACGTCTTAAAATACACAAAATAGCAGTCACATGACCACACACATCATAGTAAAATCGTTCTAATACAAGACATGGTGCTGGAGTATCGGATTGGGAAACACAAATTTTTTAAGACATGTTCACACCTGGGTACACCCAAAACGTTTGTTGTTATAATAGACTTTCTCTAAATACAGTGTAAACATTTACATCATAGGTTAATAACATATTTTGAGAATAGCCAGGTAGATACACTCATCTGCAAGAACAGTAACCTGAATATTATATTTTTTGTTTTTTATTTATTTATTTTTAATTATTAATTTGTATATGTACCATTCTCAGTTATGTTATTACATTTAAACAAGAAAAAAATGAAATAATGATAGGATGTCGCTAGGCTCGTATGTTTTTATACAAGTATGGAACAATGTACCATATCCGCGTATGGAGACACACACGCGCATGGCAAACAGCTCCCAGCTATATATATATATATATTTATATGGAGGTATAATATTGACGGAAAGTCTATAGTATGTTGGGTCAGGTGACAAGGGGTGCCTACATGCGTCTTAATAGAGGGAATAAACACTGAGGATTTCCTGTCTCTGAGTACAGAAGCAAGAAGCTTTCCAGATCTATTGCCCCATTCGTAGAAGAGATGGCCAGTAAGTTGTTTTTAGTACTTATGTTTTGAGGACAATTGGTCTAGGAGTTCACTACGAACTTGAATGAGTCTCAAGGAGTTGTAGAGAATGGTAAAGACTAGATAGCTTTGCCGACACTTCCCTCTTCAGTCGGGAACCCTGCTTGATCAGCACACCTCTGAGGACACATTTCAATGCCTCCCATTTAGTTAGAGGGGAGGAAATGTCCGAGGCGTGGTCCGCAGCAAAATTTCAGATGGTAGCTTTAATATCCTGTATACAGGGTCCCTCGAGGGATTCATTAAGGTGCCAGGCAGATTGCGGTCTCGAGAGGGAGGGAAGAGTCAATGTGCAGAAGATGGGGGCATGATCAGACAGTAGCCTCAGTCCGATGGTTGTGGACGTAATAGAAGGCAACAAGTGGTGGGGGCAGAAGATATAGTCAATGCGGCTACAGGTCCGCCTCGGGAAGGAGTAAAAGGTGTAATCCTTATCTTGTGGGTGGATAGGATCTCAATGTGTCACTTGGTTGCATGGAGTGCAGTTTTATCCTCAAAGTTTTATTGTGGGAGAGGGTCAAGGAGCCTGACGAGGTATCAAATTTAGGAAATAAGGGAAGGTTTAGGTCCCCGCACAGGAGAATAGGTCTAGTAGCAAACTCTGATAGCGCATTAAGGGTCTGTAAGAGGAAGGGTATTTGATCTTTTTTGGGAGTATAGATAGATGCTACGGTGAGGGGGTGGTTAGAGATCTCACAGTTTACAAATACAAATCTGGCACATGGGTCCGGGAGGGAGGAGAGAATTTTGAGGGGGAGGGATTTATGGAATGCCAAGGAGACCCCTTTTGACTTGGAGTCCGGGTTAGTACTATGGTGGGGAAGTATTTGTTAGACAGGGTGGGGACATGGTCAGATTTGAAATGGGTTTCCTGTAACGCTGCGATGTGCGTTTTTCTGTTTATGTAGCGTGTAGAGTATTTGAGTGTGTTTTTCTGAAGTGTTGAATCCCTGGACATTTAGGATGACTAGTTTAATGTCAGATGCCATAGTGGTAACTGGGTGAATGGAGCAGCTTACCAGCTGCACCGCGGAAGTTCAGGGTGTCCAGGTCGCAGGTCGGGAGAACATGATCCTAAGGCTGGGTTCACGCCGCAGAATTTCTCCCGGAGATCGAGCCGGCAGCGCTAGGACTGTGCGGACTGCATTGCTGCCCTCATAGACTGCAATGCATTTCTGGGTGGATCTTTTGGGAGAAATGCATTGCCATCTATGGGGACTGCAATGTAGTATGCGCGGTCCTAGTGCCGCCGGCTTGATCTCCGGCAGAAATTCTGCTCACAAATTCCACAGTGTGAACCTAGCCTAAGAGTAAACAAAAGGAGAAGGGGAATGAGCAAGAGAGGGTGAGGGACAGGGCAGGACAGGGTGAAAGGCAACCATGAGGGAATTGTAGCAAGGGTTCTAAGAAGGGCCATAAGGGCCAGTACATGGATTGGGACCAGCCTGGTTATAGCTCTAATGAGGGTCAAAATGGAAGGATCGCCAGGATTGAAGGCAAACCCGGCATCAGGGAAGGCTGAAGTGGGTAGCATAACAGTGATTCGTAACGTACAGTCACAGGGCCTAAAGAAACTGGATTCTCCACTAGGGAAGCAGCGAAGAGTAACCAGTATGAGGAGGCTTTATAACAATAGAAGAATAAACCTATTCTAATGGAAATAGTGAGGTGGGAGGCAGGAATTAAACGGCTGAAAAACAGTAGCGTATAGCAAACATGCAAATGCGAAACAGTAGGAGTGCGCCTCTAAGAGGCGTCATCAAGAAGAGGTTCCAGTGTTCCAGTCCAGAGCATGGGGAACAGCACTTCCGGCAGTGGCACTTGTGGGGTACGGTGCAAACCAGGAGCAGGTAGCCCCTCAGGTCTGGAGAGTCAGGTCTTGTGGTGTTGGGTCAACGATTTTGGGACTGAGGTTGGAGGATCCGCTCTGGCGAGGCGTTGTGGTCGCACTGGTATTGGTGTGGGCCGTGGCCAGGTTGTAGGCAGGAACAGTCCATCCCATTCAGGCAACGGAAAATGCGGTAGCTTAAATGATGCTGAGAAGGCTGGTAAGTCTTCAGGACGTCTGAGTGTCACAGTTGTACGACCATATCTCGCCGTTAGGGAGAAGGGGAAACCCCATTTGTAGTTAATTTGGGTGTTTTGTAGCATGAGGAGGAGAGTCTTGAGAGCTGCTCTTAGTTTGAGGGTTCTTAAGGAGAGGTCAGGATATAGATGGATAGGGGTGCCATTATAAGTGAGATGTTTCCGATTTCTAGCTTTGCACATTATTTTGTCCTTCACTAGGAAATGGTGCACACTACAGATGACGTCCCGCGGTTTAGACTGGTCGGGGCTCTTGGCTTTCAGAGCTCGGTGTGCCCTGTCCAATTCTAATAGAATGTCTGGAGGCTTCTGGATGACTTAGTTGAAAAGATTTTGCAAGACATTAGCAAGGTCCGGCCCTGAGGAGGCAACGACACAGGTAGACCTTTGAGCCTAATGTTATTTCGCCTCTTTCTGTTATCCAGGTCGTCGAGGTGGTCCACCATCGTGGATTGATGTATGGAGAGAGACTTGGTACTGTCATTGAGAGAGTGCAGCTGTGCGGCCACTGAGGAGCGCAATTCTTCCAGGTCACGAACTCAGTGCTTCAATTGTGTCACGTCCTCTTTGACAGGTTAAAGATCCGGCCTCCAAACTGTTCGGAGGTCAGAGGAGAGCGTTTGCAAGTCGGATTTAGTAGGTAGTAAAGCAAGCAAGGCTTGGAGTCCGGGAAAGTTCTTGAGAATTTGTGGCTGCCTCAGGTATAGGCAAACTTGGATCCAGCGCCGGGCCTGGTGGGCCGTACAGACGATCCATGTTGCCCCCCCCCCCCAGTAGTCAGGGTCTCTTTCTGCAGCAGAGTCTTGGGGAGTCAGAGTCCATTTCTGCTGACCAGTCAGTCACATCTTGGGCAGGGGGGCCCTGAACTGGAGCAGGTGCAAATGACATTAGAAGCATAAGCAGCTGAGTGCTTAGTTAAGGAGGCAGAACGAGAGGGATGTTGGGAGTTAGGAGGGGTCTCCCTTCATTTTTTCAGGTAGTGATGGTGACACTGCAGCAGCATATGAAGGTGCGGGGATATGCTGTACTTGTAACTGGTGTGAAGAGGAGGAGGCAGGCAGCATGGAGCGCCCAAGGGGGTATGGGGGGTAGTCATGGTGTCTGGGTCGCCTCTGGAACCCCCTACATGCGGTTTCTCCTCTGTGGGTAGCGGTGACAAGGTCAGGGGTGCAGAGGAGGAGGATATCTCCAGGTCTGTACTTTGTAGTCTGCACTGCAGAGGGGCCTCCCCTCCCATTCTGCGATGGTGAGAGCAGGGAGGAGGCCGCACTCTGCGTCATGGCACCATACCTGGGGGAGTCAGTGGTGAGATGCCCGGGACCGCCGAGAGTCGGCATGACTGAGGAGTCTTTTTGCAGAGGCTGTGCAGATGCGGCCGGCAGGTGAGGCCAGCCCTCGGGTGGAGCACGCTCCCGTTGTGGCATACGGGGAGCATGAGCTGCGTGCTGGAGAGAGGAGGAGGATAGTTCCGGGGTTAATGGCGGCTTGAGGTCGGCGGTGCTTGTGGCGGGTTCGGGGGGGTACTCTGAAGAACTCTGCAATGCTTCCGGGAGCGTCTACAGGTGCCATAATAGCAGGTTTGCAGGGTTTATTACTTCGCCGGCCTCCCATAGCAGAGCGTGTCGCCTCGTTAACTGTCGACCCTGCAGAAGCTCCTACGCCGCGCTGCTCATGCCTCGCGAGCCAAGCCACGCCCCTCCCGGGAAGTTCTTTTCTTTTGGAATTTTCTGTCTGACCCCAGTGCTCTCTGCTGACATCTCTGTCCATGTCAGGAACTGTCCAGAACAGGAGAGGTTTGCTATGGGGATTTGCTGCTACTCTGGACTGTTCCTAAAATGGACAGAGGTGTCAGCAGACAGCCCCGTGGTCAGACAGAAAGTAAATTCTAAATTAAAAGAAATTCCTGTGGCGCATACAACAGCTGAGAAGTACTGGAAGGGTTAAGATTTTTAAATGGAAGTAATTTACAAATCTATTTATCGTATTTTCTGGGCGAATAAGACTTCCCCCACATTTTTCAGTTTGGGATATACTCTCCATATAAGACTACCCCTCTACCATGATACGGTACCTTACCATTGTTCCCCCGCACTAGGTAGGCAGCATAGTTCCCCCACACTAGGTAGGCAGCATAGTTCCCCCACACTAGGTAGGCAGCATAGTTCCTCCCACATTAGGTAGGCAGCATAGTTCCTCCCACATTAGGTTGTCGGCATAGTTCCTCCACATTAGGTTGTCGGCATAGTTCCTCCCACATTAGGTTGTCGGCATAGTTCCTCCCACATTAGGTTGTCGGCATAGTTCCTCCCACATTAGGTTGTCGGTATAGTTCCTCCCACATTAGGTTGTCGGCATAGTTCCTCCCTCATTAGGTTGTCGGCATAGTTCCTCCCACATTAGGTTGTCTGCATAGTTCCTCCCACATTAGGTTGTCGGCATAGTCCCTCCCACATTAGGTTGTCGGCATAGTCCCTCCCACATTAGGTTGTCGGCATAGCTCCCCCACATTAGGTTGTCGGCATAGCTCCCCCACATTAGGTTGTCGGCATAGTTCCCCCACATTAGGTTGTCGGCATAGTTCCCCCACATTAGGTTGGCGGCATAGTTCCCCCACATTAGGTTGTCGGCATAGTTCCCCCACATTAGGTTGTCGGCATAGTTCCCCCACATTAGGTTGTCGGCATAGTTCCCCCACATTAGGTTGGCGGCATAGTTCCCCCCACATTAGGTTGCAGTTCCCCCACAGACACACAGCCTTCAGCCATATACAGTGTATGGCTGGAGGCTTTATGACTGTATACTTCCCCATTTCAGTGCTTCGACCAACGCTCCTTCGGTCCAGGGTCACAATCTACTGCTATGGCCTATAGGCCAAAGCATTAGGTCCTAGGACCGGAGGAACGGTGGTCAGAGCACCGAAGATGACATGCTGTTAACTTACCATGCCCGCATGTCCTCGGTGCTCTGCTCTGCTGTTGCTATAGGCGCACACACGGGACTTCAGTGATAATCCTGCGTGTGCTACCTTCCGCCGGCCCCTGCGTTGTTAAAGTTAACTGGGACATCCTTGTCCCGAAAAGGGATGTCCCGAATGTGACGGGGGAAGTTAATCTTGACCGGGACGCCTGTCGTATGAATAATCCATACCCCCGGCGTCCCGGCCGACTGCAGCACGTGGCGTTTAAGATGACCCCGACCCCGAGAATATTTTACGGGGTTAAAAAGTCGTCTTATATGCCGGGAAATACAGTAACTTTCTGGCACCAGTTGATTTAAAAAAAAAAAAATATGTTTTCCAGTGGAGAACCCTTGTCAAGAGTACCTGTCATTTGGAAAAACTTTTGACATGCCCCAGTAACTAGGTGGTAGGTTAAAAATTCTTGTGCTGTACAACGGTTTAGCCATCTTTATAAATTATTAAAGGTAGTAAGCATAGAGCTGTATGAACCAGTTAATCCAGACAGTGTCTGTGTTTTCACAGATATAAAATACGCTGTTGATTGTTGACATGAATATTTTGACAATATGGTGGTCTTACCTGCGGGTAGATGATAATTGTCATATATCAATAGGCCTTTACCTGCTAGGACCCCTGTTTGAACTGTGCAGCAGTTGAGTATGTGGACTGCCAAAGATAACCAAGCACTATACTAAGCTGAGTTCTACAGTACCCTGTAGAATTTAAATGGTTAAACTGTGTGCAAACTCAACCCCCACTCCATTCAAACAGGGACACTTGGGGCCCCCATTTTGTAGTGGCACTCACACTGATGGAAGAGTCAGAATCTGAAAAAGACAGTGCTGATTCACAACATAGTAATTAGAGATGAGCGAACGTACAGTAATTTGATTCATCACGAACTTCGCGGCTCGGCGGTTGCTTAATTTAGCCTGCATAAATTAGTCCAGCTTTCAGGTGCTCCGGTGGGCTGGAAAAGGTGGATACAGTCCTAGGAGAGAGTCTCCTAGGACTGTATCCACCTTTTCCAGCCCACCGAAGCACCTGAAAGCTGGACTAACTTATGCCGGCTAAAGTCAGCAACTGCCAAGCCGATAGGTTTGTGAGGAATCAAATCACTGTAAGTTTGCTCATCTCTAGTAGTAATGATTAAAACTGCTCCATAATGTTTTCCATTCTGCTGCTTTTAACTGTGTACTAAAAGTGAGCAGAATCTCCTTGTTCTAGCCACACGTTTTGGCAACTTTAGAAAAAAAAATAACAAAATCTTAAAGCATTTCAAAACATTCCTGTCCAACAAAAGCTGTTTGAGCATTTATTCTACAATGTAATTTTTCAAAAGTTTTGCTTACATACTTCAAACTAGTAACTAACAATTTCTGCATTTTAGATGATTGGAATCCCTTTTCACATCCATATAAGAAGTTGGATTTTGGAAAATGGGAATTATACATTCCGCCAAAGGAAGATAAATCCTCTGTCATACATCATGGTTCCAAATTAAAGGTATCTAATTGTTTTCTCTTTTGTTTTAAATGTTTTAATTTGTTTTGGTTAATTGTTACTTCAACATATTATTCAGCCATCTTATTCAGCCTGTTGTTTTATAGTAATTTTTCTGTGTGTGCAGTCTTTCAACTGTTTTTTTTTTTTTTTTTTGGAGAAAACATTTTATTTTGTGCTATTTATTTATTGTTTTGCTTATTCTTACAGTTGCAGAGCTTTTTGTAATTTTTTTGAATCTCCTTTAAAGATTTTATGTTGGGTCTCAACCTGCATCATTTTAAGTGCTAACAAATTACACCTCCTGCACAGTACGTTACCTATGTCTGAAAGCCAGAATTGCATTTCAGTATAATGACTTGCTTGCCCTGTAGGAAGAAAATTAGTTATCTCTACTATTTTACATTTTCTTTACAAATCAAAATACAAATACAATCCCAGTAAATTGTTGCATTATAACCTGGAGATGTATTCG
Organism: Hyla sarda; assembly: GCF_029499605.1. Classification (NCBI taxonomy): domain Eukaryota; kingdom Metazoa; phylum Chordata; class Amphibia; order Anura; family Hylidae; genus Hyla; species Hyla sarda. The sequence goes on from NC_079190.1 coordinate 453,261,585, forward strand.
GCATTGGTGCTCTCCTAATTACATACACAATTTTTGTGAGGAATAAAAAGTCATTCCTAATATTAATGGTAACACAACATAACATGTCGTCTGCTTTATAGTTTTGCAATTTTGAAGTAGAAGTTGTTTCAAAAAAGTTATGAAGTGCTTATTTGCATTGTATGATTTTTGGAAATTACTTTCTAGGGGGGAACATTACAAAACTAGCCGAACCTCTCCAGGCAGGCACAGAGTAATATACAATATGTAGAACATACAAATGTGTAAATCACACAGTAGAACAAATTTATTGATAAATTAGAACTTTTAAGATTATTAAGTAATATCCCAAAAAAGCAAGCCACAAAAAACGGCATACATTTTTTATTTTTTTTGCATTTACGTGTAGTATGTACCTCAAATAAGTGGCCAGTTAAGCAATGCTTCCATATTTCCTAGTTGAGCATTTTATTCAGTTAGGTCAACTTTTTACTGCTATAACAGACTTCTCATGTAGAGTTGTACTGATCTAAGACTCCAATCATACTATGGAGATTCCACGTGTAATCCGCTTACAGCAGCCTCCTATTGATTTCAGCAGAAGTTCTGCTACTCTGTTTAAACATCGGAAGTTCTGCCACAGGAATTGGATTCCAGCAGAAGGTTGAATCTTGTTCAATCTTCTGGCAAAATCCAACAGAAAATTCATTCCTCTTTATTTGGTTTCCAGTCAGTCTACTCGGGTCTGGGGAGAATGACATTACGCCGGCATATGCAATCACCTCGTCCCCGATGAGCTGTTAGAGAGGCTGCCCGACATTGCTGGGTGAATCAACTTTCCCACTACCTGCACCCGAACGCCTAGCAGAGAGCCACTGATTTTCTGAGACGTGCTTCAGATCTGTGCCACAAGCTGCCTTTAGAATGCACTACCACCATCATCATGTGTTGGGCTCCCAAAGCTGCCAGTGATTGTAAATGCTTGCTCAGAGTGCCTGAAAGCCAGCAGCAATCACCCCCATCCACTGGTAAGCTTCAGGAGCTGACAGACATCCCCACTGGATTTAAATATTCCACTGTACCCACCCACCTGTCAATCAGCACTGCTGATTTAATCTAGGAGCAAATTTCTACCATTTTTGATTTTTTTTAGATGATTTCTTTATTCAGTATGCAGATTAGATCATTGGTGCACCAGAAGCATGACAGTATTTCTCTGAACACGCTATGCCCGCATGGACCCCTCCTATCTCCTCCTTCTCATTCTTTTATGTCTGGCCTAGCTATCGAAGGGTTCTGGGTGGGCATTAGCACACTAACATATTTTTTTCATGTAGAGCTGACCCACCATTAATAGATTTTTACTAGTGAAGTCTGCATTGCATATAAGGGCAAATGGAGCATTTATCTGCCTTCTGGGGGCCAAAATGTATCTTTCCTGTACATGCTGTCATTTGATGTGAATGTCAGTCTCTTGTTCATCATAACAGAGGGTCGAGAAGTTTCCTATATGAGTTAGACACCTATAGAATGAGTTGCAAGAAGCCTGCGGAAGAAAGGTAGACATCATCCACTAACATTCCGAGATATAGGTCAATTTCAAGCTGTTGTATACAATGCTATAGAATGCATACAATAATATCAACTGTGATTTTAAGGTAACAAGGACAGAAAGGTTTGCTATGTATTTATTTGTCTTCAAACAGCATGTTATTTCTATAGTGTCAGTCATTCCTACTCCTTTGCTTTATGAAAAAAGATAATAAAACTTTTGTACAGAATGTCATTGTTTTTTCTATTGTATCACATTCTTTTAAAATTCAAGGATTTTTGCTTGAATGGCGACTTTTTTTGTATTCTGAAATGCTGTATTATTCCCTGAAATTGTTTTTGAGGCTAAGGGCTAAGAGCTATAAATCTCTACTGACCAGTACATTTATCTTGAGTTCTAAAGTGATAGACTGATAAAAGTGGCTGCTCGAGGCAGCAGAAAGACTGGCACACTTTAAATCTAAAGCAACTTTTTTACATACTGTATCCTGCAATACTAGAACTAAATCTGTAGACTTGATTATAGGAAGCTCGAGGCTACGAATCTCCTTGAACCGTCATGACTTGTCATTGAATTCTCGAAATATATGGCGACCTTCACTTGCAGACACTATAATCTACATAAGGAAACTGCATGTGCTTTGCAGGGATAATTCATCACTATATATAAATGGCAAATAAAACACATTTATAAATTTAAAAGGATTACATTGTAAAGACACAGTGTCTAAAATGATATTTTTCCTTTTAAAGAAATGTATTTATTTTTTTTGTTCTGCTGTCTAAACAAGACTCTCTCTTTTTCTACTTTGTGTTTCTTAAAGCCCAGTCAGCCTGTCAGTATAAATAGCTGCACTAGTTAAAGGGTTATTCCTATCACATATAGCCAGGATATGCCATCGCCTTATGATCAGTCCATCCACTGGAACCTTCATATTCCTTGAAATGAAGGGGCCACCGTGCTGATTTAGCTTTTGCATCTACTTATAAGGGTATTTTCACACTACAGAAATTCAGCAAGGAATTTCCATGGTAGTTACACATTCTGCACTTATGTCCGTGCATATTTGTAGTGGACATAAGAACTCTTCCATTGACAGACAAGACTGCTCAATATACAGCGGAATCCAATGAATCTTTGTTCCGGCACTGTTCTTTTCTTGTTGAGTTACGTGTCTGAAAGTAATTCAGTCATAAGCTAGCCATGGACATTAGTTTAATGCTGCTTTTGGCATTGCAGACTTTTCAATATGTTTGGGGCCTTCTGACTTATAGCAGAGAAAGATCAGGAAAAATCTATTCCAAGATGCTGTATCAATTTGCTCTCGAAAGATAAGCGCTGCTGCCATATTTACTCCCTGTTCCCCTTTCAAAGTGCATGCATGCAAGATTAATTCAAGTATGCAAATCTGTGTGTCGGCAAGGGGGGGGGGGGGGGAGGGGAGCGTGTGACAGAGGGTCGAGAAGTGAGACCTATAGAATGGATTGCAAGACGCCTGTAGAGGATAGGTAAACATCATCCAATAACATTCAGAGTTATTAGGAAACTGTAAAAAGGTACTCCAGTGTTAGTCATTTATCCCACAAATGCCGAGATCAGTGATGACTGTGGCATCTAGGGGGTTAGATGCTCTATGATAGTCTGATCTGGCCTCCGATCGGTACCCCTGCAACACAATTGCAGGGTGCCAATGGGTTTTAATGGCTGCCAAGGGCCTTTGAAGGACTTTGATACAACTTATTATTATTTACAGCCTACAGAAGTAATTTGACAGTTCACTGAAGGGCTGCATGATTTTGGGTAAATTTGAAATTGAGATTATGGAGGTAAATATTGCGATTTCAATATGCAATTGCGATTATAATAAACAAATGGAAAAAAAAAAAAAAACAGCTCATATCCAGAAACTGGGAGAAATTGGCTTAATTCCTCCTCCACATTTCATGTGTCTGGCATAGTCTGCACACTCTCCGGCATTGTTGCACTGCTCTATGGTGCAGCGCAGCCACATGGGAAGGAGCACTAGGGGAGTGTTTGATTCTACACAGTGCACTTCTTGGTTAAAATGTCAGATTATCTTTAGTTTGTTTTAATATACTACATAGTATGCCTAAAATTGTCCTCCTCTGACCCCTATTACCTTATTATTTTTCCGTATCTGGGGCTGTATAAGGGCTCAATTTTATTTGAAAATGGGAAAAGGGGGGGGGATTTTAAACTTGCGGAGGGGCTTATTATTCATTATCTTTTTTCTTTTTCTTTTTTTTTACAATTTTGTTTAGTCCCCATATGGCAGTGTTTTCCAAACTACAGCTCCCAGCATGCCAAAATCCAAAGGCTGCCCGGTCATGCTGGTTGGAAAACACTACTACTTACTATTCTTGCAGACACTCATCAGTGTTATGCCATAGCACAGCATTGATCAGTGCTATTGGTGCTCCATTACTGCAGGCTGCTGAGGCTGCCTGCATTATTGGAGCGCTGATGGGACAAGCCGGAGGCAGGTAGGGAACCTCTGCTCGTCCTCTCAGCTGTTTGGGACCCCACAGGTTTTGTCGCGGGTGTCCCGATCAGCTCCACTGAGCTACCAGAGATTGTTTTTGGAATTTTAAACACCGCGATCAACTTTGATCGCAGTGTCTAAAGGGTTAATGCCAGACGTCACCCGGATCTATGATGTCCGGCATTAGCCAGTATGAAGAGAGCTCAGCTTCTGAGCTCTCTTCATACACCTGCCGCACAGTTGCGCTATATTCATATGGCGGCCAGTCATGGTGGGAGGAGACACAGTGAGATGCACAATGGAGGGTCTGGGCCACACTGGAGCTGAGCATACCAACACCGCCGGCTTCCATGTTTCACCTTATTGTCATTCCCATGCGTGTGGCCCGGCCACTTTGGAGTACAGGCCAAATCGCTGTATTGCAATCCGCAATTATAGCGATTCGATTGTGATATATTGTGCAGCCCTAGTTGACTGCATTACAGATATATTGCAGTGAACCGTACAAAATAACATCTGCATGCTAAAAAAAAGAACTAAAGAATTTCTAAAGTAAAACAAAATCCAAATCCTCCCATTTTCCATCTATAAAAAGTATATAAACTCCAAAATAATTAGATCAATTTTAGTTCATTATTATAAATGGTACCACCATATGTGCAAGTGTTTGAACTATATGAAATATAATGTTGTTTATTCCACATGGCTATAGTGCACAATAAACATAAATCATGACCAGAATGATGACAAAGTGCAAATCTCAAGTAAATAAATGATTATAAACTTACATTCATGTTAGAGCCATAACAGCCATCCAAACGGATCCTTATAGAGTACCTGTCACCAAATAAAACTTTTAATATAGTGTTCCTTGTGTAATTAGCAGACACTTTCCCATTCACTTGCTTTTAATTATAATTAAAATTATCAACATAGATATGTTTTACAATGTAATATAAAAACCGGCCACTAGGTGGCTTTGTTCTTTTCCCTGCCACAATTAATACAGTGAGTTTGGTCTCCTTCCGGCTTGGCAGGAGTCAAAACTCAGGAAGTGCTTCTGGCTGCACTGAGCTTGATTGACAGCTGCACAGAAAGTGAAAGTCCCACAGATTATCACAGAAAGCTGCACAGACTGAAGGCTGCCGGAGATCCTAATTGATAGCAACACAGACTAAAACATGCACAGAGTCTGAGGTCTTCTATTCATCACAGCTCTGCAACCATGTGAAGGTGGAAGTGGTCCCCTTGTAGGCTTCAGTCTTCATGTCATGCCTGCTGGGACACGCCCACTTTCTCCTGCTGGGAAATTGCACTATGTGAGCAAGAAGAAAGGCAAGATACACAGCTTTTTAAAGCTCTGGAAGCTTTTTTTAAGGGCTGGAGTGGTGTTAGGAGTAGTTAGGGAACATAGCCTGAGTTTGTTTAGAACAATTTATTTGGTGACTTGTACTCTTTAAGATCTCTGTTGACTCACATTGGAGCTGTCAGTTTTATGACCAGGTTACAGTATGTCCAAAACATACCAAAACCTTTCAGGGGAACATGAAGAAATAAGAAGTAAATAGAGCTTTTTTTTTATTTATTATAATGTATCCCTATATGATATTTATTTAATTTTGATATTTTAGGTAGTAATCAAAACCAGGTCCGGAGAAGTGATCTACCGTATTTCACCATGGGCAAAGTATGTTTGTCAAGAAGAGAAAAAAGTGGTCTATGACTGGGTTCACTGGCAACCAGCTGAATCTTATACAGTAAGTTTTCCCGTTTTTGTAAATCACTTAATTTAGAAAAAATGAAAGGCTTTAAAGCCTTGGCCTACTCGGTGTCTTACTTCCCTGCAATATGCAGCCTGCTGCCTGTTTGGGGAATCCATCTCTAGTAACAGAAAGGACAGCACAGAACAGAGAACTTTTACCAATCTGGGAGCCTTTCTGCCTCCTCCAAAAAGGTCCACACTGTGAACTGAACTAAATTGTATATTGGGGCTTTCCTTTAATCTCTGACTGTACACAGTGCTGCCTCCTGAGAGACAGGTATCATTTGGATCTCCCTATCAGCTTTCTGCCCATGTTTGCCACCCTGAGCATGATATATAGCTGTTTTCTATTAGGTTTCTAAGGTTTTCTTTGTCTAATATATCTATATTTTTATGTAAAGACAGCTCATGATAGTGTGTTTTTCATCACAATTATTATACCATATTCTTCTAGCGTAAATATGAGCGCCCAAGGAAGCCAAGCAGTGTCCGCATTTATGAATCTCATGTTGGAATTGCATCACCGGAAGGAAAAATAGCATCCTATAAAAATTTCACATACAATGTGCTGCCAAAGATAAAAGATCTTGGTAAGTTCAGAGAAGAATACTTTGTGACTGCTGCTTCCCAACAATGTCTTGTGATCGATAGATGTTCCATTTTCAAAGCAATAAATGTTCACCTTGTGTCATTTCCTCCAGAAAGACATTTTATGGACGGTAATACTCCTTATAGGCTTGTGTTGAGTGATACATTCAGTCTTAAGCTGCTATTCTTTTCTAGCTCCCTTTTTAGCCTTTGGTAATTCAGATATTTTATTTTTCAGAGGGAAAGTAAAGGTTTTATTTATTTTTTTTTTTTTTTGGTCTTGACTCTAAATATGATAAACTGTTTTTATGACTTTTTTTTTTTTTTTTTTTTGTTATAAATAGGCTATGTCCGTGTCATGTTTTTTTATAACATGTATCCAGTTTTACCTTTCACAAACTATTTTAACGACTCCAATTCCACATAATACAAATTTAGTTCTTTTATTCTGACATGCTAGCAAAACGCCTGCAGGTTGCAGTTCACAACCACTGGTCCCTCCTTAGTCCACCAGGGATCTTGCCATTTGCCCTAGACCAGTGTTTCTAAACTGTAGACCTCTATGGGCCCCATAATTTTAAGATGTTCTCACTATTTCTGAGGTAATACATTTAAAGGAAATCTGTCATTAGTATCACTCGCACTAACCTGTCATACAGGTTTGTAGTGCGGGTGATACTGACAATGTCCTGAATGGCCCAGCCGTTGCGCCGTTGCACCGTTATCGCTGTTTTCCTTTTTATGTAAATGAGGAGGTCCTTGCAGCATGGGCGGAGGTTTTAAGGTCAGTGTGTCTGACTTCAACACAAGTGTTCTCTGTATGGGATACCCTCAAACCATGGCCTGTTGGGGAGCCTTAAGGACTGGAAATAAGTAACAGTGCCCTATGCTACCAGGAGGATGCTACCCTTCATTTTAGGATAAATTTAGACTACCTGGACAAAATAATAATAAAACCCATATAATTAGTCAGTATTTAATTTTAAATATTGGGAAATGTATGTTATATAAATATAATATACATATACTGTATACACTTACACAATATGATGCCTACTGAATAACCATCCTTTATTTACAAACAATAGTTTTAATTAAAACAAGCTGGAATAAACACCTCGAGAATAATTACAATCTGTTCACACTTCAGCAAGAACATTATGACAGTGCGTCCTGAATTCATAAGGAAAGAAAAAACTATTTTTTTTTCTTCCTTTGCTCTTATTAACCTGAAGGTTATTCTTTTACTGATATTAATCATTTCCCGTCTGTTTGAAGGAGGATCTCTTTACTGACGTTAAAGTTTTACTTAAGAAGGATTTGTTCTAACTTCTGTGGATTTATCACTTAACAGTTTTCCCTTCAGGTTTCCTTCATTTCATATCACAGAATAGCAGTTTAACTAAGTGACAAACGCGGCTGAAAAAAATAAATTCTTTTTTGCACTGGTATTTTCATTAGGTGTTTCTTGTGTGGAGAGTGATGCAAAATTTTTTTCTTTTATGTCTGTTCTTTTCAAGAGCTTCCTTCAGGGAATTGAATGTGATAAGGAATGTGTAATGATTAAAGATATAAGTACAGTGTGTTTGAAATGTATTTACAGAAAAAAGCCACGGTTAAGCGAAAGGTATAGTACAAAACAATCAATTACTTCTGCCGCCTTTCATGATCTACCTTGTAAATATCAAAAGTGCACGTGAAGTTCAGGACATGCAGATGGGCATAGTTAATATTCAGAAGTCAAATTGGATTCGTATTTGCATCTTCCAATATTTTCATCTTATTAAAACAGAAAAATGCTACAGTTTGGGCTTCTCTGGACCCTGCCAAGCGACCTTAGAGTCATTTACATGAAGGTCATTAACATTGAAATATTAAGCCGGCTTTAATTTTAGACAGCAACCTCCAATGCTATTTACATTCTAATGAAAAATACCCAGTTTTAAATTAACTTGGATTATACACTTTATTTATTTTTTATTTTTTTCTGAGCATTCTTGCCTGCATCTACTGTAGGGAGTTATGCCTATTACCTCTCGTTGCGTCTAGAATACTTTTATGTTTTTGCATCCTGTTATTTTTCTTCTCTATTAATTTTATCCTTTAACTTATAAATATTCATCAGTAAATCATAGTTTAAGTGAAAATATTGCAGCATAGAATATTAAGCTTGATGCAAAGTATGTGGGTTTCAAGCTTAAAATTGGGAAAATATCAAGAAAGGAGGAGGACTGCAGCTCAGAGAATCCAAATATATTCTTGCTCTTTTAAAGAAGAGCAAACTTAGTTTATAAAGGGGAATTACACCCCACAAAGGGTGCAATGAATACAGGGCCCAGGAAGCTGAAATCAATGCTGCTCTACGCAGGAAGAAAGATAGTTACAATGAAAGGTTGTCTGTTTAGGATAGTCACTTTCTTTGTATTGTTGCTGAGACCCCCAATGACCAGCTGTAATCTATAGGGAACTGGAGGCAAGATTTCTATGCCCCTGCATCACCTTTGCTTTACAGAGCAATCATTACACAGTTCTTATTAGGAAGAAGAATATGCAAAAAAGCTATGTTATGACACTTTTTGGTGGTAGCTTTTCCTTCTGACTAGAATTTGTAGAACATGACTGAATATATTACAAGGCGTAAATCTCTCCAGAAGTTAATGCTACCCATCAGCTGAAGAGGGGTCTATTGGCATGGGACAAAAAGGGTAATGTTTCTCTTAGAGGACTATGCAGATTTGTAGAGACTTAAAGGGGTACTCCACTGGAAAAAACAACTGGTGCCAGAAAGTTAAACAGCTTTGTAAATAACTTCTAATAAAAAGCTTAATCCTTCCAGTACTTATCAGCTACTGTATGCTCCAGAGGAAGTTCTTTTCTTATTGAATTTTCTTTCTGCCTGACCACAGTGCTCTCTGCTGACACCTCTGTCCATTTTAGGAACTGTCCAGTGCAGGATAGGTTTTCTATGGGGATTGGCTCCTACTCTGGACAGTTCCTAAAATGGACAGAGGTGTCAACAGAGAGCGCTGTGGTCAGGCAGAAAGGAAATTCAAAAAGAGAAGAACTTCCTGTGGATCATAACAGCAGCTGATGAGTACTGGAAGGATTAAGATTTTTTAATAGAAGTAATTTACAGATCTGTTTAACTTTCTGGCACCAGTTGATTAAGAATATTTTTTTTTTCCAGTGGAGTACCCGTTTAAAGGCCATTAATGCTTCACTTGAAATCCTAGGAAGAATAATATGTAAAGCAGTTCTCTGGCGCTACCTTTTGAAGGTAGCTTTTACTTATACTAGGAGTCTTAGAACATGACTGGGGATATACCAAGCCAGAAATCTCTCTAGAAGGAAACACTAAATATTTTAAAGCCAATGGCCTGTCTGAGTAATGTAGGAGTGTATTGGGTACTCCAAAATGAAAGAAGCTCATTGTAGCCACTCGCCACTTTGGCCAAGAGATAAGAGTTCTAAATGGGGAACTTTATAAGAATTCCTAAATGAGTAAGGATTGGTTCATGCTGAGTTAATGCAGTTGGTAAGTGTTTTACCTGTCTTTATTCAACAGGTTATAACTGCATTCAGATGATGGCTGTAATGGAACATGCCTACTATGCAAGTTTTGGCTACCAGATCACAAGTTTCTTTGCCGCATCAAGGTATAAAAAAACAACAACATTTTTTTTTGTCCACATCTGGGTGTTTTTAAATAATATGTTAAAGATTGATACAAATAATCTGTGAATTCACTATAAATTGAGGGTGTTTCAATAATAAATCTGACCTTTCAGCATGTCCTGATACAGATTATATAGACAGAATAAGGCTGGGTTCACACTACGATTTGTAACCGTATACGGCTGGGAGGAGGGGGGGGGGCTTAATCGCGGCGCCCGCACTCAGCCGTATACGGGAACCATATTTAATGTATGTCTATGAGCCGACCAGAGTGAACCGCAGCCTCCGGTCGGCTGCTTTTTCGGCCGTATGCGGTTTTCCGACCGCAGGCAAAAACATGGTCGGCTCATAGACATGCATTAAATATGGTTCCTCTATACGGCTGAGTGCGGGCGCCACGATTAAGCCCCACCCCCCCCTCCTCCCAGCCGTATACGGGAACCGTAGTTACAAATCGTAGTGGGAACCCAGCCTAAACTGGCTAGGATGTCTTTGTCATTTCACACTTTTTCAGTGTTAAGTAGGACTCTTCTACTATGGTTCTTTCTACTGCTGGCCTTTTGCTGCTATCTTTAGAACACGTTGTTAATAAGTCTCCACAGGATTTAGTGCTTAGCAACAATTCTTGGTTTCTCAGCCTGATTATGTGATCATAAAGGTGCTTGGATGGACCCCATGGTGGTACTGTTTGCTTGATGGTTGAACTGTTATAGTTGAGATGACGTAAACACAACATTTGCTTTATAAGGCTACTAGTTTGAGTATTCCCCTGCTTTATCAACTGTTAAAAATGTTTAAACTTTACATACAGAAAACTTTCACAAAAAATGTAAGAAGGAGGTGGCTTCTACATGTTAATAAAATGTATAGAAATAAGCAACACCAAAATTTCCATTGGGTAAGGACGGGGAGGGGGGGGGGGGGTGAATTCAGGGGAACTAATAATCTAATACAATAGGACCTCGTATCAAAATGAGATGGGGCCCTATCAACTATTGACAGGAAACTGAAGTAGCAGCATCGATAGCAATAAATAAAGGTGTGGATAATTGTGCCGTATGTCAGGTAACCCATGTAGTAGTTCTAGATGGAAGAAAGCCAGATGTTCATTCACTTGTGTGCGCCCCCTTAACCCTTGGGTCCCCACAGCAGCTGTGGCAATGTTTATGCCTAATGAGTTTTATCTGTTTTACCTAAGCATCGTCATATTGCACTGCTTTTCCCCAACTGACACCAGCTACACTTTTTAAAGGCCTTTTGGAGTGTTGTGCCCTAATCATGTTGGGAAAACCACATACATTTATTTTTTAAACATTAAAAAATGTGTCCATGTGATGCCCCATGTTTTCCCTTTTGTGTCTACTTTCAGCATATGTGGTCATAAATGGTCTGATCCCCCACAATCTTTTTTTTGTCAACATTTCTCACACTGCTTTAAAATATTGTTTGGGTAATATTAATGTTCCCTTTTTTTTGTCCCCCCAGTCGGTATGGAACCCCAGATGATTTAAAGGAACTTATTGATGTTGCCCATTCTATGGGAATCACAGTCTTGCTTGATGTTGTACATAGTCATGCATCAAAAAACAGTGAAGATGGACTCAATCAGTTTGATGGTACAGATGCATGCTTCTTCCATGATGGACCTAGAGGAACCCATGATCTCTGGGATAGCAGATTATTTGACTATTCTAAGTAAGTAATTTTATCGTATATAATGCAGTGCACCCTAATATTGCCCTTGTTACTTCAACCATTTTGTTCTTTATGATGTTTTTCATTTTGATGCGTAGAAGAGCTACAAAACAAAATAGCCTTTAAGCGTTTTCCAGTATACAGTGGTCCCTCAACATACTATGGTAATCCGTTCCAAACGGGTTGTTGAAACCATCTCATGTTGAGGGATCCATGCAATGTAAAGTATAGGACAGTGGTTTACAACCTGCGGACCTTCAGATGTTGCTGGGTGTTGTAGTTTTGCAACATCTGGAGGTCCGCAGGTTGTAGACCACTATTAGAGGAAGTTGTACTCACCCTTCCCCGCCGCTCCGAACCAGTCACCGCTGCCCTGGATGTCGCCGTCCATCAATGTCGCTGCATCCCCGAAGTGTCCCCCACGCTCCGGCAAGGCCTCTGCTTCCCTGGCATCCGCGCTCTCCGTCACCGCCATCACGTCGCTACACATGCCGCTCCTATGTGACGTCTATGGAGAGCGCCGAACATGCAGGGGATCCTGAAGAGGATGCGCCGGAGCCCCGAGGACAGGCAAGTGATCGTCAGCGGACCACACGGGGCACCGTAAACTGCTATCCGGTGGCAGCTGAAGCAGTCAGCGCTGCCGGATAGCCATTTATGCGATGACCCCGACATACAAAAGCATTGTATGTTGATGCTGCCTTCAACATGCGATGGCCTCTGAGAGGCCATCGCATGTTGAAATGATCGTATGTCGGGGCCATCATAGGTCAAGGGGTCACTGTGTGTGTGTGTGTGTGTGTGTGTGTATATATATATATATATATATATATATATATATATATATATATATATATATATATATTTATATATTATTGTACAGGAAAAACACAAATATAGAGGCGAAAGAGTTCACTACATTTTTAACAAAACAATCTTAGGGTCTATTTACACGTACATTATTCTGCACAGATTTCATGCACAGGATTTTAAGCTGTGTTCAGTCATTCAGTTTACATTGAAATCTGCTGCAGAAAATCCTGCACATAATACTGTACATGTAAATAGACCATGAAGGTGTTTTTTTAGTACAACAGTGGTCTTTAGGATCATCATTATGGCCTATTGCCACGTACAGGATCCTGCACAGCTATGATGCACATGATTTGTAACTGCAGATTAGAAGCTGTGCTCAGTCATTTAGTTTACATTGAAATCTGCAACAGATAATACTGTATGTAGATCTCCAATATTGGGTCAGTGAGAATCAGACTTTCAGCACCTTGCCACTCAACCAATCAGTGTTTTGGTTGTGACTGTGCATGATCTTTCAGATACCATTCCTATTCCTTTCAGCCAATAGTGTAAAATTAAGCAACAATATTTTGATTAAAAAAAAGACTCCAACAGAAATGCAGATTTTTCTTTAAAAAAAGTTATCTTTAAAAGTACAAATACAACAGCAAAAAATATAAAATGTTGATATAGTTGCAATCAAATTGATCAATAGAACAAAATAAAGTGTCAGTTTTTTCTACAATTTATTTTAGCCTTATGCTCAGCTTTTAAAAGAAAAAATATAAAAAATAAAGAAAAGTTTTTTTTTTGTTTTGTTTTTCCCTCCAAAGGTTACACACACAAAAACTAAATATGTACCACAAAGACCTCATGCTGCTGCATTGACTCAAAAATTCAAAACCTTTAGCGCTGAGAGAGAGAACCTTCACAAAGTATGTGGTCCTTGAGGGGTTTTTCAAGACCAGTTTCTTCGCTATTTTCAGCAGCTTGCAGTCAATTTCAGTGGTAAAAATTACGCTGTTTACTGCTTTGAATTCAGTAGATTTTGGCAGAAAGGGATAATGATTGCAAATGTTACATTTGCTATTTCTGGCATGGAAAACCAATGTCCAACACATAGTTTATTTCATTTCACTGCATACAGCTAAAAGAAAAAGTAGGAGTTCTTCTTTCCAGTTGGTTTCTATGACCCTGCCTATGTAGAAGTTCACACCTATGGTTACATAGATAGTATGGTTGAAAAAAGACATATGTCCATCAAGTTCAACCAGGGAATTGAAGGGAAGGGTGTAAGGGGATAAGGGGAAGGGATGTAGTTTTATAATTCTGCATAAGCATTAATGTTATTTTGTTCCAGGAATGTATCTAACCCTGTTTTAAAGCTGTTAATTGTTCCTGCTGTGACCAGTTCCTGAGGTAGACCGTTCCATAAATTCACAGTTCTTATGGTAAAGAAGGCGTGTTGCCCCTTTAGACTAAACCTTTTCTTCTCCAGACGGAGGGAGTGCCCCCTCATCCTTTGGGGGGGTTTAACCTGGAACAGTTTTTCTCCATATTTTTTGTATGGGCCATTTATATACTTATATATGTTTATCATATCCCCCCTTAAACGTCTCTTCTCAAGACTAAACAATTGTAACTCCTTTAATCGTTCCTCGTAGCTAAAATGTTCCATGCCCCATATTAGTTTAGTCGCACGTCTCTGCACCCTTTCCAGCTCCGCAGTGTCCCTTTTATGGACAGGTGCCCAAAACTGACCAGCATATTCCAGGTGAGACCGTACCAATGCTTTATAAAGGGGGAGTATTATGTCCCTGTCCCTTGAGTCAATACCTCTTTGGATACATGACAATATCCTGCTGGCTTTGGAAGCAGCAGCCTGACATTGCATGCTATTCTGAAGTCTGTGATCTACAAGTACACCCAGATCCTTCTCTACCAGTGACTCTGATGCACTATACTTAGAAGAGACCATGCTCTTGCTTATTGTATTATTGTTGAAATCATCACATAAATGTAATCTGCAATTGGAAGTTGCTAGCCTAGTCTATAGCGCCTAAAAAAGTATTCAACCCATTACAAGCACAATGATGTGCTTTACTGTAATATAATGTTTGGGATTATTGCTAGGTTGGTAAGGCGTCGACCTCTGCAACCTCCCTCCATCCTTAGATTTAAATGGGTATTCCAGCTTTATACATATTATCCCCTATCCAAAGGACAATGGGATAAGATGTATGATCGCAGGGGTGCCGCTGCTGGGACCCCTGTGATCTTGGTGCAGCCCCAGGCATGCCCTTTAAAGTTAATCTGACAGCGGTTATGAGCTATCAAAACTGCTATCAGCTCATAATGACATAATGGAGAGGAGTGGAATCATACCTTAGCTCTTGGTCATGCAAGCTATGTGAATGAGAACGAGATGAACAATATTTTCTGCCCCAGCTGCCACCGACACAATTATCCAAGCAGCAAGCTCTTCAGTGCCCAAATCTTCTTCCATTGAGAGAGTCTAAAACTGTCAATCATTCGTGAGGTGGGGCTTTCAATGCAGGAAGCTCTGGGCATGAAAGAGCCTACGTTTGTGACACTTGCAGTAGTTGATACCTAGAACAGCATTTGTCTGCTGGTCTGCTGGCAAAGATCCAAAATTAGCTAGCTGATCATGTGGGTCCAAGCCCTGGGACCCCCACTAATCCCCCTTGGCAACAACTTTGACTTAAACCTAAGGTATGAGTCTACTACCCTTCCCGATGTCGGTCTGTAAGCAGTTTTGGCAGCTGAAAACTGTTTACATATTCCACTGAGGAGACGTTCATTAACACTGCTTAGGTTCTGTGTCCTCTTTTAAATTGTCCACCCGAGCAAATCTGCTCCCGGCCATCAGGGTGGTCAGAGGATTATGTGCAGTGGAAAAAACAGTAATGGCAACACAGCGCTATGTCTTCTTCATTCTCATGATTGGTGGGATTGCAAAAGATTGGATCCCCAACCATTGATGATAAACCTTAGAGATATGCGTTAATTTTTTTAGGGGTATGTTCACACGAGCGGATTCTTAGCGCGGATCCTTAGCCGCTGAAGGACCGCTGTATGCTGCCTTGACAGGTGCCTGCTCGGAGCGGCAATCCACCGCTACAAGCAGACACAATGCGATGTACGAGTCGCCGTGCGCATGCTCTGCCTAGCTCAGGTAGCAGGGGGAGCTGCCGCGATGTGTGCGAGTACAACTCGCATGCGCGGCAACTTGCACATCGCAGCAGTGTCTGCTCGTAGTGGCGGATTGACGCTCCGAGCAGGCACATCTAAAGGCACCCTGTAGGGGGCCTTCAGTGGCGGATCTGCAGCTTAATATACGCTGTGGATCTGCTCGTGTGAAAGTACCCTTAGATGGGAATACCCCTTTAAGCCTTAAGTGCGTAGCTACAAAGTTCTCTTCTGAAAGTTCAAGTACGTAGAGCATTTGACAACATCCTTTGAAATTGGGCATGACTGATCGCAATCTTTTAATTCCATTTTTCCATATCTGTCAGAAGTAATGAGCTCATTGAAGAATCTGAGTTGTCAACAGTTTGTTTTCTTTTGTTCAGCTGCACATAGTAATGTATTTTTTAGTAATTGCATCTGAGTCAAGCAGAGCACAGGTAATGAGATTACTTGTTAAGTATGTTAAGGGTAAAGAGATCATCTCTTATGGTGCTTAGGTTCTGTCTGGAGATATTTAAAGCATCTAAATCTTTTAAGGCTTTCTATGTTAAATGACTGTGAGATGATAAATAATCCACATATGGATGCATATTCTCCTGTGTTTCCCGTACAGCCGGCACTCTCTAATTTGGATGCTGATATTAAAACTGAACATTAAGGCGAGGATTTATTTCACAAGGATCTCAAAATGATTTGTCCATTATTATAATTCAGAAACTGTAACAACTAGACCTGTTGGCTGAATACACACATCCTAACAATACACAGGACCATAAAGCTATTAAACAAGTATTAGGCAGCGCAAACTTAGTTTTGTACAGTGAGTTCTGGTATTTTAATACACTGCCTGTGCAGAAGAAGGGGGTGGCAGGAGACTCCAGTGTGCTTTGGGCTTTAATACAGTTTGATAGCGGTTTAAAGTGGTTATCCAGGAGTATATAAACAGAGCTAATTTCTTTCAAAAACCACTCCCTGTCTGTCTCCAGGTTGTGTGTGGTATTACAACCTGGCTCTAGTCACTTCAATGGAACTGAGCTGCCAAACCACACCCAACCTGGAGACAGACATTGGTTTTTGAAATAAATTAACTCTGTTTTTTTTTTAATTCCTGAATAACTCCTTAAGGACCCAGGGTATACATGTGACCCTACCCTTAGAGTCCGTTCTCACAGGTGTATTCAGCTGCTTTCTGTTGCTTATTTTCGAGAACATCTGCAGTTCATTTGAATAAACTCTTAGGGTCAGTTCACACATCCTTGTTTTTTACTTCAATGGGTTTCAAAATCTGCTACAGCAAATCTGCAGCAGAAAATACCATGTGTGAGGTGTATCTAACCTTTTGCAAAGGATCGGTGGAGCAATCAGATTGTTTTGTTCATTTTCTGATTGGTTGTCATAGACAAATACTATACTGTTCCTCGGCACAAGATTAAAAAAGTTCCTCCAATGTTCAAAGTGTAGTAACGGTATCAAGTTGGGTATAAGAAAGATAAAGACCTCTTTATTCCTCCATAGAAGTGAAAACAAAGTGCATTGGTTTAACTCTGCAATAGATGTTTGTCAGTTGTGTTCAGCTTTTGGGATCCCAAAAAGTCTTGAAAATGAAAATACCACATAGTAGCCCTTTCTTATAATGGGTTGGAGTCCCAGAGATTTGACCCGACCAATGGCTTATCCTGGTGACATGCCTTCACTATTTGGGTTGTAAATATAATTTGCAGCATTATTCTCATATAAAAAAAAGTACTTTCAGGGTATGTTCACACGAGCAGATTTTTGTAGCCTATTTCTCTGCAGATCCACTGGTGAAGGCCCACTCTATGCTGTCTTTACATGTGCCTGCTCGTAGCGGCAATACGCCGCTACGAGCAAACACACTGCGAGGTGCGGGTCGCAGTTTACATCGCAGGAGCTCTCTTCCTAGGGAGAGTGGCTGCCATGTGCGAGTACGCGGCGCACATCTCTGCAGTGTGTATGCTCGTCGCGGAGTATTGCTGCTACGGACAGGCACATGTAAAGACAGCATAGAGCTGGCCTTCACCAGCGGATCCGCAGCGTAAATATGCTCGTGTGAATGCACCCTCACACAGGCATGTCTAAAATTTTGATCATTCAGGGTTTTAGTGTTGACTCCCACCGATCTCCAGACATAGCAGAGGGCTGCACTTCGCCCAAACGTGTTTAGAGATCGTAGGAGGTTTCAGCACTGAAACCTCGAAAAAACCTTAGGCATGTCTGTGTAAAAGGACAAAAAAATGTATTATTATTATTATTATTTTTTTTATGGAAGTAAAGCTTTAGGTCAGGTTTACACATAGTATTTTGGTTATTATGTTTAGGCAAAGCCAGGAATAGGTTCAAACTACAAAAAAGGCAGAAAATCTTACCATTGTAGTGTTTCCCTGTGTTACTTCCATTTCTGTTTTTGGCTGAAAATGCTGACTTAAATACTGTGTATGAACCTTCTTTAGGGTGCTTTTACACACAACGCATCTGCTGCAGAATTGACATTGCAGATTCACAACTGCAAAATTTACAAGGCAATTCTTTATATATTTTTGATTTACACCTTTCAACCCGCAGTGGTACAAGAATGCAACTTGAGGAAGCACTGTACTGGGTAGCAAGGGCGGGGCAAGCTCTGCCCCCTCTATTCAGCTCTTTAACCCCTTCCCGCTATTGGACGTATGCATACGTCCAGGCGAACTACACGTTCGCGCAAATGGACGTATGCATACGTCCAAGCGATCTCCTGCACTGCCACGGGCAGCGCAGGAGATCGGCGGCGGGACTCAGCTGTCAATCACAGCCGGGTCCGCGATCGCGCCTGTCCCGGCAGCATTAACCCCATAGATGCTGTGATCAGTTCTGATCACGGCATCTATGGTGTTTGCAGGGGGAGCGCTCTCCCCCTGCCCACCAACGGCGGCGCCGCGATAAATTAAGGGGAATCGGGGGTGTCCAAGACTGAAGAGATAGGAGTGAGGTGGCAGGGGTGCCACCCCCTCCTTTCCCTGCTGTTGATCGGCGGAGCGACCGACCAATAGCAGACTGGGGGCGGGGGGGTTAAAGTTGGGTTCCCCCCGCTATGCCCACCCATCGATGTCCGGGCACAGCGGAGGGAACCGTGTAGTAGCGGTGGTGGCGGTCACTTACCCGGCGTCGGAGCTCCAGATGATGGTGGCGGCTGTGATCATGGCGGCGGTGGAGGTGAGTATGGCGGCTGCGTGTCCGGGAGTCTGTTGCCTAGCAACATCTGCGGGGCGACAGTTTGGAGAGTGGTCTCTAAACTGTGGACCTCCAGATGTTGCAAAACCACAACTCCCACCATGCCTTGACAGCTGTTTGCTGTGTTGGCATGCTGGGATTTGTAGTTTTGCAAGATGGGGTTCAGGCTAGAGATTACTGACAGTGGTCTCTAAACTGTAGCCCTCCAGATGTTACAAAACTACAACTTCCAGCATGCCCAGACAGCAGTTTGCTGTCTTAGCATGCTGAGATTTGTAGTTTGGCAACATCTGGAGGGCCACAGTTTAGAGACCACTGTCAGTGATCTCCAGCCTGAACCCCTCTAAATCTCGCAAAACTACAACTCCCAGCATTCCAGAACAGCAAAAGGCTGTCTCGGCATGCTGGGAGTTGTACTTGCGTGCCTCCAGCTGTTCCATAACTACATCTCCCAGCATTCCCTTTGGCAATCAGTACATGCTGAGAGTTGTAGTTCTGCAACAGCTGGAGGCACACTGGTTGGGAAATACTGAGTTAGGTAATAGGTTCTATTACCTAACTCAGTATTTTCCAACCAGTGTGCCTCCATCTGTTGCAAAACTACAACTCCCAGCATGCACGTTCTGTCAGTGCATGCTGGGAGTTGTAGTTTTGCCCCCCCCCCCCCCCTCCCAAGTGAATGTACAGTGACCCCCCGACCTACGATGGCCCCGACATATGATGAAATCGACATATGATGGCCTCTCAGAGGTCATCGCATGTTGATGTCAGCATCGACATACAATGTTTTTTTATGTCTGGGCCTTCGCATTAAGTGCTATCCGGCAGCGCCAAATGCTTAAGCTGCTGCCGGATAGCAGCTTAATGTTCCCCGTGTGGTGCGGTAAGTATTACTTACCCCTCCACGATTCTCCGGGGTGCCCTCCGGGTCCAGCACTGGTCTTCCGGTGTCTTCTCGGCCCTCTCTGATGACGTCAATACGCTGCTGCGCACGTCATCCAATAGGAATGGCGTACGCAGTGGCGTAATGACGTCGCTACGCAGGCCCAGTAAGGCCTTGCGGAAGACAGCGGAGGACCGGAGAAGACAGCGGAGGACCGGAGAAGACTGCGGAGAGCCCAGCGGAGTCCCGGGGACACCATCTCGAGCAGTGGGGACAGGTGAGTACAGCTTCCTATACTTTACATTGCACGAATCCCTCAACATACAATGGATTCGACAAACAATGGCTCGTTTGGAACGAATTACCATCGTATGTTGAGGGACCACTGTACAGGTTACATTCACACTGGCGGCGGATTACAGTGAGTTCCCCGCTTCAAGTTTGAGCTGCGGCAAATTTTTAGCCGCAGCTCAAACTCCTAGCGGGAGACTCAGTGAAATCCACCGTCAGTGTGAATGTAACCTAAAAACACTACACTACACTAACATAAAATAAAGAGTAAAACACTACATATACACACATACACTGCCCCCTCCCCCCCCCCCAATAAAAATGAAAAACGTATCCTACGGCAGTGTTTCCAAAACGGAGCCTCCAGCTGTTGCAAAACAAAAACTCCCAGCATTTCCGGACAGCCATTGACTGTCCAAGCATGCTGGCAGTTTTGCAACAGCTGGAGGCACCCTGTTTGGGAATCACTGGCTTAGAATACCCCTATGTCCACCCCTATGCAAATCCCTAAATTAGGCCTCAAATGCGCATGGCGCTCTCACTTTGGAGCCCTGTCGTATTTCAGGGCAACAGTTTAGGGCCACATATGGGGTATCGCCGTACTCGGGAGAAATTGCCTAACAAATTTTGGGGGGCTTTTCCTTCTTTTACCCCCTTATGAAAAGGAAAAGTTGGGGTCTACACCAGCATGTTGGTGTAAAAAAAAATATAATAAAAATAAAACATTTTTGTACACTAACATACTGGTGTTGTCCCATACTTTTAAATTTCACAAGCGGTAAAAGAAAAAAAGCCCCCAAAATTTGTAACTCAATTTCTCCTGAGTACAGAGATTCCCCATATGTGGGCGCAAAGTGCTCTGCGGGCGCACAACAAGGCTCAGAAGGGAGAGTGCACCATGTACATTTGAGGTCTAAATTGGTGATTTGCACAGGGTTGGCTGATTTTACAGCGGTTCTCACATAAGCGCAAAACAATAAATACCCACATGTGACCCCATTTTGGAAACTACACCCCTCACGGAATGTAACAAGGGGTATAGTGAGCATTTACTCCCCACAGGTGTCTGATACATCTTGAAACAGGGGTCTGTGAAAAATAAATGTTTTAATTTGCACAGCCCACTGTTCCAAAGATCCATCAAATGCCAGTGGGGTGTAAATTCTCACTGCACCCCTTATTACATTCCGTGAGGGGTGTAGTTTTAAAAATGAGGTCAAATGTGGGGGGGGGGGGGGGTCCACTGTTCTGGCACCACGTGAGGCTTTGTAAATGCACGTGGCCAAATTCTCTCTCCAAAAGCTCAATGATGCTCCTTTTCTTCTGAGCATTGTAGTTCGCCCCCAGTGCACTTCACGTCCACTTATGGGGTATTTCCATACTCAGAAGAGATGGGGTTACACATTTTGGGGGGGTATTTTCTGCTATTATCCCTCGTAAAAACGTAAAATTTGGGGGAAAACAAGCATTTTAGTGTAAAAAAAAATGTTTTTACATATGCAAAAGTTGTGAAACACCTGTGGGGTATTAAGGTTCACTTTACCCCTTGTTATGTTCCCCAACGGGTCTAGTTTCCAAAATTGTATGCCATGTGTGTTTTTTTTTTTTTATTGCTGTCCTGGCACCATAGGGGCTTCCTAAATGCGGCATGCCCCCAGAGCAGAATTTGCTTCCAAAAAGCCAAATGTGACTCCTTATCTTCTGAGACCTGTAGTGCGCTAGCAGAGCACTTTTCATCCCCATATGGGGTGTTTTCTGAATCGGGAGAAATTGGGCTTCAAATTTTGGGGGGTATTTTCTGCTATTACCTTTCTTAAAAATGTAAAATTTTTGCTAAACCAAGCATTTTTGGTAAAAAAAAATTTTTTTTTTTACATATGCAAAAGTCGTGAAACACCTGTGGGGTATTACGGTTCACCTTATCCCTTGTTACGTTCCTCAAGGGGTCTAGATTCCAAAATGGTATGCCATGTGTTTTTTTTCTTTGCTGTCCTGGCACCATAGGGGCTTCCTAAATGTGACATGCCCCCCGAGCAAAATTTGCACTCAAAAAGCCAAATATGACTCCTTCTCTTCTGAGCATTGTAGTTTGCCCGTAGTGCACTTCAGGTCAATGGGGTACCTCCATACACAGAAGAGATGGGGTTACACATTTTGGGGGGTATGTTCTGCTATTAACCCTTGCAAAAATGTGAAATTTGGGGAGAAACACACATTTTAGTGAAAATTTTTTTTTTTTTTTTTTTTTAACATGTGCAAAAGTTGTGAAACACCTGTGGGGTATTAAGGCTCACTTAATTCCTTGTTACGTTCCTCATGTGCCATGTGTTTTTTTTTTTTTTTGCTGTTTTGGCACCATAGGGGCTTCCTAAATGCAACATGCCCTCCAAAAACCATTTCAGAAAAACGTACTCTCCAAAATCCCCTTGTAGCTCCTTCACTTCTGAGCCCTCTACTGCGCCCGCCGAACACTTTACATAGACATATGAGGTATGTGCTTACTCGAAAGAAATTGGGCTACAAATTCAAGTATACATTTTATCCTTTTACCCCATTGTAAAAATTAAAAAATTCGGTCTACAAGAACATGTAAGTGTAAAAAATGAAGATTTTGAATTTTCTCCTTCACTTTACTGCTTTTCTTGTGAAACACCTAAAGGGTTAAAACACTTACTGAATGTCATTTTGAATACTTTGGGCGGTATAAAGTTTTTATAATGGGGTCATTTATGGGGTATTTCTAATATGAAGACCCTTCAAATCCACTTCAAACCTGAACTGGTCCATGAAAAATAGCGAGTTTGAAAATTTTGTGAAAAATTGTAAAATTGCTGCTGAACTTTGAAGCCCTCTGATGTTTTCCAAAAGTAAAAACACGTCAATTTTATGATGCAATCATAAAGTAGACATATTGTATATGTGAATTCCAAAAAAAAATAATAATAATTTTGTGAATATCCATTTTCCTTACAAGCAGAGAGCTTCAAAGTTAGAAAAATGCTAAATTTTAAATTTTTTCATCAAATTTGGGATTTTTCACCAAGAAAGGATGCAAGTTACCACAAAAATTTACCACTATGTTAAAGTAGAATATGTCACGAAAAAACTGTCTCTGAATCAGATTGATAAGTAAAAGCATTTCAGAGTTATTAATGTTTAAAGTGACAGTGGTCAAAAAAGGGCTGGGTCCTAGAGCTGAAAATGGGTTGCATCCTTAAGGGGTTAAATTCAAATTGACAATCATTCATTTAAGGCATAACAGTCGTTTCAACAAATTTTGGAAATATCAGTAATACAAGTGAATATATTGTAATACACCAAGGCAAACAAAGGCGATGGTGGTTGGCTGTCAAAGGCAGGACACTTAATGGGCACCAAGACACCAAATTTCTTTTTGAATAGTGCATGGAAATTGTCAGTGCAGAGATAGGTGTGTAATGAAGAAGCTACCTGTGTTTGCATGATGGACAAGAACATTTTAGGAAGTTTCTCATGTTTGTCAGTGAATCCAATGATGTTCTTTACATGTGGTCTGTCCGGGCCATCAAGAGCCTGTTTGCCTTATGTGCCCTCATGTAACCACTGCTCCTTACACATCCTCACAGCTTAATTAGAACGACCTAGATGATGGGCAGTACGTTGAAAAACCATCCTTCTTCTCTCAGTCCAGTGATGCACCCCCTCTAAGAGTCTGTCAACTGTGCTTGAATATGTTGTCCAGCGAAATAAACGACCTGTGTATGGTGTCAAAAAGTATAATAAAGTAACATACTGGACATATATTTTATTAGCTGAGCTGTCTGCCTTGTAGCTGTGATGTCCCATCACACTCTGAAGGCAGAGCTCCCTTTTCTGCTTCTTCTCCCCCTCCTATCTGTTCAGGAGCAGACCATTGATGCAAAGAGGAGAAGCTTGTATTGCTGCTCATTAGATTTAAGGCAGTAAGAAGCATTTCTCAGTCTCAATAGTTTGTCAGAACAGGCTCACTTCTTCCTGCTGCCTTAAAATCTAACGAGTAGTAATATAAACTCCCCACCTTTTAGATTGATAGTCTCCTCCTGAGCAAACGGGGGGGGGGGGGGGGGGGGATTGGGGGGGAGCAGAGATGAGAGCTCAACATGATGTCAGAGCTGCAAGGAAAAAAAGCAAACTTGATAAGGATTTCTTTCTAGATTTATTATTCATTTATATATTTTTTTACCAGTAAATGTCCACAACTTGGATAAACACATATGCCCTATGAGAGCTCTGTAATGATGACATACCTGTCTATTTGGCGAATACTCTGGAATTTGACAAATTAGTGGAGTGGATGGAGAACTTTGTTGTTCCTGTTTGTCCATCCGGAAAAGTCAAAGAGACTGCAAATCCCTTGTAGTCCTAGTTCTAACTTAACCTAGGGGACAGTAAACCTAGCTGCTTATTTTTGGAATAATTTATTTTGGCCAATGACGCATTAATTGTCCATTCCCTTGCATTTATTATATCCCTTAAAAACTAAAACTACATTTACAATATTTCTGCAGAGTGATCTGTAAAAAACATCTATGCTGTACACTAACACAATACTACAACACATGTAGAGTAATCTGTGAACTCAGCAACACCAGCATGCATTGGATCTTCCATTCTCTCCACCCTTTTATTTATTTAAACTAATTCTATATTGAGAGTTCATGATGTGGCTAAAAATTGCTTATATATTTTTTAGCATAGCCACTAGGGATCGACCACTATCATTTTTTTAGGGCCGATACCGATACTCTTTGGAGGTTAGGGCAGATAGCCGATAACTTATACCGATATTCCGGTATAAGTGAACAGCTATTTATCCCCCCGGTGACACCGCTGCAGATCATTGATTCAAAGCGGGCGCTTTAAATCAATGAACTGCAGCGGCTTTTGCGGTGCCAGAGACCGCCGCCACCCGCTACTCTCCCCCTGCCTGTCCTTGGGTCCTGAGTCCTATCACCGCCACCATCCCCCAGCCAGAGACCGCCGCCGCCGTTGCCCCATTGCCTCCCCCATCCCCGGTTTTATAATTAACTGTTCCCGGGGCCCGTGGTCCACGCTTCTTCTGGCTCCTGCGGCGTCCTCCTGAGCTGTCACTGTGCGCACTGACGGTGACGTCGCGTTGAGGACGTCACTCATCATTGCGCTGCGCAGCACACAGCGTAACACAGGACGCGCAGGAGCCAGAAGAAGCGTGGACCCCGGGTACAGGTAATTATAAAACTGGGAATAGGGGAAGCAATGGAGCAGCGGCGGAGGCGGTCTCTGGCTGGGGCGGTGCGGTGGGGGGTGCGGCACGGTGCGGTGGTGGGGGGTGTGGGGCAGTGCGGGGGGCATTATCGGATTGTCGGCAAGGTAATTGCCGATACCGATAACGTCCAAAATCGTGAATATCGCCCGATAAAATCGGCCAAACCGATAATCGGTCGATCTCTAATAGCCACATCATGTCATCAGTGGCTTTTTTTTTTTTTTTTTATGTTCCAGAAGATCAAAGTTATGTTGCCTTATTAGTGCTCCGATTTTCTACGTATTAATAAGTGATAGATCAGCCAGCTATCAGCTATAAAGCTATCATCTAAATTCTATGGCACTGAGATAATTTATAATGTGCTAAAATGTTGATTGCTTTTTTTTTTCCCCTCCCATTTGCTTTTTCTGTGGACGGCTCATTACAATTCCACAAAGCTGTATGTTTTCTGCTGAGCAGAAGTATCGGGATCCCACCAGGCCTGTATTGTAATTCTTTTCTTTGCACTGAAGCAATAAATGTATATAATCACACACTGTGAAGTTGCATATATTATGTATTTTAGTTGCAAGTCATATCTATATTGCTTCTTAAAAGGGTTATCCAAGCTTTCAAAATGTATAGCCTAGGTTATCAGCATTGGTGTTGGTTTGACTTCTATCATCTCTGGCAGTCATCTGTTAGAAGAGGCGACTGTGCGAAGCATGGGCTGAAGCTTTTTATAGTTTACATGGGGCATGTTAAATTTTAAAGTACCTGTATCGATACCACTGTCGATCCCGGGCATTTGCATGAGTAGAAGAAGGATGTAGAGGCGTCAGCATGGTAGTGGAAGTTAGGTGAGTGGGGTTTTTAGTTTAATTTTGAGGGAACTTATTGGGGGAAACTACACTGCTTAAAAGAATAAAGGGAACACTAAGATAACACATCCTAGATCTGAATGAATGAACTAATTATATGAAATACTTTCGTTTTTACATAGTTGAATGTGCTGACAACAAAATCACACAAAAATTATCAATGGAAATCAAATTTATCAACTTATGGAGGTCTGGATATGGAGTCAGACTCAAAATCAAAGTGCAAAATCACACTACATGCTGATCCAACTTTGATGTAATGTCCTTAAACAAGTCAAAACGAGGCTCAGTAGTGTGTGTGGCCTCTACGTGCCCGTATGGCCTCCCTACAATGCCTGGGCATGCTTCAGATGAGGTGGCGGAATGGTCTCCAGAGGGATGTCCTCCCAGACCAGGACAAAAGCATCCCCCAACTCCTGGACATTCTGTGGTGCAACGTAGCATTGGTGGATGGAGCGAGGCATGATTTCCCAGTTGTGCTCAATCGGATTCTGGTCTGGCGGGCCAGTCCATAGCATTAATGCCTTGCTCTTGCAGGAACTGCTGACACTCCAGCCACATGAGGTCTAGCATTGTCTTGCATTAGGAAGAACCCATGGCCAACCGCACCAGCATATGGTCTCGCAAGGGGTCTGAGGATCTCATCTCTGTACATAATGGCAGTCAGGCTACCACTGGCAAGCACATGGAAGGCTATGCGGCTCCCCAAAGAAATGCCAACCCATACCATTACTGACCCACCGCCAAACCAGTCATGCTGGAGGATGTTGCATGCAGCAGAACGTTCTCCGTGGCATCTCCAAACTCATGTCATGTCTGTCACGTGCTCAGTGTGAACCTGCTTTTATCTGTGAAGAGCACAGGGTGCCAGTGGCGAATTTGCCAATCTCTGCGTTCTCTGGCAAATGCCAAACATGCTGCACAGTGTTTGGCTGTAAGCACAACCACCACCTGTGGATGTTGGGCCCTCATACCACCCTCATGGAGTCTGTTTCTGACTGAGTGGACACATGCACATTTGTGACCTGCTGGAGGTCATTTTGCAGGGCTCTGGCAGTGCTCCTCCTGGCACAAAGGTGGAGGTAGCTGTCCTGCTGCTGGGTTCTTGCCTCCTCCATGTCTCCTGATGTACTGACTTGTGTTCTGGTAGCGCCTCCATGCTCTGGACACTACGCTGACAGACACAGCAAACCTTCTTGCCACAGCTCACATTGATGTGCCATCCTGGGTGAGCTGCACTGCCTGAGCATCTTGTGTGGGTTGTAGGCTCCGTCTCATGCTACCACTAGAGTGAAAGCACCGCCAGCATTCAAAATTTACAAAAACATCAGCCAGGAAGCATAGGAACTTAGAAGTGGTCTGTGGTCACATCCTGCAGAACCCCTCCTTTATTGGGAGTGTCTTGATAATTGCCTATAATTTCCACCTGTTTGTTCCATTTGCAAAACAGCATGTGGAATTGATTGTCAATCAGTGTTACTTCCTGAGTGGACAGTGTGATTTCATAGAAGTGTGATTGACTTGGAGTTAAATTGTGGTGTTTGTGTTCCCTTTTTTTTTTTTTTTTGAGCAGTGTACTTAATGGAAGCATCTGCCTGTTAAATATACCGGTCATCGTTATGACACAGTCACCATTGAGAATAAGTGAGTTCTTGATTGTATGAAAAAAACATACATTTATTGTAATCTTCTTGACATGGCAGACATGAAAACAAGACCTCTTCATGTAATGACAGTCCTTAGCATACAGTAGATACAGTAGGAAGGTTATATAGGCATGTCCTTAGACGTATCTCACCAGCTGAATCAATCTTGAAGTCCTTCTAAGATGGCCTCCTTTGTTAGCCTCTGTCATCAGGCTGGCTTGGTCTGGTCTGGCTTGGCCCCGCCTTCCTTCCTCCTTGATTCTTTGTGTTGCATCTTTGTATTACAGACGACCCTTCTTATATACCATAACTATGGGGGTGTTTACTATGATTGAAGTGTGTCCTTTACATATGTGGGCATGTTTATCCTAAGTAATCCTGTGTTTACTATCCATAAATACAGTGGTGATCAAAATTTTGGGCACCCCAGGTAAAAATTTGTATTAATGTGCATAAAGAAGCCAAGGAAAGATGGAAAAATCTCCAAAAGGCATCAAATTACAGATTAGACATTCTTATAATATGTCAACAAAAGGTAGATTTAATTTCCATTTACACTTTCAAAATAACAGAAAACAAAAAAATGGCATCTGCAAAAGTTTGGGCACCCTGCAGAATTTATAGCATGCACTGCCCCCTTTGCAAAGCTGAGACCTGCCAGTGTCATGGATTGTTCTCAATCATCATCTGGGAAGACCAGGTGATGTCAATCTCAAAGGTTTTAAATGCCCAGACTCATCTGACCATGCCCCAACAATCGGCACCATAGGTTCTTCTAAGCAGTTGTCTAGAAATCTGAAACTGAAAATAGTTGACACTCACAAAGCTGGAGAAGGCTATAAGAAGATAGCAAAACATTTTCAGATGTCAATATCCTCTGTTCGGAATTTAATTAAGAAATGGCAACCATCAGGAACAGTGGAAGTTAAAGCAAGATCTGGAAGACCAAGAAAAATATCAGACAAAACAGCTTGCAGGATTGTGAGAAAAACAATACAAAACCCACGTTTGACAGCACAATCCCTCCAGAAAGATCTGTATATATATATATATATATATATATATATATATATCTATTCTGATGGGTGTATACATAGGTCATGGTTACCTTGTTATCTGATTGGATACTACTAATCTTACATATATGGTACTTCTCTGAAGTCTCAATGTGACTATGTGTCTATTCCCCTGAAATAGTATATACTATGTCATGAAATATCTCTTCTATCTATAGCATTCTGGTAGATCAATTTAACTTTTCCAAAGGTCATTTCAGCCATCTTACACAATTACCTTGAACCATAGGTTACAATGATATTGTATATAAAATAAATACATCTCCTAACATATTTTTACACTGCCTAATAGTAGGTTCCTCACCTACCTTACTACCTATCTATTGGGGACTACAACTTAACAGGTTAGGATTTTCTACAAACTGGGTACTTCTTCCTAATCAATGGGATTCTATAGCTAGCGGGGCTTCTACCTAATAGAGGAGATCCTTACCTACCTACTGGGGTTTCTACCAGATATGGGGGTGGCTTACTGGGGGCTTCTACCTAATAAGGGATTATCTATTTACAGTTTTATTTTTACCTAATAGAGGTAATTCCTTACCTACATACTGGGGGCTTCTACCTAATAGGTGGGAGGGGGGATTCCCTACCTGACTAGTGGGGACATATCTTTATTATCAGTGTCAATGAGGACCTCATGTTCTACTTAACCAAATTTTGTGCTACCTGTGCTGTCATCAATGCTTGCAATTGGTGAGGGTGCTGCTGCTAGTTTTACTCTAAAATGTATAATATTGATGACCTATGCTGAGGAAAAAGCCATTATTTTTAAAAGCCTAAAGGATACATACCAAACTTGCAAGAACAATCTGCACCTTAGAACTACCTTTACTGGAGAGATGCATGTGTACATTGAATGTATATCAATAGCCTCACTGACCTGATGAATGCAAGAATGTCCTTTTTAAACATGTTGGGGCAGTATGCATTGGAATACAGTACATTTTAAGGGGCTGTCTAGCTTGTAACAATTGATAGCCTAGCCTCCTGATAAGCCAAAAGTATTAGATACACTTGGGTTCTGACTGCAGGCACCTCCACTAATTAACTGTATAAAAGGGCAGTGACTCTTGGAAATGGGGCAGCACTGCAGGTCTTTGCGCCACCACTGCAAATTGTATGGCGATGCAAGAATGAGTGATGCACCCCGTTCAAACAGTTTATTGTCGGGGTGTCAGTCGTTAGATCCTACTGATCTAATGATGGCCAAAGGGTACACCATCATATTTACAGGATGGATAACCCTTTAATCTCTGCATAGTTGTTTTTCTCTTCAACAGGGTATCCTTCCAAATGACTTTTGGTGCATGGTTTTCAGTTTTATTTTATTTGTTTTATAATGAAAGTGGTAGCTATGTTATTCATTGACATACTTTTAAAGTATACAGTTGCTGTTTCCTTCTTCTCTGACACTCTGCATAGTCCAGCTATTGTAGTTTAGTGCTTTTTATCATACAATTTGGACTCTTAAAGGGGTACTCCGGCACTTACACATCTTATCCCCTATCCAAAGGATAGGGGATAAGATGCCTGATTGCAGGGTTCCGCCGCTGGGGACCCCCGTGATCTTGCACACAGCACCCCAGTTAAAATCAGTCCCCGGAGCATGTTTGCAGCGGCTTTTGCGGTGCCAGAGACGGCCGCCGCCACCCGCTTTTCTCCCCCTGCCTGTCCGGATGTCCTCTTGAGTCCTATCACTGCCACCTCGACTCCACCCCCCACCACTGCACTGCCCCGGCCAGAGACCCCTGCTGCCCCCATTGCCTCCCCCATTCCCGATTTTATAATTACCGGGGCCCGGGGTCCACGCTCCTTCTGGCTCCGGTGGCGTCCTCCTGAGCTGTCACTGTGCGCACTGACGGTGACGTTGTGTTGAGGACGTCACTCGTCATTGCGCACAGCGTAAGACAGGACGCCGCAGGAGCTTGAAGTAGCCCGGGCCCCGGGAACAGGTAATTATAAAACCGGGGGATGGGGGAGGCAATTGGGGAGCGGCAGCGGTCTCTGGCCGGGGCGATGTGGTGGTGGGGGGGGGGGGTGCGCATTGGGGGGGGGGGGCGCGGTGGGTGGTGCGGCACAGTGATGGGGGCGGGGTTCGGGTCATTATCGGATTATCGGCAAGGTAATTGCCGATACCGATAAAGTCCAAAATCGTGAATATCGGCCGATGATATCAGCCAAACCGATAATCAGTCGATCCCTACTGTACAGGACCCTGAAAAAGCTCCTGTCCTCTACATAGGCAGTGATTTCCAGCAGATCTCTCTTACTTTTATGTGTAAGGACTTGCTTTATCTGTATTAGGCTGGGTTCACACCACATTTTGTTACGGCTGGGAGGAGGCGGGCGGGCTTAATCGCGGCACCCGCACTCAGCCGTATTCGGGAACCTTATTTTATGCATGTCTATGAGCCGACCTGAGTGAACCGCAGCCTCCGGTCGGCTTCGTTTTCGTCCGTATGCGGTTTCCCGACCGCAGGCAAAAACGTGGTCGACCGCATTTTTGCCTACGGTCTGGAAACCGCATACGGACGAAAACGAAGCCGACCAGAGTTTGCGGTTCACTCCGGTCGGCTCATAGACATGCATTAAATAAGGTTCCCGAATACGGCTGAGTGTGGGTGCTGCGATTAAGCCCTGCCCCCCTCCTCCCAGCCATATGCGGGAACCGTAGTTAAGAAAACGTGATGTGAACCCAGCCTTAGTTGTCTACCTATTTTTCTTTTCTAAGTTGTCTACCTATTTTTAATCCTCACTTTTGGATGACATTTTAGGGGCTCCAAAACCAATTACCAGGTTTCTAAAGAGTTATGGTCTCATCATACCATGGTCTCATCATACAATGAAGTGCCCCCGTGGGCACTGGTGTCGCGGTGGTGGTGGTCGCCGCCCAGTGCTGCGCCATTTTATGCTAGGGACGTTGGGGACCCACACTGAATAGGTGGCCTTGACGTGGCGAGTGGGCTTGTACTTTTTGATCAAAAATGTATACTAACAACCTGTTAGTTTTTGATATTATGCTGAGAAGCAATCGAATGTCTGTTTTCTACCCGAATTCTCATCATACAATGGTTTCATCATACAATGGTTTCGTCCTGGAACCAATTCATATTGTAATTTGATGAACCACTGTATACAAATACAGAACAATAACTGAATACTTTGTTGCTTTTTCTTAAATTGCTGCTTCTGTTACAAAATATGTATTCCATTCGTTTTAGGTTAGGTTACCTTTGTTACAGTCAGTATTTGTATTTTCCATTCTGAAAAAGCAGCTATGCTTCTATTTTCTTGGCCTAGTATACCTTTCCTTTATATATTTAATCATGACAACACATCATTCACTTATATTTGTCCAACCGCAAGCAGACTGACAATGTAATTCACTCAAATAATAATCCCTTTGAATTCAAAAGTAATCTACTCGACAGAGTCAGAGCTTTCTACATGCTGTGTTTCTGTTTATTAAAATACCTGCAATTCACACCATCGGCTATAGCCTCCTGCAATCTTACTTTAGCAAATCCATAGGATCTTTATCAATTTAATTTGCGAGTGTGCTGTTGAAGTCATGGTACATAAAAAAGCATGGCCATAAAATTAGCAGCATGATAAAAATTTGTATTTTTGTACATAAAGTGCACATATGTCCATTAAAATGTAGCTTCCCACAGAATGATTGCCAGTTGTGCAATAGCGTGACACCAGCAACTTCGTATTTGTACCGGTCCTGGAGTTAAATTATTAAAGTTTATTAATTGTACTTTGAAGAAAAATTGCGAAGTCTGGTGCTTGATGTATGATATTTGACATACCATGCAACTTTCACTTGACTCGCACTGCGGGAATTTCTATTCTGATTCTAATAGCTGTGAATTTAGTATGGAGATGTCATTCCTGGGCAGACGTGAAAGCCAAGTGTAACTTATAATGGTTACTTTATTGCAACCACTTTAGGTCATGATGTTGTATAGCTGCAGTTCTTGGATAGAAATTGCCTTGTAGTTTTGTTATCTAAATCTTTGTCCATCGCAGTTACCGTATATACTCGAGTATAAGCCGAGTTTTTCAGCACAATTTTTCGTGCTGAAAATGCCCCCATCGACTTATACTCGAGTGAACTCTCCGCCTGTCAATCCCTTCTAAGTGGTCTTCAACCTGCGGACCTCCAGATGTTGCAAAACTACAACTCCCAGCATGCCTGGACAGCCATCGGCTGTCCGGGCATGCTGGGAGTTGTAGTTTTGAAACCTCTGGAGGTCCGCTGGTTGAAGACCACTGCAGCCTTCGTCATCATCCAGACCCCCCTTTAGTTTTCTACTCACCTCCCCTCGGTGGGAAAGAAGGGTGAGCTGGTCCGGGACATCTATGCTGCAGGGACCGTCCGGTGGGGAGGGCTAGTCGTTCCGGGCTGTCTTTTTTTTTTCCGGGAGGCCCTCTTCTCCGTGCTCCGGGCCTGCCCCGGACTAGTAACGAATGCACATCAACGTCCCTGTGCGTCGTCGTCAAGGCAGCGTCACTAGTCCGGGTCAGGCGCGGAGAAGAGGGCCCCCCCGGTGATAACGGACAGCCCGGAATGACTAACCCTCCCCACTGGACGGTCCCTGCAGCATAGATGGCCCGGATCAGCTCACCCTTCCTTCCCACCGAGGGGAGGTGTGTAGAAAAAAAACCTGTGGACCTCCAGAGGTTTCAAAACTACAACTCTCAGCATGCCCGGACAGGGATTGACAGGCGGTGATGATGACGGGGGTCTGGATGATGACAGGGTGATGATGACGGGGGTCTGGATGATGACATGGGGGGGGGGGGTTGATATATTTCCCACCCTAGGCTTATAGTCGGGTCAATAACTTTTCCTGGATTTTTGGGGTGAAATTAGGAGCCATGGCTTATATTCGGGTCGGCTTATACTCGAGTATATACGGTACTGAACGTGCTTTCAGGACTGTAACCGATGTTTTTAAAAGGCATTTACAGATTTTTTTTTTATTTTTATGAATACATAATTAACCCCTTAAAGGTTGATAGGGGATTAGATGTCTGATCACGGGGGTCCCGCCACTGGAGTACCCCACAATCTTTCCTTCTGCACCCCTGTACATCAGCAGCCTGGAGCTATGTTTGCTCCGTGGCTGATGATGGGCGATACAGGGGACGCGGTATAGTGACGTCACGGCCCCGCCACCTCGTGACCTCACGCCCCACCCCCCCAATGCAAGCCTATGGGAGGGGGGTTGCGGCTGCCGCGGGGGACCCCCGCAATCAGACATCTTATCCCCTATCCTTTAAGGACCTAGCCCATTTTGGCCTTAAAGGGGTACTCCGGTGGAAAACTTTTCTTTTATTTTTATTTTATTTATTTTTTATCAACTGGTGCCAAAACAGATTTGT
The DNA here is from genome assembly GCF_029499605.1 of Hyla sarda. Classification (NCBI taxonomy): domain Eukaryota; kingdom Metazoa; phylum Chordata; class Amphibia; order Anura; family Hylidae; genus Hyla; species Hyla sarda. The sequence goes on from NC_079190.1 coordinate 453,295,988, forward strand.
AAATGACTTATATAAATTCTTAATTTTGTAACTTACTTTATAAAAAATATTAATCCTTTCAGTACTTATTAGCTGCTGTATACTACAGAGGAAATTATTTTCTTTTTGGATTTCTTTTCGGTCTGTCCTCGGTGCTCTCTGCTGACACCTCTGTCCATGTCAGGAACTGTCCGGAGCAGCATGTATTTACTATGGGCATTTTCTCCTGCTCTGGACAGTTCCTGTCATGGACAGAGGTGTCAGCAGAGAGCACTGCATACAGACAGAAAATAAATTCAAAAAGTAAAGAATTTCCTCTGTAGTAACATAGTAACATAGTTCATGAGGCTGAAAAAAGACCAGAATTCATCAAGTTCAACCTATATCCCTAATGAGTCCCTACGGAGTTTATCCAGAGGAAGACAAAAAACAGTCATACTAGAGGTAAAAATTCCTTCCCGGCAGTCAGAATAAATCCCTGGATCAATGTTCTGTCCCTATAAATCTAGTATTCATAACCAGCAATGTTATTACTCTCAACGGATGCATACAGCCCCGTTTTGAACTCTTTTACAGAACTCACCATGACCACCTCCTCCGGGAGAGAATTCCACAGTCTCACTGCTCTTACAGTAAAGAACCTCCATCTGTGCTGGTGTAGAAACCTTCTTTCCTCTAAACATAGAGGATGCCTCTTTGTTATAGATACAGTCCTGGGTATAAATAGATCAGTATACAGTTTATAGTATACAGCTGCAAATAAGTACTAGAAGGATTAAGATTATTTTAATAGAAGTATTTTACAAATCTGTTTAACTTTTTGGCACCAGTTGATTAAAAAAAAAAAAAAAAAAAAATTTCCATAGGAGTACCCCTTTAAGGACACCCATTTTTTTATGTTTCCATTTTTTTTTTTTGCTCTGCATCTTTTAAGGGCCATTCTCTTAAAATGTTCCATCCTTAGACCCATATAAGGGCTATTTTTTTGCGTAACCAATTGTACATTGTAATTACCCCTTTCATTTTACCATAAAATGTATAGCACAATAAAAACTTTATACTATTTGTGGCTGGAATTTTTCAAGTTTTTATGAACTGCACTTTATGTTAAAACTGACATATTCCTTTATTCTGTGGGTTAATAAGATTAAAATGATACCTCGGCTACATGCTTTTCTATTATTTTACTGCTTTTAAAAAGGTAAAAAAATGAATAAATAACTTTAATAAGTATGTTTAAAATTGTCCTATTCTGACCCCCTATAATTTTTTTTTTCTCCGTATATGCGGATGAAAGAGGGCTCGTTTTTTCATGCCATGTATTGTAGTCTTTATCAATACTACTTTTCGTATATGTGACTTTTGGATGATGTTTTATTCCTTTTTTTCTGGTATATGATGTAACCAAAAATCAGCAATTTCAAAATTTGATATTTCATTGACATTTATTAGATTATTTTATATATATATATATATATATATATATATATATATATATATATATATATATATATATATATTTATTATTTATTATTATTATTATTATTATTATTATTATCATTATTATTATTATCATTATTATTATTATATATAATTTATTTTTTTTGTAAAATGGAATAAGACAATGATTTATTTTAGTTTTGTTTGGAGAGGGGCTTATTCAAAGTTATAATTTATTACATTAAATTAGTTCAATTAAATTTAAATCCTTACAGGGGGACAATTTTTATAGTAATATTTTGATTGCTGCTGCTGTTCGGTGCTATAAATAGGCATTGCATTGATCTGTGATAGCGGCAATCTACTTTATTGGTATGCCAAAAGGCAAACCATAGAATAAGATTGCCAAAGTGGCCCTGGAGAAGATGAGTGGAGCTTCGGACGCCATCTTGACTCATCAGACCCCCACAATTTTGCTGCGTGTTGTCTAGTAAGTCTCTCAAAGTCCTCAGCAATACTTCAGATGCAATGATCAGAGGATTGGTCCTCTACAACTTAACAAATTCAGCACCGCTTCTATTAAAACATATAAAATGAACTGTCTCAAACAGCATGGTGATGTTAAAAGGGGGTCATTTAGTGAAATGGCTAATAAGATTGAAAATAGACAAAGGCTCATTGAGTCCATCCTATAACCCTACTGCATTTATACAGAATTAGGGAAACCAAAGCAAAAAAGTCTATGCAGTCTTTGAGTAAAGGGTAGAGCAGGGAGCTGACCGACCCTGATCCGCCACTCTATCTCACTGTATCTGCATCCTCTGGATGAAGATACAGATGAGGAGACAGTAACCTTGGGCATCGGGCTAAAAATGCCCAGTACTAACAGCGCCTCTGAACAAATACAGTGGTCCCTCAACATATGATATTAATTGGTTCCAGGAGAATCATCATATATTGAAACCATCATATGTCGAGTACATATGTCTATGTAAAAATGGTAATTGGTTCTGGGGCCTCGGAACCATTGTATGTTGAATACATATCTCTATGGGAAACTGCTAATTGGTTCTGGGATGACCATTGTATGGGGAGTATTTAACAAACTATGGTGCCTCCAGCTGTTGCACAACTACAACTCCCAGCATGCATGTACAGCCATTGACTGTCTGGGCATGCTGGGAGTTATATTTTTGCAACAGCTGGAGGCACACTTGTAGGGAAACATTGATGTATGGGGTGTATAGTGTGTGTATATGTATTGTATGTGATGTGTGACATCGCATACAGTACTGTACAGTTCTTTAAATACCTTCAGGGGGGACAGAATGTCCTCCATTACGATCCTGCCGACTACAGCTCTATAGGAAAGGAAGGGGAGGGCAGCCAGCAGCTCATTGGATGCCTGCAGCAAGATGCTGCAGGCTATTGGCTATGGCTGCACTGGGGGGGGGGGGGCAGGGCTTACACGGAGCTCACAGTGGAAGCCTGCGTGAGTTAGCAGGACAGCATGTGAGTAACAGGAGGCAGAACGGGGCACACGGGGACATTAAACAACTATCTGTCAGTTGCTGAAGTTGTCAGCGCTGTCAGACAGCTGTTTGTATGATGGCCCCGACACACAGCAGCATCATATGTCGATGCTGCCTTCAACATACGATGGGCTCTGAGAGGCCATCATATGTTGAAATGATCATGTGTCTGGGCCATCATATGTCAGGGGGTCACTGTATATTAAAAAGTAGAGGGTCCAATACAGAGCCCTGTGATACCTCGCTGTTAACTGTGACCTAATTCAGAGTATGTTCCATTGATAGCCACCCTCAAAATGAATCCCCAGAGAATAAGCAATATTAAATTGCCACCTTTATTATTTAGTGCCCTAATAGTGTGGTATTGAATTAATTTGAACCTGAGAAATCGGAGTATTAATCGTGCATATTAGCCTTGTTTTCTATGAACACAACCCTACTGGAAAACCTACTATTCATAAGCCAAGTTGTTGACGTCCTGATATGAATCTAAAACACGTGTAATTTGGATCTATATACTAATAGGATCAGAATAATGTAAAATATTTCTCTTTTATAATAACATTCAATATTTCTGCATTGTAAACAGCTAGAATGATGTCAGCTGGTAATTATATGTTACTACTAGGAACACAAGCCATTGCATTGTCACATTATGGCATACAACACTTCTATTATACTCAATGTCACCTTGCCTTTTAGCGTTTTATTAATTAATATTCTGGGAAAGAGAAGCTAATCGCTGGTGGGGAACAGATTTTGCAACCAGATTATCACTGTATAAAACATAATATTCCTTTTTCGTTTTTTGCAATGCGCAGCCTGTTCAAGATTTACCTTTTAACTTCTCCACTTTCAATGGTTATCTCTAGCTTTAAGCCCATGGCAATATAGCACTGAGCATTGATTGGTGAAACACTTACTTTTTTTTTTTTTTTATGTAATTGTTTTATAAGAAGTATCTTTCAAGCAACCATATGCCCACACGTTTCACAGTACACCTCACAAAGTACAATGACATTTGGGAAATGAAAGTGAAAACTTCAGAGAATCTGTCAAGGTTGAAAATGCCAGAATGAACATTAATTTAACTTAGGTTAATAATAGGAGCAAAGTGGAGAAGTGAAGTAAGTCGCTGGAGGGAAGGCAAAGATTTTCCTTTTAAAGATGGGAGAAAAACAGGTAGACAGTAGTTACCTGCAGAATTATGCTGATGAAGGCTGACACTTCTCTCTTTGACTACAGGGCTTTTACCATGAGGCATAGAGTCTTTTCACTGTAGAAAAGAGAATATGCAGATTTCAAGACATGGGTGGTCACTGTAGCTGATCTGCTTGCTCTGCTCTTTATTAAGCTATGATAGATCTCAGTCGAAGGACTCACACAAGTGCACAGTGAGCTCTTCATTGATTTTAAAGGGGATGGGGTCATTTTGAATTAAAGGGGTACTCCGGTGGAAAACTTTTTTTTTTTTTTTTTTTTTTTATTAACTGATGCCAGAAAGTTAAACAGATTTGTAAATTAATTGTATTAAAAAAAATCTTAATCCTTCCAGTACTTATTAGTGGCTGTATACTACACAGGAAATTATTTTCTTTTTGGATTTATTTTCTGTCTGACCACAATGCTCTGTGCTGACACCTCTGTCCATGTCAGGAACTGTCCAGAGCAGAAGAAAATCCCCATAGCAAACATATGCTACTCTGGACAGTTCCTAAAATGGAGAGGGGTGTCAGCAGAGAGCACTGTGGTTGTGACAGAAAATAACTCCCAAAAGAAAAGAATTTCCTCTGTAGTATAAAGCCGCTAATAAAGTACTGGAAGGATTAAGTATTTTGTATAGAAGTAATTTACAAATCGGTTTAAAGGGAAACTGTCAGAATAGTTACCCTCACAAACCAGTGGTAGTGCAGGTGACTTTGAGAAAAACAATGCTCACACTGCCTGGATCCGTTGCTCCGTTAGTTTAATATATCCTTCTTTCTGAATATGCAAATTAGCAGTAAGTGGCACGGGCAGGGTTAAGATTCAGTCTTCGGGCACTGTGACATAGTCACATCAGCACTGTTTCTTCGGCTCTCGGCCCGGGTAATCATTATTCACTGCCTCCCTCCGCCTCTCCCCCTCCTCCTCGCTCTGTAATTGTGTTTACTATTCATGTTCAGTCTCAGGGCTACACCCAGAAGCAGCCTCAGAGAGGCTTCATAACCACAAATGAAAACTGTTAATTTCCAAAGGTAATTTTTTTTTCACAATACATAAATAAATATATAAACATTGTTTACAAAGTTTTTTTTATATATATTTTTTTTTATTTATTTATTTTTTTCAATATGCATTAAATTAAGTTTGAGGATTTTATTCAGGGCTGAAACCTGAATATCTTAGAGTACCTGTCACCGCCAAACCAAACTTTTGATATATTATGTAATTATAAGACACTTTGCTATTTATGTGCTGTTAAAATTCTCAACCTTTATGTTTTTAATGTGATTGAAAAAACGGCCACTAGGTGGCTCTGTACTGTTCCCTGTGCAAATCAAACAGTTAGTTTGGTCTCCTCGGGGCATGGCGAGGCAAAGCTCTCACGGGCTTCAGTGACGTCACGCCTGCTGGGGAACGTCCACTTTTTCCTGCTGGGAGCTCACATAATGGGAACAAGGGGAAAGGTATGATACTGAGCTTTTTAAAGCTCAGAATTTTTTTTTTAAGGGCTGGAGTAGTTAGGGAATATAATCAGAGTTAGTTTAGAATACATGGTTTGATGACAAGTACTCTTTAAAGGGGTTATCCAGGAAAAAAGTTTATATATATATATATATATATATATATATATATATATATATATATATATAACACACACACACACACACACACACACACACACACATATATATATATATATATATATATATATGTGTGTGTGTATATATATATATATATATATATATATATATATATATATATATATATATATATATATATATATATATATATATACCGTATATACTCGAGTATAAGCCGAGTTTTTCAGCATGATTTTTTCGTGCTGAAAACACCCCCCTCGGCTTATACTCGAGTGAACTCCCCCACCCGCAGTGGTCTTCAACCTGCGGACCTCCAGAGGTTTCAAAACTACAACTCCCAGCAAGCCCGGGCAGCCATCGGCTGTCCGGGCTTGCTGGGAGTTGTAGTTTTGAAACCTCCGGAGGTCCGCAGGTTGAAGACCACTGCGGCCTTCAACATCATCCAGCCCCCTCTCACCCCCTTTAGTTCTGAGTACTCACCTCCGCTCGGCGCTGGTCCGGTCCTGCAGGACTGTCCGGTGAGGAGGTGGTCCGGTGGGATAGTGGTTCCGGGCTGCTATCTTCACTGGGGAGGCCTCTTCTAAGCGCTTCGGGCCTGGCCTCAGAATAGTCACGTTGCCGTGACAACGACGCAGAGGTGCGTCATTTGCGTCATTGTCAAGGCAACGCATCTATTCCGGGCCGGAAGCGCGGAGAAGAGGCGCCCCCGGTGAAGATAGCAGCCCGGACCACCTCCTCACCGGACCACCTCCTCACCGGACAGCCCTGCAGGACCGGACCAGCGCCGAGCGGAGGTGAGTACTCAGAACTAAAGGGGGTGAGAGGGGGGCTGGATGATGTTGAAGGCCGCAGTGGTCTTCAACCTGCGGACCTCCGGAGGTTTCAAAACTACAACTCCCAGCAAGCCCGGACAGCCGATGGCTGCCCGGGCTTGCTGGGAGTTGTAGTTTTGAAACCTCTGGAGGTCCGCAGGTTGAAGACCACTGAGGGTGAATGATGAGAAGAGGATGATGAAGGGGGGGTGTGGGGATGATGAAGGGGGGTGGGGATGATGAAGGGGGGGGGGATGATTACAAGGGGATGATGAAGGGGGGATGTGTGGGATGATAAGGGGATGATGAAGGGGGGATGTGCGGGATGATAAGGGGATGATGAAGGGGGGATGTGTGGGATGATGACAAGGGGATGATGAAGGGGGATGTGTGGGATGATAAGGGGATGATGAAGGGGGGATGTGTGGGATGATGACAAGGGGATGATGATGAGGATGTTAATGACGGGTCTGGATGATGACAGGGGGGGATGAGGTATTTCCCACCCTAGGCTTATACTCGAGTCAATAACTTTTCCTGGGATTTTGGGTTGAAATTAGGGGTCTCGGCTTATACTCGGGTCGGCTTATACTCGAGTATATACGGTATGTGTGTGTGTATATATATATATATATATATATATATATATATATATATATATATATATATATATATAATATTATAATATATCAACTGGCTCCAGAAAGTTAAACAGATTTGTAAATTACTTCTATTAAAAATCGGAATCCTTTCACTACTTATGAGCTTCTGAAGTTAAGGTTGTTCTTTTCTGTCTAAGTGTTCTCTGATGACATGTGTCTCGGGAAACGCCCAGTTTAGAAGCAAATACCCATAGCAAACCTCTTCTGAACTGGGTGGTTCACGATATATGTGTCATCAGAGAGCACTTAGACAGAAAAGAACAACCTTAAATTCAGAAGCTCATAAGTACTGAAAGGATTACATTTTTTTTATAGAAGTAATTTACAAATTTGTTTAACTTTCTGGAGCCAGTTTTTATATAATATTATATATTTTTTTTCCTGGAATACCCCTTTAATTTTATTGTACCCGTTATTATCCTGTCCTTTTTTGTTTCTTTGAGAACCATTCATGTTCTATTTTATGCAAGGCTTGACCTTTCCAATGCAAAAAAAGTCACTGTTGACTTGCAGTGTTGGGTCCTAATTTGAATTTTACACTAGAGCTGCACGATCTATCGCAATCAAATTGTGGCCCTTTGCAAAATTTAGCAATTATCTAACAGTGGGCTACACAATGGAGTTGCCGGGCCACACGGGAGCATACATTTAGGTGAAACACGGGAGCAAAGCCTGGCTCTGGCGGTGCCTGTCGCCTCGCCTTTTGGCTCCTCCATTGTACGGCCCACTGTTTCTCCTCCCAGCAGTGCCTAACACTGTGAGGAGGTTGTAACCCTTTCACGACTGGCTGCCGTATATCGTACAGCGAGTTTATCAAGCAAGCTCTGGAGATGAGCTAGCTTCATAGTGACTAATGCCCGATGTCAGGCCCAAGGCCTGATTATGGAAACATACATGTGTTTTTTATTTTATCTGTGTATAACCTAAGACCTGGGTTTGGGGTTCTGGCTGTTTGGTATCTCCTTTGAAGTCATGCACCCTGGTCCCATCATATAATCAAACAGATAAGGGGTCAGGAAGAGAGATGCCCCACCTGGTGGGATCAGATGGGAGGGGGGGGAATGGAGTTTCCCTCCATAGAAGCAGATAAGCCTTAAAATGCTGGACTCAACTGTTGTTCAAGGCTGTGCCACAAGCTGACAAGACCATCCTAAGAATAGCACTATCATGGACTTCTATATCATCATGCTGTAAGAACTTCATCTTTTGTTTTCTGAACTTGCCTTGCAAAACTCTTTTATATATGTTTATACCTGTATGTCATTTGTTTCTGTATTTTTATATAGTCAGCACTGTGATACATTTTATCAGATTAAATGTTTAATTAATCAGCTCTGGTCTTTGATCTCTATATATATGAGCTCACCTTTCTGAAGGCAGCTCTGGTGGAAACACGTTTATCTAAGGGTTAATTTGGTGACTTGCTGGGACTAGTAGTGTATACCCAGAGGTCTGGTGGCCTTAACCCTTGCACCATCACACTCTCTGTAATGTCTTGGCTGGAACGATAGGGTGTGATCGTGACACCCGACATCACTGATCTGGTGATGTCTGACATTAACTCTTTAGATGCTGCGTTCAAAGTTGATTGCAGCATCTAAAATGCTGAAAATAAGTGCTGGTAGCTCAGTGGAGCTGATCGGGCCACACGTGGGTTCCTGATCAGCTGAGAGGATCCCTACCTTCCTCCTTCCTGTCCGATCAGCACTCCAAGAATGCAGGCAGCCTGTAATAATGGAGTGCTGATAACACACACACACTCAGCGCTGTGCTATAGGCTCTTATGGCACAGCATTAATCAGTGTCTGCAATCACAAGATTGCAAGTAGTAGTCCCCAAACTACAAATACCACCCAAAGGCCTAAAAAATTTTAAAATAAAATAAAAATTTTAAAAGAAAAGGTAATAAATGTTAATAATCCCCTCCCCTAATAAGTTTAAATCACCCCCCTTGTTCCCCATTTTTAAATAAAATAATGTAAACAGAAATAAACACGTTGTATTGTGTGCAAAAATGTCTGAACTATTAATCAAATGTCTAAACAATTTGTGATCATATTTTATTTTTTACAAAAATATCTAATTTTTAGGTAGTAAATGAAAACAGAATAAAGATAATGTCATTTATATTGAAAAGTGTACTGTGTAGAATCTAGCGCCCAACCCCCTCAAAAAAAAAGTTGCTAAATTTCTTTTGTTTGTTTTTTGTTTCTTAGTTTCGGTGTAGATTTTTTAAATGATGTAATTATAAAGTGCAATTGGTGGTACACCCTTATTGTTCTGTAGGAGGGAAATTGAAAGCGTTATGGCTATTAGAAGGCGAGGTGTAAATGAACTATTCCCCCTTCCTGGTCCTTAAATGGGCACTGTCAGATATAAAAAAAAAAATGCATGGAAAATCAATAGGTTTTTCAATTGCTTTCAATAGAAAATTTTCAATATTTCATACTGAAAAAGCCAGTCAAACAAATGCCCCCACTGCTGGCTTGAACACATACTAGTATTGCTGTGTCCATGCATCATCACCTATGTCATGGACCCACTTCCTTGATTGACAGCTGTGAGTGCAGGGCTCACAGCTAGAGGAAAAATCCTCCCACTGTCAGCTTGTGTCCCACTACTGTCAGTGAGGACAAGCTGGGAGTTGTAGTTTTGCTAATGCTAGGGGAGATGTGAGCAGACAGCATACTAAGGTAGGGGGCGGGACCCTGCACGGTGAGGCCACACCCCCTCCCTTTGAGAGGAATTCAGACTAGTGAGCTAAATTAAAAGTGTAATAAAAAATAAATAAAGGTGAAGACACACAGAAATTATATGTTCATGGTCAGCATTAGGTACTGAGTGATATATTTAAAAAATATATGTATTTTTTTTGTTGGATCTGACAGGTGCGCTTTGAGGGAAGTCACTTACTCCCAGTGCTCCCTCCCATGCGGTTGTGCTGCACAGTAGAGCCAACACAACAAGGGTGGAGACTATACTATAGCAGGCACATGAAATGCAGAGGAAGAATTAATTCCCCTCCATTTTATGTTCAATCAATGTTTGGGATTGGACATTAAATAGAATAAATGGTGAAATTTCCCCTATCGCAATCGCATATAGAAATCGCAATATTTACCTCCATAATAGCAATCACACATTTTCCCCAAATCATGCAGCACTATTTTTCACACAACTGACTGATTCCCTGAATTTTTAGACCAAATTATGCACCCTCAGATTGCAGGTACGGAAGGACGTATGAAGTAACGAAAGAAACTGTAAAAAAAAAAATCAGGAGACCCTAAGCTTTTTGTAGGGGTTGGCCACAAGGTCAAATAATAGAATTTCATTAATTCCTAAATTTTACTTGGTTACATTAGATAACATATCAGATTGTACTGTGATTATTCATAGTACATATTCTATATGATGGGATTTTATGCTTAAAATTTATATTGTATTTTGAAACTTGCTTTTGGGCTATCAGACCATCCCTAGTATTATGTTTATACATTTTTTTCTTTTTCAGCTGGGAGGTTTTAAGATTCTTGCTCTCCAATTTGCGATGGTGGATTGAAGAATATGGTTTTGATGGTTTTCGTTTTGATGGTGTTACATCTATGCTTTACCACCACCACGGAATAGGTAAGTGTGCTTTTTAAATTTATTTTTATTTTTTTATTTTGTAAGGGTATGTTCAGATGTGTGGGATTTAATCTCACATATTTACTTAAAGGTCTGCCAGCAGACATCCACGGCTTACACTGAAGCTTTCTCCCTTTTAAGACCGTTTATTTGTCGTGCCTTGGTGGTTTTTTTTTTCCTGTGGCTGTGCCAAAACACGTAAATCAGCATTTTTTATTTCACATCATCTTGTCTCCAAAACATACTGATAGGCTAATTTAGATTGTGTACAGCGCTGTGGAATCTCTGTGCGCTATATGAATAAAAAAATATTAGTATTATTTGCTCCAAAAAGCTTTTACAGAGATAACAAAGAGATTAAAACCTAACCCCCACCACTTTCAATTTGTTTTATTGAAAGCCTAATATGTTTACTCATAGTAGATCAGTTATCAGAATAGTGTATAACATGTGAGAACAGAGTATTATAGTAATGAGTCCACTGGCTGTTATATCAAATGGCACAAAAATTATCTGCAGTGTGGTTAATTGTAGTAAATCTTCTGTATTCATGAGCAAAGCGATTTCCCCACCTCTTCCCCTGCCAATGCTTTGCAGCCGCCAGATATCTGCCACTCTTCACAATGGACGTCACTCATTGGCGAGCTGAGATTGTGATCTGTTATCTCAAAAAACCAGAAGAAACAGAAAAGAGAGAGTTTATGAGACAGACCTGATCAGAACATAAATTTAATGTGCAATACTTCTATATTGATATTATTTTTTCTTTTAAGGTTGTCTTTTTGGGGGTGCATTATTCAAAAAAATTTGTGACTCTCTGATAATCCAGATCCGCCTATAACCTGGCAGTTCTCTTGTTGAAATTAGAAAGTGTGTTTAATAAAACCAATGTAATTCTTTGTATAGGGAAAAGTTAAACAGTTGTCTAATATACATTCTGTATTGATGCTCTGAAGATCCCTGCTTGTAGTGGTGCTCCAGAATATCTCCTGGTCAAGTGATGAGCTCCAGGTGCTTGGCTCTGAAGGATAAGTGCACGAAAAACTTTTGCATATACATTGATTTGCAGTGTGAAATAGCAGGATGGTTATTTCTATTACAGACTTCTTTAGGATTTGTTGCAGCGTTAGTTAAAAAGTCAAGGCCCTATTACATGACCTGAGCCCTGGTGTGAACAATTGCCGAGCTTGTAGATCATCATTTGTTTACAGAGCCTATTAGAAGGCTCGTTACCATACAGTCAGCAGAAGTGCCATTTCTATTACAGACTGCTTGAGGATTTGTTGCAGATTCAGTTAAAAGTCAAGACCCTATTACACGACCGGAACCCTGGTGTAAACAAGTGCGGATCTCGTAGATTGGCACTGGTTCACATAACCTATTACAAGGTTTGGTAATTACGTGGAGAGGGCTGCACTATTCATGGCTGGATCGTTCTTGGGGGGGAGCCGACTGGCTCGCCGTTGATGCGGACGTTAATGTTGCCACTGCATCCTCACATGTGAGTACTAGGCCAGAGGCCGGTGCTCTTGCGGGGCAGGATGTGATTAACCCCCTATGTGCTGGAGCATGTCCTACCTTACATGGGGACTCCTCTACCTTGCTGGCCCAGCTGTCTATTCACCCTGCTGAGTCTCCCCTGTCATTGTCTCCTCCTGCACCCTCCACAGCTGCTGCTGCTGCTACCATACAGTTAACTCCTCAGGTGCTGACTGTTAACTCCTCGAGTGCCAGTCTGGGGGCTGTGGCTGCTCCAGCCCCTCCAGCATCTTCCCTACCTGCTGAGCCCATGCTGAAGTATATCTTCCTGGCCATGTCTAAGGGCAACACTGATGTTAAGGTGCTCTTGGCAGATTACGTGAGGACATCAATCTTATCCGACATGATATGGAGAAGGTGTCCGAGTGAGTTAGCGCTGTGGAGGAGAGAGTGGGTGATTTGGAGGATCAGGTCTCTCCACTCAAACGGGACATGCACCTTGTGATTAACCATCTAACTGCACTTGCCGCTAAGTCACAGACGGCATGGAAAACTGCTTGCGATGTAATAACGTGCGCCTAGTGGGCGTTCCCGAGAGGGCTGAGGATCGGGACCCTTGAGATTATTTTGAGAAATGGCTCCTTACTACTTTTGGTAAAGAGACTTTGACGCCATTGTTTGTGGTCGAGCGTGCCCATAGGGTGCCCACCTGTCCCTTACCACCTGGAGCCCCACGAAGCGCTGTCCTTATCCAGATTATCCATTACAAAGAAAGGGACATTATTCTGCGCAAAGCTAGGGACATGAACTCCCTCACCATCAACGGAAGTCGTGTCTCCGAGATGCGCCAAATTTACAGATGTCAAACGCCGTTTACGTGCCTTGAATGTGATGTATTCCATGCTATACCCTGCACGCCTCCGTGTGGTTTCCCTGGGATCTACCCACATGTTTGATACTTCTGTGGTGGTGGCGGAGGGGCTGGATATGCACGAGGGGCAGATAAGACGTTGTCACGATCATGCCCTATTGGTCCAGCAAAGCCACTAGAGAGAGTGTGATGGTGCAAGGGTTAAAGCCACCAGACCTCTCGGTATCCACTAATAGTCCCAGCAAGTCACCAAATTAACCCTTTGATAAACGTGTTTCACCAGAGCTTCCTTCAGAAAGGTGAGCTCCTATATTTAGAGATCATAGACCAGAGCTGATTAATGAAACATTTAATCTGAAAAAAGGTACCACAGTGCTAGGTATAAAATAAACAAATTACATACAGTCACAAAAAATATGAAAGAGTTTAGCAAGGAACGTTCAGAAAGCAAAAAATGAAGTTCTTACAGCATGTTGGTATAGCAGTCCATGAGAGTGAGTCTCCACCTCACAGAGAGTGACCTCATTTGCACAGCCCACTGTTCCAAAGATCTGTCAAACGCCAGTGGGGTATAAATACTCACTGCTCCCCTTATTAAATTCTGTAAGGGGTGTAGTTTCCAAAATGTGGTCACATGGGGGGGGGGGTCCACTGTTCTGGCACCATGGGGGGCTTTGTAAACGCACATGGCCCCTGACTTCCATTCCAAACAAATTCTCTCTCTCTCTCTCTCTCTCTCTCTCTCTCTCTCTCTCTCTCTCTCTCTCTCTCTCTCTCTCTCTCTCTCTCTCTCTCTCTCTCTCTCTAAAAGCTCAATAGCGGTCCTCCTCTTCTGAGCATTGTAGTGCGCCAGCAGAACACTTGACGTCCACACATGGGGTATATCTCCATACTCAGAAGAAATGGGGTTACAAATTTTGGGGGTCATTTTCTCCTATTACCCCTATTTTGGGAAAAACCAGCATTTTAGTGAAAACATTATTTTTTTTTTCATTTATACATCCAACTTTAACAAAAAGTTGTCAAACACTTGTAAAGGTTTTAAGGCTCACAATACCCCTTGTTACGTTCCTTGAGGGGTGTAGTTTCCAAAATAGTATGTGTGTTTTTTTATTTTTATTTTTTTGCTGTTCTGGCACCATAGGGGCTTCCTAAATGTGACATGCCCCCAAAAACCATTTCATCAAAATTTGCTTTCCAAAGGCTTCCTAAATGTGACATGCCCCCAAAAACCATTTCATCAAAATTTGCTTTCCAAAAGCCAAATGTGACTCCTTCTCTTCTGAGCATTGTAGTTCGCCCGCAGAGCATTTTACATCCTAACATGGGGTATTTCCATACTCAGAAGAGATGGTCTCACAAATTTTGGGGGGCATTTTCTAACATTACCCTGTTGTAAAAATGGTAAATTTGGGGGAAAAAAACTGCACTTTAGTGATAATTTTTTTTTTTTTCATTTACACATCCAAATTTAATGAAAAGTCATCAAACACCTGTGGGGTCTTAGGGCTAACTGGACCCCTTGTAACGTGCCTTGAGGGGTGTAGTTTCCAAAATGGTATTCCATTTGGGGGCTTTTCTGCTGTTCTGGCTCCATAGGGGCTTCCTAAATGTGACATGCCCCCCAAAAACCATTTCAGCAGAATTCACTCTCCAAAATCCCATTTTTGCTCCTTCCCTTCTGAGCCCACCGAACACTTGACAAACACATATGAGGTATTTCCTTACTCGAGAGAAATTGGGTTACAAATTTTGGGGGGGCTTTTTCTCCTATTTCCCCTTGTAAAAATTCAAAGTGTAAAAAATGAAGATTATGAATTTTCTCCTTCACTCTGCTGCTATTCCTGTGAAACACCAGGGTTAACACACTTACTGAATGTCATTTTGAGTACTTTGAGGAGTCCAGTTTTTATAATGGGGTCATTTGTGGGGTATTTCTAATATGAAGGTCCTTCAAATCCACTTCAAAACCGAACTGGTTCCTGAAAAATTCAGATTTTGATAATTTTGTGGAAAATTTGAACTTTGAAGCCCACTGATGTTTACCAAAAATAAAAACATGTTAACTTTATGATGCCAACATAAATTTAGTCATATTGTGTATGTGAATCAATATATAATTTATTTGCAATGTCTATTTTCCTTACAGGCAGAAAGCTTCAAAGTTAGAAAAATTCAAAATGTAAAATTTTTTCATCAAATTTTGGAAATTTTCACCAAGATATGATGCAATTATCGACACAAATGTGCCACTAACATAAAGTAGAATGTGTCAGAAAAAACAGTCTTGGAATCAGAATGAAAAGTAAAAGCATCCCAGAGTTATTAATGTTTAAAGTGACAGTGGTCAGATGTACAAAAAACACTCTGGTCCTTAAAGGGTTAATCTTATTTTTACGTTTTTTTTGTTTTTTCCTCCTTGACTTCTAAAAATCATAACTTTTATATTTTCATCCACAGACTAGTATGAAAGCTTGTTTTTTGTGTGACCAGTTGTCCTTTGTAATGACATCACTACTTTTACCATAAAATGTATGGCACAACCAAAAAAATACTATTTGTGTGGGGAAATTGATAAGAAAAACCAAATTTTTGCTAATTTTGGAAGGTTTCGTTTTCATGCTGTAAACTTTGCTGTAAAATACACATATTTTATTTATTCTGTGGATCAATACGATTAAAAAGATACCCATGATTATATACTTGTCTATTAAACCGCTGGAAAAAAAATCACAAACTTTTTAACCAAATTAGTGCGCTTAAAATCCCTCTATTTTGCTGACCTATTACTTTTTCATTTTTCCATATAAGTGGCGGTATGAGGGCTAAATTTTTTGCACCGTGTTCTGTCATTTTTTTGATACCACATTTGCATGTATAAAACTTTTAATACATTTTTTATAATTTTTTTGGGGAATAAAATGTTATAAAAAAGCAGCAATTTTGGACTTAAAAAAAAATTCTACATTCACGCCAATCACCGTAAGGGATAATTAACATTATATTTTAATAGTTGGGATATTTACGCATGCGGCAACACCAAATATGTTTATGAAAAGAAAAAAAAAAATTACACATTTTGGGGGCAAAATAGGGAAAACTGATTTTTTACTTTTACTCTTTGATAGTCCCCATAGGGGACTATTCATAACAATCCTTTGATTTCTAATACTGTTCAGTGCTATGCATAGGGCATAGCACTGACCAGTGTTAATGGCTATCTTTTGCTTTGGTCTGCTCGATCTCAGGCCAGAGCAGAAGACGCTGGGAGATGGACGGAGGCAGGTGAGGGGACCTCCGTCCGCCATTACAGATGATCGGATCGCTACAGGCGATCCAGTCATCCACATTAAAGGGATACTCCGCCTGTAGACATCTTAACCCCTACTATCCAAAGGATAGGGGATAAGATGTCAGATCGCCAGGGGCCGGAGCATCGTTGTGTCATGGCTCCGCCTCCTCGTGATGTCACGGCCCACCCTCCTCAATACGAGTCTATGAGAGGCGGCGTGGCGGTCGTCTCGACCCTGCCATAGACTTGCATTAAGGGAGCAGGCTGTGATGTCACGAGGGGCGGAGCCTTGACGTAACAATGTTCTGGCCCCTGTATTGCACGTCATTACGCACAGAGCGAACTCTCTCTGTTCAGTAATGATAGCGCAGTGTTCAGTAATGATAGCTCAGCAGCGGGACCACGGCGATCTGACACGCATGACCCAAGCATCGCTCCGATGCTCGCGGTTATGTATAGGGCATAAATGTACGTCCTGGTGCGTTAAGTACCACCTCTTCAGGACATACATTTATGTCCTGCGTCGTTAAGGGGTTAAAAATAAAAGAAGCAATCTGATTGGTTGCTATTGACAACTGCTTCACTTTTCCTCTGCACAGGTTTTGATAACTCAATCCATATGTTCAAATATTATGTCTGAAGGCAGTTCTTAACACCTTAAGGACCAATACAAGTAAACCTGTACGCACCTGAAAGACCAGACCTGTTTTTTTTTTCAAATCGGGCATGTCTGACTTTATTAGAGAATAACTCTGGTAACGTTTTGCCAATCACGATAATTCCGACAGTTTTTTTGTCACCAGGTGTCCTTCATGTACATTGTAAAAGTAAGCCAATATCATTTGTAGTTTATTTTTCTTTATTTTTTTTTTACAATGCAAAAAATCATGAAATTTTAAAAAAATATCTATTTTTTGCTATATTAACACTTATTGGTTGCATATATTTCTACTTTCTGACCAAATAGTTTATGAAACTTATGCTTTCAGATGTCTACTGTTTTTTTAAAGCATTTCTTTTGTTTTTAATTAACATTGTAAATTAATCAGAAGCCTAAAGATTTAACTTGAAATTTAGAAAATTTGAAGAGTATATCTTTTTTTTTTTTCTTATGTGCTGTGCAAAGTTTGCAGAAATTTGAAGGTGGTAAAACATAGTAGGACCCCCCCCCCAATGACCCTATTTTAAATACTAGACACCTCAAGGTATTCAATAGGGCAATACTCGCCCCGTGTTTGGCAATACCACTGCTTAGGCCTTGTTTGGTTCCTTGGCCGCGTGATAGGACCCAGAAGGAGAGCCATTTGGCTTTCAGGGCGTCATTTTAGGTCGAATGGATTATAGGCCACACTTCATGCCTGCAAAGGGATTTAGCTGCCAGAACCATACAGAACGCCCACAAATGACCGCATTTTGGAAACTACACCCCCTAAAGTATTCACTTAGAGCAAAAGTGAGTACTTTGAGTCCTTTTTGTGTGGCTGGAATGGTTACAAATTAAGTGGGAGAAAAAAATCCACAAATGCATCATTTGTGGGACATATTTTTTGTACATTGCATCTGAAAAGTAGAAAATGTGCTCCATATTTTATTACACTGTCCGTCCCATGTTCGGTAATACCCCCGCTTAGGCCATATTTGGTTGCATGGCACCTGGTGGGACCCAAAAGGAGAGGAACACCATTTCGCTTTCAGGATATCATTATACAAATTATAGGCCACACTTCATCTTGCAAAGCATTCTAGCTGTCAGCACAATACTGCACTCCCAGAAGTGACCCCATTTTCGTATCTACGCCCCCTAAACTATTCACCTAGGCCAAAAGTGAGTACGTTGGGCCCTTATTGTGTGGCTAGAATTATTTCAAAGTCAGTGGAAAAAAATAGCACTCTTATTTTATCACGCTGTTCGTCCCGGGCTGGGCAGTACCCCTACTTAGGCCATATCTGGTTGCCTGACCACCTGGTAGGACCAAGAAGGAGAGGAGCCCCCTTTTGCTTTCAGAGCATCATTATATGAATTATAGACCCCACCCCATGCCTGCAAAGGATTGGAGCTGTAAGAACAATACCGCACCCCTACAAGTGTATTGGCTGGACCAGGGACCGCTCTGATCGGTCCTTGGTCGGCTAGCAGTGATGTGTGGCTGTCTGTGACAGTTTAATTTCCTGATGGATATATCCGTCATGTTGTGAGCATAAGCCAATATATCCATCACTGGATAAATAAAAAATCTTGAAAGAACTGGTTTATTTTGTTGGAAGGTGGTGGTGGTGGGGGGGGGGGGGGGGGGTTGTTTGATGTTCTGGGGCCTCTACTCTTTATCTGCACCCTCGGCCTGGTGAAGATTATAGAATCCCATGGCTTCAAGCACCACCTCTACGCTAATGATTCGCAAATCTACTTCTCTTGCTCTGATGTCACCTCCCTCCTATCCAAAATCCCAGATTGTTTGTCAGCTCATTCTTCTTTGTTCTCCTCCTGCTTTCTCAAACACAACATGGGGCAAAACTGAATTCATCATCCCCCGACCCCCCCCCCCACACACACACACACACACACACACACACACACACACACACACATACACATACACATACACATACACACACACACACACACACACACACACACACACTTGGTCTATCAATCACAGTCAATGGTTCTACCCCCTCTCCAGCATCCAAAATTTGCTGCCTTGGGTCGCCTTTGACTCTGCACTGTCCTTCAAACCATACATCCAGACCTTGGCACTGCTTGTTGACCTCAAAAACATCGCCTGAATCTGCCATTTCCTCAACTATGACTCAGTTAAACGACTGTTACATGCCCTCACCATCTCCCGCTTCAATTTAAACTGTTCACCATGACATATAAGGCCATCTATAACCTGTCCCCTCCTTACATCTCTAACTTGATCTCCCTATACTGCCCTGCATGTAATCTCCGATCCTCTCAAGACATCCGCCTACGCCCCCCTGGTCTGCTCTGCACATGACAGTCTCCAAGACTTCTCTTGAGCTTTTTCATACACTGGAACTCACTACCCCAGCACATCCGGCTCTCACCCACCATCAAGACCTTCAAAAGCAACCTGAAGACCCATCTATTCAAGCAAGCCTATGACCTTCAATAATGCTGATGTCACTGCACCACTAATAGCCACTTTACCACCTGCTCACAGATGACTTGCTGTCCCCCCTCAACTACTGTTTCCCTCTCCTTGTAGATTGTGAGCCCTTGTGGGCAGGGCCCTCTATGTCAGATGGCAAGTAACTGTGTTATGCTAAACAGTCCCATGTCAGTGTTTTGTACTGTTACCTTTTATCATATGTAAAGTGCCCTGGATCCAAGGTGCACTAGATTAATAAATAATATAGAAAGCTGTTGGTTACAGATTAGCACCACCCACTTGACTTCTAAACCCAGACTGAGTTAAATGACAAGTTATCCTGGAACTTTACCCACAAAACTATATATCAATCTGCTCAGCTTCTCCTGATCTATAATAATATGCCTGTATATTGGACCAGTCTCCTTAAAAATGTGTTTTTTATTTGTTTTTGTTTTTTTGGAGGGGTTACCTCATGACAGACATACTAAAGCCAAGTTCTCTCTGTCACCCAAGACACCTATCAAACAGCTAACTTCGCTACAGCAAGTTAGCCATTTTCCCTGTAGTAACTATAATCGAGGGCAACATCTGCACTCATTGAGGAGGTTCAGAACAATAAAACATATTCTATATGAATATTGGGCTTGCCCTTGTCTACAACAAGTGATATAAACAGAGAGGCAGTGTAAAGCATGTGGACGGGACAAGGGAGTGGGAAGTAAATTGAAATATTTGCTATGATCATATTTATAGGGTCGGATTGATTTTAAGACTGCTAGCCTAGAAATAGTTGTAATCTGTACAGTGTGTAAGAAAGTTTTACAATTTGCTTACCTTTTTTATTTTAGGGTGTGGATTCACAGGTGATTACAATGAATATTTTGGCTTACAAGTGGATGAAGACTCCCTTGTCTACCTCATGGTAGCAAATTATATGATCCATTCTATCTACCCAGACTGCATAACAATAGCTGAGGTATTTAACATTGCTGTTTTCACTTGTTCTTCTTATTTATTGAGAATTTTTTTAATGAATGCTGAGGAAAATATTGATCCGGTGCCAAGTAATGGATGTGTTTGTGTGCTTTTGTAATCCTGTACAGATGCCAACCTTTTTTAAACAAATTCCAATACAGGAATGTGTAATACAGTTTTAATGTTTGGATTTTGCTGTAAAAGAACATGTTTAATGCCATCACAGAGCTGGCAGATAAGGATCAATTTCCCAACCAAATCTGACATTTTACATTGTTTAACATGTAATTGAATTTGAGCCCAAATGTGACATTCAAGGCCTTGATGCATTATACCTGGAACTGTTGGGGCATTGTGTCTGCTAATTGATTTCTAATTAAAGCTGAAGCCACTCTAGTAATGCAAGTATATGGTGGTGAAGGTTTTTTGACTGCCTTTCTGTTTTTGTAGTAAAAAATGCAGGAAATACAGCAGGTTTGGTTAAGCAGCCATCTCAAGCAGATTTGATTTGGCTTATTTCTCAACATTTATATACTCAGTAAAGTCCACTGGTCATTTTAAGGGGTCCTTCCTGATCTCTATTGCAGCCTAGACCTCTGCACCACAAGGGGCTGAAGTTTACACTGTTTTTAACTAGACCTACTTGTTGGTTTTGTGCCTCTATTCCCTCAATCAGCAAGAGACATCCACTATGGTGAGATCTAAACAGTGATGTTCTACAACCTGCACTGAGATAAAATGGTCAGTTGTATTGATGAGTTGTACAGCTTACTGGGGTAGAAGATGATTACATACCACTGCACTCCTACAACAACAGTACCTCCATTCCTAATACCCTTCAATCAGCAAGAGGCCTCTCCTGTGGAGGCACCCAAACAATTAAGTCCTGCGCCCTGCATTAAGTTGTAACTGTTATTACTGACTAGCTATACAGCCTACCAACTTCTCCACAACAAGTGCTTTACTTGGCAGTCCTGAGGGCATCTGACTTCAACCTTGTAGTGCAATACTACAATGCAGGTGCCTTCCTCGTCTGCCTCCCAATGGGTCCTCTCTACTTCCTTGCTCTTCTACCTGAATCTCTGTGTGCTCAGAATGTAGTCCATGCCTGGTATGTCATCAGGGCCAAATGCAGCACCATATAAATAGTTCTCCCTGTGAACATCTCTCAGGACTCTTTGTCCCACAGAGACTTATATTGAATTTTCTAGAAATATTTTTTTTTTGCCTTTCCAGTGGCCACACACTAAACACATTTAGCAGCATCTATAAAAGGAAAATATATTTTTCGGGAGTGGCTCTCTCTGTTCTCAAGCAGTGGTAACAAACAAATATACTTTAGCATGCATTCTTTTACTTTGAATGTGAGTGGAACATTACCACTCACAGATTCTATCACTGGCCGCACAGTAAATCTCCCAGGTATCTCTGGACCCGCTACTATCCTCTTCGGGTATGGTGATTCAGCTCCTGATATTCCCTCAGCAAACAGAAAAAAGGGTGGAGAGTGGGTCTCTGTACTCTCTTACAAACACATCCACATTGCCATGGACTCATATGTAGTTTTACTTACTTCACTGAGGGAAGTATGGCTTCCACTACTCCCCTTTCGCCCGTGTAGCCTCAAACCAGTATATGTCAGTCTGCATCTCTGGTACGAGTGCCTGTTCTTGGTTGAAACTAAGAGACCAAGGAGGGGATTGCTACAAGAGATGTAGACATATGGATACTGGTTTGAGGCTACACGGGTGAAAGGGGAATATTGGAAGCCATACTACCCTCTGTGAAGTAAGTAAAACTTCATATGAGTCCGTGGCAATGTTGATGTGTTTGTAAAAGCGTACAGAGACCTGCTCACTACACACATTTAGAAAGCCTTTGGTGATAACAATATTGGTGATATATGTGGTGAAACTCTCCCACTTACCACTGGCTTGCTATCTGTGTAATAGTGATCAAGTAAGAGACTTTCAGACTTTACTCAAATAAGGCCCCTTTCACACTACAGGTATCATCTTGTAAAAACCTCTGTCATTACTCCTGTCAAATAGTCCTGAAAACGGCCATCAAAAAATCCCATTCATTTCAATGGGATTTTTTGACCATCCTTTTGCATCAGTTTTGTCCGTTTTTACTAACCTCCGTTATTTTTGCCAGCACAAAAGACTGTGCATGCACTAATTTTTGTTCCAGCTAAAATAAAGGTGAAATAACATCTGTTAAAATTTAACATTAAGGTCTATGGGAAACGGATGTTCACATAAAGCATCCGTTATTGTCTGTTTTTTTTTTTATAATCCGTTTTTTGTACTGAGCATGATCAGTACAGCTTTACAACCAGAAAGTCACATGGAAATTAAAATAACTGACATAAAATAACGGGTGATAACGGATGGCACATGTCTGTTATTTTGACAGAATGTCTGCTAAAATTGGTCATCAGTTATCATCCGTTGTATTCAGTTATTGTATCCATTTTTTCATGACCCGTTATTGCTGAATAATGGGTGTCAGAATGCAGGAACATAACTGTAGTGTGAAAGGGGCCTAAGAGACTTTGGGGCTTTACTTAAGAAAACACCCCACCTTACTAAATGCCAAGTACTCTCTAAGGTGACTTACACCATTTACATCACCCTATAATATAGGGAACCTGTCATCATCTTCATTCCATCTGGACCACCAAGAATCAGGGCAGCCCTATTATGATAACAGGCTTTCTTTAAAGGGCCAATCCATTTAGTTATAGCACTCCTCTACACTGGTCTCCCTAACATGTCTTTCACTCTTGACAAACACCAAATAACATGTAAAGAGCATTTCTTATGACTATACAAGTCCTTTTGTATCTGACGACCATGTGATGATCATATACAGTAATAGAAGACCCTATAAAAAGACCCTACATCTAACCAGAGAAATACTGTATTGAGAGAATATTTTTAAGCTACCTATGTGGTCAACTCACTCGAAGAAAAAAAAATAAAGACTTTATGTACACACCTAAACCTGGCATAAAGTTGTAATAGAGAAATGTCTGACTAAAAACTTTAATTATTGGCCTCTGTGGAAAAAAAACAGATGTTTGCTTCTCTACACCTTCATAATCACGAGGACTCAGATGATCCCCTCTGAACCTAATGTTCACCTTGACACAAACCCTATCTCCCACTCCTTCATTTTAAAAGTTCAAAGTCATGCACTCCTGTAACCTGTGCTAAAGGAACTAACTGACATGAAAGGGGTACTCCACCCCTAAACATCTTATCCCCTATCTAAAGGATAATCACGGGGGTCCCACCACTGGGACCCCCTGTTATCTCCGGCACGGTACCCCAGTCTTGCAGTGCACAGAGTGAATGGGCGACCCCAGCCGTCATGTCCCCTCCATTCATGTCTATGGGAGGAGGTGTGACGGCTAGTTACTAGCCATCACGCCCCCTCCTATAGACATGAATGTAAGGGGCGTGCCGTGATGTCACAAGCACTGAAGCTCAAGGCTTCTGTGTTTATGAACGCTGCATTGCCGGCCCGGAGATCGCTGGGGGGGTCAGACACCTTTGGATAGATAAGATATGGGTGGAGTACCCCTTTAAAGAAGAACTCAAGGTTTATTTGCCCATATTATGCATCCTCACTTCACTAGCCCTACTGTGCTATCTATTTTATTCCAGCAAAGCTGCATTTAAAAGTTTCATTACTGTAATGTAACTCTGGGCAGGTGGAACATTGCTTCACAACCTCAAGTTTACTGCTGCACCTACCATAAGACATGTTCAAGGTTGGCTTTGCTTATTGTATGCAACTTAAAGTAGAATGCCGGAAGTGAACTTCTTATCCCTTATTCACAGGATCGGGGATAAGTGTCTGATAAAAGGGGGTCTGACCGCTGGAACCTCTTGCAAACTTCTGCCTGGTGCCCTGGCTCTTCAAATGCACAGCGCGACCACTGCATAGAACAGTGATCAACATGCCCCCTCCATGCATCTCTATTGGAGAGCCTACTCTAGCGCAGTGTCTCCTGCTCTTCCATAGAGATGCATGGAGGGGGGAATGTGTCAACCACCTATCAGTCACCACACCGTGCACGGAGCAGCGTTCACTTTGTGCATTACTAGAGCCAGGGCACTGTTCAAGAAATGCCGGGGGTGAGTTCCCAGCAGTCTGACACCATACAATCAGAAACTTATACTCATTAAGCTTGCTTGTGAGAAGCAACAGTGACACCCAGAATAACCTGGCACACATTTTTTTCTTTTAATTACGTTTTCTTCCCAATCGTCTCACTTTTAATCTTTTTATAGAAGATTTTAGTTTGTATAATAATCAATATTTTTGAATTGTTGGTTCCCGTAGTTTATTTAGAAACTTCTCCCCGCACCCCCACCCTCTGGATTTTGCCCTTGATAAATAGTTGACATAAAATGACAATAAGCACAAATTTGAAAATATTGCTCGGTCTGCTTACTTGTGACCATAATATTTTAATTTTAGCATGCTGCGTAAGATGCAGTGTAATGTCTGAAATCAATGGTCATTGAAATAACCTTGTTTCTTACTGCTGCGGCTTTGCAAAAGAGAAAAAAAAATTGGAATGCGTTTCGATGTTCTTGCTGTGCAAGCAGGCAATATTAATTTTCTGAAAACTAGTCTTTTGGGGGAAATTAAGTATCCGTACATGCTTCCTATTGAATTCTTATGCCAAGTTACAAGCTGAATGCAATCAAAGAATTGATGAATGACGGCTACATTATGGGATTATTGTAAAACACACAGAGCTGAGTAATTTGTTTTTTAATGTTTATATTAAGCATGCAACCAGTATCATGTATCACCATAAGATGTAAGCATACTGGTAACTTCTAGTCCAAGGTAACCCTGCTGGGATTTTCTTTATGCCTTGTACTGCTGCTCCCTTTTCTTCTAGGTTGTCCACCCTATGACATTGCACAGCAACCATGAGAAGGATAATCATCATGGTTTTCCTTACAGCTTCTGGGTTTTTTGTTTCTATCCAGACCACTGAATAGAAAGTTGTGCACTGATACAACCTAATTCAGGACTTTTTGTTTCCTGGGCTGCATTATAGGGATGATAAAAAGGATAGTTGCCCACGTTCCTCCACCATCTATTGCACTTTTGTGCCAGCACCAGATACTCTTATTAGCCGGACATGAGAATTTCATACAAATTTAAAGAGGAGTCCTATTAGGTTTGCACCAACCTTCATCAGGTCTTGATCGAATATCGCCGCCCTAGAATTTAGGTTTACCACTCCGAATTCTGGCTAATAAAGATCCTTGCTTAGCTTGGAAAAAAAAAAGGGTTTAACACATTTTTCTTTAAGTGTACCTGTCATATCCCTCAAAAAAAAAAAAAAAAAAAAAAAAAAAAAAAAACTGACAAGCCTAATGCTGCTGCAGGACTGGTTAGTGTCAGTAGATATGGGGACCACTGGTGGTGGGATTTTCAGGAGCTGTTTTCTTTATTAAATATTAAACATCTTAAACAACCACATCACCATCTTAAGACACACATCCACATCACCACGCTGATTACTTGTACGCTGTGTATTGCTGGAGTCCGATTCTCGAGCCACCTGTGCTGGCGGCTTTCTCTTTTTTGCATTGATAGATTTGTAAATTACTTCTATTAAAAAATCTTAATCCTTCCAGTACTTATTAGCTGCTGAATACTACAGAGGAAATGCTTTTCTTTTTGGAGCACAGTGCTCTCTGCTGACACCTCTGTCCATTTTAGGAACTGCCCAGAGCAGCATATGTTTTCTGTGGGGATTTTCACCTACTCGGGACACTTCTTAAAATGGACAGAGATGTCAGCAGAGATCACTATGGTCATGATGGCACAGAGAGTTCTGTATTCCAAAAAGAAAAGAATTTCCTCTGCAGTATTCAGCAGCTAATAAGTACTGGAAGGATAAAAAATTTTAATAGAAGTAATTTACAAATCTGTTTAACTTTCTGGCACCAGTTGATAAAAATAAATAAATAAATAAAAAGTTTTCCACCCAGAATACCCCTTTAATTTTCATCTGTAACAACATATAAAAAGTTTTTAGATCTGACAGTGACCATTTAATTGTTAACTTGACAGAAATGTGCGCGGGTTTTATTAACTTTTTCTCCTATATGTATTATCTATATTTATTTATTGTAAATCCTTTATTATTTATTATAGATCCTTAAAAAATATAGTTAACATAAAAACCTGATTTAAACAATAGGTAATTTTCTGTTGACATTTTGCCTTTATGTCCTGTTCCTAGTGTCTTTCTCTACTGTACCTAAAACTTGTGTGAGATAAAGCCCAAAGTATTCTGAAAGAACAAGTGTTGATTTACCTTTTATGCAGCAGTTTTTTTTTAAACGAAAAAAACACAATAGACCAATGCGCATCTAAGCGCAATTATCCTTTTCAGAAATAATCATATGCATACAGGTAAAAGGTTTGCTCACCTTTAGATGTTGTACTATGAGCACTACACCATTGAGGGCTTGATTCCACAATCTGTGGTATGACAGAGGAGTGCTTCCTGCACCGATCTCGTGCTCAGCTAGTGAAGGACTATCTTTGGGTATGCAGAAAGGGAAGAGAAAATTCTCCTGAAGGTGGTGTTCTCAGCAGCACTCTCCTCTGGATGCTCTGGTGCTTATTTGGGCAAATAGCCATCAAGAAGCGGACTTGTTTGTAAAAATAAAAAAAAGTTTAATGGAGGCATGTGAGAGAACCTGACGAAGAGGGGGGTCCTGCCCCTCGAAACACGTTGTTTTACTTGCATGCCTCCATTAAACCTTTTTTATTTTTTACAAACAAGTCCGCTTCTTGACGGTTATTTGCCCAAATAAGCACCAGAGCATCCAGAGGAGAACACCACCTTCAGGAGAATTTTATCTCCCCTATCTGGATTTAACACAATAGCGGGAGAAAAGAAAAGTGGCCGTCAGGCACTGCTAAGGCAACAAATAGTACGTAGTCCGTATGTTAGATTGTATCAGCTGCCGAGTGTGGTAACGTGCTGCTGAAATGGACTCTGTGGGTGGTGCAGCTTCAATATCAATAGACATGTATATGTAATCCAAGCAAACAGGAAGACCATAAGACAAAAATGAATCGCACTCACCACGTTAGATGTCCCAGGTAATGAAATGTTTTATTCCATGGAATATGATGGAGCTATTACAGGAACATAAGATCAATGGAGCGGGGAGTGAGAGCTGCCGCTCTCAGACGCAGGGGCA
The DNA here is from genome assembly GCF_029499605.1 of Hyla sarda. Classification (NCBI taxonomy): domain Eukaryota; kingdom Metazoa; phylum Chordata; class Amphibia; order Anura; family Hylidae; genus Hyla; species Hyla sarda. Next base: position 453,323,842 of record NC_079190.1, read on the forward strand.
CACCACAGGTGGCAACTAGTTTCGCATCAACTGACGCTTCTTCCGGCCAGGTGTGTGCGTCTCCTCCCAGTGGAGATACCTCTTTTATATACAAACCAAACAGGGTGGGAATAGTTACATAAGAAAATGGAGTAAAACAAAATACAAAAACATGTAATAGGTTAAAACCACAATAAAGAAAGGATATAACACTAAGAATAAAGATTCACAGGAATGCTGAGTAGTCGTTTTTCATTTAGTCCCAGAGAACCGGTATGCATCAAGTTTTATTATCCAAATCGTAATCAGATCTACTCCTTCTGGTGCATCAAGCCCAACAAATTTTACCCCTCCGTCTTGCTTTCATGACATTGTCATATGTGAGACAAGTCTGGGGGAACCTTTTTTTTTAGTTTTTAGAGAGTATAGGTGCTCTCGTATACAAGTAAACAGCTTTCTCTTAGTTTTGCCAATATAATAAAAATTGCAAGGGCAGATAATGCAATAAACAATGCATGTAGATTGACATGTTATTAAATGATTAAGGAAATTTCAATTTTTTATTATATTGGCATAACAAAGAGAGAGCTTTTATTCCATGGAGTAAAATATTTAATTACCTGGGACATCTAAATTGATGATTGTGATTCATTTTCGTCTTATGGTCTTCCTGTTTGCTCCTATCTGGATTTACCTTTTATGATATATGCCTTCTCGAATGTCACTAAAAATATAAAAATTGGGAACTGTTTTGTAGTCAGTAAGATTGTTCTGCATGCATTGAATGTAGTAGTAAAATACTGGAGGGAATCCTTTCGGAAATACTGACAATTGTAAAAAAAAAAATCCTGCCTAAAAATGAAATATCTGGAATATTTTTCTTTAACCCCTTAAGGACGCAGGACGTAAATGTACGTCCTGGTGCGGTGGTACGTAACGCACCAGGACGTACATTTACGTCCTGTGCATAACCGCGGGCATCGGAGCGATGCCCGTGTCATGCGCGGCTGATCCCGGCTGCTGATCACAGCCAGGGACCCGCCGGCAATGGCCGACGCCCGCGATCTCGCGGGCGTCCGCCATTAACCCCTCAGGTGCCGGGATCAATACAGATCCCGGCATCTGCAGCAGTGCGCGATTTGAATGAATGATTGGATCGCCCGCAGCGCTGCTGCGGGGATCCGATCATTCAAAACGCCGCAGGGAGGTCCCCTCTCCTGCCTCCGTCCGGCTCCCAGCGTCTTCTGCTCTGGTCTGTGATCGATCAGACCAGAGCAGAAGATCACCGAAAACACTGATCTGTTCTATGTCCTATACATAGAACAGATCAGTATTAGCAATCATGGTATTGCTATGAATAGTCCCCTATGGGGACTATTCAAGTGTAAAAAAAAATGTAAAAAAATGTAAAAGTAAAAAAAAAGTGAAAAATCCCCTCCCCCAATAAAAAAGTAAAACGTCCGTTTTTTCCTATTTTACCCCCAAAAAGCGTAAAAAATTAATTTTATAGACATATTTGGTATCGCCGCGTGCGTAAATGTCCGAACTATTAAAATAAAATGTTAATGATCCTGTACAGTGAACGACGTGAACGAAAAAAAAAGTACAAAATTGCTACTTTTTTAATACATTTTATTAAAAAAAATTATAAAAAAATTAAAAGTTTTTTATATGCAAATGTGGTATCAAAAAAAAGTACAGATCAGGGCACAAAAAATGAGCCCCCCATACCGCCGCTTATACGGAAAAATGAAAAAGTTAGAGGTCATCAAAATAAAGGGATTATAAACGTACTAATTTGGTTAAAAAGTTTGTGATTTTTTTTTAAGTGCAACAATAATAGAAAAGTATGTAATAATGGGTATCATTTTAATCGTATTGACCCTCAGAATAAAGAACACACATAATTTTTACCATAAATTGTACAGCGTGAAAACGAAACATTCCAAAATTAGCAAAATTGCGTTTTTCGTTTTAATTTCCCCACAAAAATAGTGTTTTTTGGTTGCACCATACATTTTATGATATAATGAGTTATGTCATTACAAATGACAACTGGTCGTGCAAAAAACAAGCCCTCATACTAGTCTGTGGATGAAAATATAAAAGTTATGATTTTTAGAAGGCGAGGAGGAAAAAATGAAAACGTAAAAATTTAATTGTCTGAGTCCTTAAGGCCAAAATGGGCTGAGTCCTTAAGGGGTTAAAGGGGTACTCCGGTGAAAACCTTTTTTTCTTTTAAATCAACTGGTGGCAGAAAGTTAAACATATTTGTAAATTACTTCTATTAAAAAATCTTAATCCTTCCAGTACTTATTAGCTGCTGAATGCTACTGAGGAAATTCCTTTCTTTTTGGAACACTGATGACATCACGAACACAGTGCTCTCTGCTGACATCTCTTTCCATTTTAGCAACCATGCATAGCAGATGTATGCTAAGGGCAGCATGGTGGCTCAGTGGTTAGCAGTGCTGGGGACTTGGTTTCAAATCCCACTAAGGACAACAATAAATAAAGTGTTATTATTATAATAACGTCAGCAGAGAGAACTGTGTTCGTGATGTCATCAGAGAGCATTCCAAAAAGAAAAGAATTTCCTCTGTAGTATTCAGCAGCTAATAAGTACAGGAAGGATTAAGATTTTTTAATAGAAGTAATTTACAAATATGTTTAACTTTCTGCCACCAGTTGATTTAAAAGAAAAAAGGTTTTCACCGGAGTACCCCTTTAAGGACCAGGCCCATTTTGGCCTCAAGGACCAGACCAATTTTATTTTTGCATTTTCCTTCTTGCCTTCTAAAATTCATAACTCTTTTTTTTTTAATATTTCCATCCACAATTGTCACCAATTGTACTTTGTAATTACTTCACTTATTTTACCATAAAATGTATGGCACAACAAAACAAATATTATTTATGTGGGAAAATTGAAAAGAAAACCGCAATTTGGCAAATTAGGGAAGGTTTTGTTTTCACGCTGTACACTTTATGGTAAAAATGACATGTTTTCTTTATTCTGTGGGTCAATACAATTAAAATGATACCCATGTTATATGCTTTTCTATAATTGTACTGCTTAAAAAAAATCTCCAACCATTTTAACAAAATTTGTATGTTTTGAAATTGCCCTATTTTGTCCACCTATAATGCTCTCATTTTTCCATATATGGGGCGGTATGAGGGCTCATGTTTTGCGCTATGATCTGTATTTTCTATCAGTACCACTTTTACCTAGCTTTTACTTTTTATAAATTTGTTATAATTTTTTGGAATAAAATGTGACAAAAAAGCAGCCATTTTGGACTTTTAAAATGTTTTACATTTACGTTGTTCACCGTACAGGATAATTAACAATATATTTTAATAGTTCAGACTTTTGCGCACACGGCAATACCAAATATGTGTATGTGTGTTTTACCTTTTTATTGGGGAGGGGATTTTTAAATTTTTTTAACTTTTTTTATTTTACATTATTTTTACATTTTTTATTACACTTTAATAGTCTCCATAGGGGACTATTTATAACAATTATTTGATTGCTTATACTGTTCAGTGCTATGTATAGGACATAGCACTGATCAGTATTATCGGTGATCTTCTGCTCTGGTCTGCTCGATCTCATACCAGAGCAGGAGACCTCTGGAGACAGCCGGAGACAGGTGAGGGAACGTACGGCTGCCATGCTGGATGATTGGATCCCTGCGGCAGCACCACGGGCTATCCGATCATCCATTTAAAGTACCGCACTGCCGCAGATGCCGTGATCTGTATTGATCACAGCATCTGAGGGGTTAATGGCAGTCATCCGCGCGATCGCAGATCTCAGCCATTACCGGCGAGTCCCTGGCTGCAGATAGCAGCCGGGACCTACCGCGCATGACGCGAGCACCGCTCCGGTGCTCGCCGTCATGGCGGAGCGTAAATGTATGTCATGGTGCGTTAAGTACCATGGCACCATGACGTACATTTATGTCCATTGTCGTTAAGGAGTTAAAATTTTACATTTTAAAAAATAAAATGTGATACAAAAACCTAAAAAAACTCGAACTTCTCTTGTGTCTTTGTTTAGTTTTGATTACTTTGAATGAGTTTTTTCTCTTGTCTCATCTGCAGGATGTTTCTGGGATGCCAGCCCTCTGTTGCCCTGTAACACAAGGAGGGGGAGGATTTGATTATAGACTTGCCATGGCTGTGCCTGATAAGTGGATCAAAGTACGTGGATATGCTGTTCCATTACCAAGTCCCAAACTGTTAGACTTGATAACATTTACATTGGGCACTTATATGAAGGAATGCTTTCGGCTATAAAAGGCATTTGTCCACTTTATTTTTAATGTAGATCCTGAAAGAGTTCAAGGACGAGGATTGGAACATAGGGGACATTGTCCATACACTGACAAACCGGCGATATAATGAAAAGTGCATTGCGTATGCTGAAAGCCATGACCAGGTAATGTACTTATCATTTATGAAACCGAAGCAAAGTTTCCTGAGGGGCTCAGAAAGTAAATTTAAAATAAGAAAAGAAACTACATAAAACAAACTACAGGTGGGGGAAACCACACAGAACACTGTGAATGTACCCCAAATAAAAATGTCGTATAGCAAACGTATACACGTATAAAATTTATTTTATGCAGATAAATAATGTAAATATATATATATATAGATATAAGGACACAGAATCAATTCATAAAAATATTACATAAGGGTTAAAAAATCATTAAGTTTATTTATTGTACATATTAAAAGGTGGATACTGGGGTGAGGGAGCCTGTATACCGGGAAAATTGATATAAATAATACAGAGAAGATGCAGTACTACGAAAGGGTGGAAAATAAAAGTAATTTAATATGCACATAGAACCAATTGCATGCACCAGGGGAAAGGGGGTGTGGGGGCAAGGTGTGATCAAAGCAGTGTAAAAAACCAATGGCACAAGAGCGTGAAATCAACACAACTCAGTGATGGGTGGAAAGAATATCAAAGTGAGTGAAAAAACATATATAAAAAATAATAAATCACAGCACACTGGTGAAAAAACTGTGAATGTACATATAATAATGCAACATAGGAGAAGGGGAGCTGGCTGCGCAGGGGATAGGTATAAAGTGCAAACACTAGCGTGCAAAATATCGCAAAAAAATTTATGAAATGAGCAAGCCAGATGGATTAGGTATAAGGTGCAATAGGGTGTGCAAATTATAGCGAGACTATGTGCAAAGAATAGCAGCTAGAGATATGTGTATGTGGGCAGACAGCAGAAAATGCTGTCTGAATAAACTATATAGCAGCAAGTGACAGAAAATAGCAGCAATAAGGAAAGAGCAATAAAGGGCAGGCTCGGTATACAGTAGAACAGCACTCACCCCAGTCCACCTCCACAACTCCGATGCGTTTTGCCTGGAGCGGCTTTGTCGAGGAGTGAGGTGAACTGGGATGATGCCAGCTTATAAAGTGTACGTATGCCACTTGATGTCTGACGGGACACACCTGGTGCAGTGGCGCCATGTTCGCTGACCCGGAAGACTCCGACGGGTGCATCGGGTCATGTGTGTGCGTAGTTCGCGCATCGCGAGAGGAGGGAGATAGTTGACTGGACCACAACAAAATGGCCGTGTCGCGAGCTAGTGCGCATGCGCGCCGGTCCCGATCACTAGAGGACGCAGTGAATGTGGCCATACAAATATGGCTGAATGTAGGCGACATATAAAGTAATAAAAAATGGACAGGGGGACAGAATAAGGACACAAAATTGTTAAATAAATGAAAATGGGAAAAGGGGACAAGTATGGTGTGGAGATGAATATGAGTTAAGAAATATAGAAATTAGATAAATGTGAATGTACAGTGCGGGAGGGAAGACAGGGGACATAAATGGTGGGAGGAGCAAGGGAAGTGATGTGATATGGCCAAAACAATAAATGTGATATATGAGCCAGATAAAAGACAAAGGGAACGAGGGATACCAACAAAAAAGAGGGCATGTGATGAAGTGACGCCACATTTATACATACAGTATATGTATCTAATAAGTAAAGATTTGTACATTGTGCATGTTAATAATAATAATAAAGAATAAATAAAAAAATATAAATGAAGGAAACACAGTTAGTAGCATGCACTGTAATTGGTTCTATGTGCATATTAAATTACTTTATTTTCCACCCTTTCGTAGTACTGCATCTTCTCTGTATTATTTATATCCATTTTTCCGGCATACAGGCTACCTCACCCCAGTATCCACCTTTTAATATGTACAATAAATAAACTTAATGATTTTTTAACCCTTATGTAATATTATATGAATTGATTCGGTGTCATTATATATGCCGTATTTATCGGCGTATAACACGCACTGGCGTATAACACGCACCCCCATTTTAACAGGGAAATTTAAGTAAAAAAAATAAAATGTTAAATAAATGACTTGGACTAAATGCCACATCATCCCCCAACTTCGTTTTCTTCTGCTCTGTTTGGTCCCGTCCCCTCCAGTGCCACATCATTCCTTCCCTTTTATCAGTCCCTGTGCCACATTTACCCCTCTCATTGCCACTCCCCATGTCTCATCATCCCCCCATCACCCCCCTTATCATTTCCCCCTGTCTCATCATCCCCCACCCTCTCATGTCCCCTCATCATCATCCCCCACCCTGTCTCATCATGCCCCTCATCATTTCCCCCCCTCCCTCATCATTTCCCCCCCTCATCATTTCCCCCCTCATCATTTCCCCCTGTCTCATCATGTACCCCATCATTATCCCCCCACCCTGTCTCATCATGTCCCCATCATTCCCCCCTCATCATCCCCCACCCTGTCTCATCACCCCCCCCCCCCCCTCATGATTTCCCCCTGTCTCATCCCCCCCATCTTCCCCCCCCCCCTCATCATTTACCGTCGCATCATCCCCCCAGTGGTCTACAACCTGCGGACCTCCAGATGTTGCAAAACTACAACTCCCAGCATGCCCGGACAGCCAACTGCTGTCCGGGCATGCTGGGAGTTGTAGTTTTGCAACATCTAGAGGTCCGCAGGTTGAAGACCACTCTTCCCCTTTCCTTACCTGTCTGCACTTCGGCAGGTCAGGTCAGGCGGGGGGGGTCTTGCGGGCTGCGGTCAGTGAAGCTGATGAGTGACTTGCCATCACGGATCTCACTTTTCGGCGGCGACTACAGGAAATGAAAAGTGAGATCCGTGATAGTTCGCAGAGAAGCCGGCAGAGGAAGTAACTAATCGGCTTCACTGTCCGCAGCCTGCAAGACCCCCCACCTGACCTGCCCTGCCCTGCCAAAGTGCAAACAGGTAAGGAAAATAAACAAATCTATAAAAAGCAGGCAAAAGGGGGAATGATGAGGGAGGGGGAGGTAGGGAAAAGGGGGAATGAAAAGTGAAACTCACTTGTTTCCTCCCGCACTATCCACAGGTACTGGTGTGGTGGATAGTGCGGGAGACGCTGTTTAAAAGGTAGCGCAGATCCGGACAAGGTAGGGCTCAGCGTCTCCCGCACTATCCATCACTCCAGTACCTGTGGATAGTGCGGAAGAAAACAAGTGACAGAGCGGGAGGAGACGCTGCTGGTCACTGATTTAAAGTGGCCGTGCTGTCAATACGCTTTAAATCAGTGACCAGAAGACTTATCGGCGTATAACACGCAGGCAGACTTTTTGCCCTAAATTTAAGTTTTAAAAGTGCGTGTTATACGCTGATGAATATGGTGTGTATGTGTATATATAATATATATATATATATATATATATATATATATATATATATATATATATATATATTAATTATTATTATTATTATTATATTTTTTTTACATTTATCTGAATAAAATCAATTTTATATGTGCATACGTTTGCTATACGTTATTTTATTTGGGGTACATTCACAGTGTTCTGTGTGGTTTCACACACCTGTAGGTTGTACTTATCATTTAATAAAATAAAGTTGACTTTAGAAAGCGACATAACAACTAGAAACAAAAATGTTGCATTCTTAACCAGTTGTTACTCGGAAGTAAAGGTTCCTTTGACATGAGGTTTGAGAGAACCCCTTTTCCATAATTTTGTTTCCTTCCCTCGTTACTTTTTCTTATAATCTGCTGAAATTTTACTGGAAAAAAAAAAGAGTTTACCTGCTTCCCTGTTTCCTGGAGAACAGGAAGATTCAGAGGAATTAAAAGGGTTTGTTTCCTGATGGTAAACTTATTACAAAGTATTATGTTTCCCTTCAGTCCCACTACTGGAATTATGAAGTATTATATGGTAAAGCTATACATGTTACACATGCTGGGTCATCGCCTGTGAGAGATCCTTTGTTGCTGTCTCTGTTTTGACTGATGGATTTCAATGGGCTTGTGTCATCAAAAACAAGCCCTTACAGCATGCCACCCTGGAGCTCAGATGATCACTCCTGGCATCCCCCCCAAAAAAAACCTGCAGATTTTACTGGGGAAAGCAGTAGCCAACCAGTAGTATTAAAAGACCAGGCATTTAGATGAATGACCATCCTTGTAATACAAGGGCAGCCTGCGGTTTAAGCTCATAGCTGCGAGACCCCTACCCCCCCCACCTCCCTTTACTCCACACACACGAACACGCAGACACATGTTGCCAAGACATGTGAAAAGTTTGGATTACACCGGCTCTCACTCCTGAGACCTGCTGCAATTGCTAGTTAAAAGCCAGGGGAAGTTGGTGACAGGGCAATCCTCACTCCCAGCTGTTAATCAAATCCAACTTTTTTGTTATTCCTGCGAAAAGATCGGTTCGGCCAGCCAGGGAAGGGAGCACTTCTCTAGCTTGTAACTAGTGGTCTCAGAAGTAAGGCCCAGTAAGTTAAAAACTTTTGACACTTCTGAGCAACTTGTCAGAAGTTATTTTTTTATGATAGAAACCATTTAATGAGACCGTCCATTTTACTCAGAATTTAACAAAGAAGGGAGTTCTTTACTATAAGAGCATTGCGGCTATGGAAATCTCTGCCAGAGTAAATGTTCATTGTGAACTCAATAAAATAGTTCAAAAGGGGTCTGGATACATTTTTAGGGTGTAATATTATTACAGGTGATGGTCACTAGATTTTAGAAAAGGGTTGTTTATTCAAGGATATATACTGATATAGTTCACCTGCACTAAAATGGGTTTAGTGCAGGTGAACAGCTGTAAAATAAGGGGTTACTCACTTAAATCTGAAAGTTATGTTCAGCGTTAGGCTTGTAAACAACTTTATTCTGCCCCCTTCAATATTATGCTAATCAAGGCCACAAGTGAGCGCCCTGTGTGCGCATCTGTAGCATTCATTAACATATGAATTAAGGGGTGGAGTTGAGTGGGAATATGGAGGAGACACAGGAGCTCAGCCAGCCGGCTCCCAGCCTCCAAATTGCACTGGAGCACATTAGAAATAAAACTGTTTACAAGAATAACTCTGCGCATAACCTGTGGATTTAAGTGAGGAACCCCTTATTTTACAATTGTTTGCCCACACTATAATCCAGTGGGTTTAGTGTGGGTGAACTAGCTGTCAGATTTTCTTTATAATTAGGAAAATTGGTTTCTACCAAATGTTTATATGTTTGTTTGTTTTTTTCCTTTGTCTGGACCAACACATTGGGGTAATAGGATAAACTGTCATTATTGTACATATTTTGCTTGAAATATAGAATAGAGAGAATATTTAGAATTAGTATAAGTATCAATAGTGTGAGCAGTGAAGCATAGCAGGCAATACTTTGTAATGGTGACATGTGGCCACCCCTCTTATGTCAAATAAATTAGTAAATTTTGGGAATCAACATCCATTACTGTATTATGAATGTAACAGGAGGGCTATGGATCTTGTAAACGACTGATAAAAAAAATAGCTTTTTTGGGTAAATCGAGAATAAACCCACAAAGTAACAAGAAAAGTAATATTAAACAAGGATTTAATTAATGTCCTTATATGGATAAAAAAAAAAAAAAACACAGAAGCGAGCTACCCGATGACCAATTTGTAGAGCTGCCAGAGATTGTGACCATTAATTTTCAGCGGTAATTTCACACAAAACCTTATTTATCTTTCTCGTATTTGGCAGAATACCAAATCCTTTCACAAAAGATTCAGCTGAATACCTATCTTATTCTGAACTCTAATTTGCATCCTAAAGTAAGTCAGAGGAGCCCTGGATGATAAAGGCTGTAACATCTGATATTTAAAGCATTTACTCTGGTAAAAGGAGATCAGGATTCAGATCAGTTGGTGCACATCCTATTGTTAAAGCCAGTGTTTCCCAAACAATGTGCCTCCAGCTGTTGCAAAACTATAACTCCCAGCATGCCCGGACAGCCATAAGCCATAAAGGCCTGTTCTCTACAATTATGTAAATACAAACCGAGCACATACATAGCACATGCACACTACTGCTTTAGTTTACAGGAGTAACATTAATGTTTCAATTACCAGCAGACTTACTATATTGTGTTCCATGTAAATGGAGGAACAAAATCTCAATTTATTCATGTTGAAATTATAAAACATAGTGGAAAATATAGTATTACGGATATAAAATCCAAATGACAATCATTCATATTTCACAGACATCTACCAAATATATATATAATATTATTTTTATAATTTTTTTCGGGAAAAAATTTATATTTATTTTGGATATGAATGGTGTGCCTATATAAAAAAAAATATATATATTTAATTTAAAATGAATAAATAAATAATAAATCAGTCTTCCAGTCTTAGCTGATCAGTGGGGCTCCATATATTGAGCCTTAGCTCTCCTGAGCAAAATCCAGAGCTGGAATGGTTCAGCACTTAGGGGAACATTTCTGCGCCCCTAATCAAAACCCCTGTCATGTCTCAAACTGGAGGTATGGTTTTATTGTAACAATATGCAGAAAGCCCTGAGTTCACCCTAGTGCTGACTTCAGGTATGCTGAATTTTCTAGTTTAACTCTAAATCTATGCATAGCTGTGTTTTAGTAAAAATGCTCTTACTACTACTGAATTCACTCAAGCAGCCTGTATTATGGTCACAAGTCCTAGATCAATGGGGTTTAACCCCCTTAAGGACATGTGCCGTAAATGTTTGGCGCTGTGGCGAGTAACTTTGCGCACAGGGCCGTACATTTATGGCGCGGCTATGAAGCAAGTGCAGAAGCTACACTTACTTAATGCACGGCGGGTCCAGTCTCCTGTCAGCAGCCGTGGACCCGCCGGTAATGATGGACATCAACGATCGAGCTGATGTCCGCCATTAACCCATCAGATGCTGTGATCAATACAGATCACAGCATCTGCGGCAGTGCGGCACTTTAAGTGCCCGCAACACAGCAGCAGCGATCAGATCAGCCAAGATGGTGGATGGACGTACCTTCACCTGCCTCTGCCACTCTCCCAGGGTCTTCCCCAATAAAGATTTAAATCCCCTTTTTTCCCCATTTTATAAAAAAAAAGCATAAAAATGACAAATAATAAACATATTTGGTATTGCCGCGTTAGTAAATGTTCAAACTATAAAAAATATAATTAAAATGATCCTGTAAAAAATTTTTGTTCAAAAATGTCTGCTTTTTGGTTACATAGTCAGCAAAAAAAAAATTCAATAATAAAAAGCGAATCAAAAAGTCACATCCCTGTCTATAGAAAAATTTGAAAGTTAGAGGTGGTGAAACAGGACAATTTTGAACTTACTTTTGTAAAAAAAAAAATAGTTGGAGATTTTTTTTAAAAGCAATACAATTAGAGAAAAGTATGTAACCATGGGTATTATATTAAAGGGGTACTCCACTGGCCAGTATTCCGGCTGCATACGGAACATTTAGTTCCAATCACTGTGTGCACACTGCGGGGGTTGGTGACGCCCCCTCAATATAATTCTATGGGAGGGGGTGTGACACCCGCTACACCCCCTTCCATAGATCTGCATTGAAGGGGCATGGCCTGATGGCATGAGGGGACATGGCCGACTCCCGCAGAGTGTGCACAGCGTTTGGATCTATAGGTTACAAACGTAGCTGGAAGGCTGGCCAGTGGAGTACCCCTTTAACTCCTTCCTGCTATAGGACGTATGCATACATCATAACGATCTCCGGCACTGCCACGGGGAGTGCAGGAGATCGGCGGCGGGACCCGGCTGTCAATCACAGCCGGAGTCCAGCCGCAGCTGCCGGAGCCGCGATCGCGTCGGTCCCGGCAGCATTATCCCTGTAGATGCCGAGATCAATCCTGATCACCGCACCTATGGTGTTGACAGGGGGGAGTGCTCTCCCCCTGTTCACCAACGAGCAAGCCGTTGGTTGCTATGGCAGCAGGAGGTCAGATCATGACCTCCTGTCTGCCTGCTACAGAAGCCTGTGAGATCCAGCCACAGGCTGGATCACACAGGCTGTGCTGTGTGCAGCTGATCGGGTCATACTGTGCTGCAGTACAAATGTATTGCAGCATAGTATAACCTGTAAAAAGTGTAAAAAATTTAATAAGTTCTTCAATAAAAGTATGAAGTGTAAAAAAAAAAGAAAAAAAATGCCCATTTTCCAATAAAAGCCCTATATTATCACCAAAAACACTAATCATTTACATAATTTGTATTGCCACGTCCGCAATGGCGTGTACTATAAAACTATGATGTAAATTCAAGCAATGAACAAGATTTTCAGCTCACTCTCAATGGCCTCAGAGCGCTCCGACTGTGCAAGGCGGCACCCCTTCATGCAAAAGATAGAATGATAGAACAAAAGATAGAATGTCCAGCGCACGTGATCGTGCAAAAATGAAGTTCTTTATTGATAAAAAGCCATAACAGGAGTGGAAGTAACTCCTGTTATGGCTTTTTACTTCATTTTTGCACAATCACCTGCCTTGGACATTATATCTTTTATAATGTAAATTATCCTGCACGGTGAACACCCTAAAAAAAAAAAAGTAAAAAAACGCGCAAAATTTGCTAATGTTGGTACAAATAGCTGAATTAAAAAAAAAATATAAAAAACAAAAGATCAAAAGGTAGCATGTATTGCAAAAATGATAACAATAAAAATTACAGCTCATCCCGCAAAAAATAAGCCCTTACTCAATGGCATCGGACGAAAAAAATAAAGTTACGGCTGTTGGAAAATGAATGTCAGAAAAAGAATTTTGCTCAGAAAAGGAAAAAGAACATGGAAAGCTATATAAATGGGTATTGCCATAATTGTACTGACCCACAGAATAAATAAAGCATCACTTTTACCGCAATGTACACCATAAAAATAAGAATTAAAAAAACGCAAGAAATTTTCCAGTTTTTCACAATATTTTGGACTTTTTCACAAAAAATGCACCACTTATATAAAGTACAATATGTCAAGAAATAACAATCTCAGAATCGCTCTGCTCAGTAAAGGCATATTAACCTCTTCAGGACATAGGGCGTATGGATACGCCCTGCATCCCGAGTCCTTAAGGACCGAGGGCGTATCCATACGCCCGTGGGAATTCCGGCCCCCACCGCTAGCCGGTTGGGGACCGGAGCCGGATGCCTGCTGAAATCGTTCAGCAGGCATCCCGGCATATCGCCCAGGGGGGTCATTATGTCCCCCCATGTCGGCGATCGCCGCAGATCGCTGGACAATTCAGTCCAGCGATCTGCGGCGATTCCGGGTCAATCGGGTCTCCAGTGACCCGGTGACCCGAAATTACTGGCTGTTCGGGGCCGTCTCTGACGGCCCCGAACAGCCAGAGCCTGCAGGGGTGAGGTGGCACTGGTGCCACCTCACGATCGCCCTGATTCGTCGGCCGGATTACCGGCCGACCAATCAGGGCGCCTGCTGCGGGTGTCACTCCCGCACCCGCTCCGCCCCTCTTCTGGAGGACGTGAGCGGGTGCGGGACGTGCACCCCGGGTGCTGGGGACCCTGAACCCCGGCGCCCCTGTTGGGATCGGGGCCCCAGGAGCAGCTGCGGCGGCGGGACTGACCTGTGCGGCAGGATCGTTGGAGGTGAGTGACAGCCTCCTGCTGTTGCTTAGCAACAGCTCCCAGAATGCAAAAAGGGCATGCTGGGAGCTGTAGTTATGCAACAGCAGGAGGCAGACCACCACAACTCCCAGCATTCCCTTATGGGCATGCTGGGACTTATGGTTTTGCAACAGCTGGAGGCACATTCTTTCTATGGAAAAGTGTACCTTCAGCTGTTGTCTAACTACAACTCCCAGCTTGCACAAACAGCTAAAGTGCATGCTGGGAGTTGTAGTGGTGCATCTGCTGGTTGCAGTTTTGCAACAGCTGAAGGCACACTGGTTGTGAAACTCAGAGTTTTTTTTTACCTAACTCAGTGTTTCATGACCGGTGTGCCTCCAGCTGTTGCAAACTACAACTCTCAGCAGTCACCGTACACCATGCACCGTACATGCTGGGAATTGTAGTTTTGCATCAGCTGGAGGCACACTGGTTGTGAAACACTGAGTTAGGTCACAAACTCAGTGATACATAACCAGTGTGCCTACAGTTGTTGCAAAACTGCAACTCTCAGCAGTCACCGACAGCCAACGGGCATGCTGGGAGTTGTAGTTATGCAACAGCTGGATGTCCCCCCCCCCCCCCCCAATGTGAACGTACAGGGTACACTCACATGGGCGGAGGATTACAGTAAGTATCTGGCTGCAAATTTGAGCTGCCGCAAACTTTCTGCTGCAGCTCAAATTGCCAGCGAGAAACTACTGTGAACCCCCCGCCCGTGCGACTGTACCCTAAAAACACTACACTACACTAACACAAAAAATAAAATAAAAGGTAAAAAACACTACATATACACATACCCCTACACAGCCCCCCTCCCCTCCCCAATAAAAATGAAAAACGTCTGGTACGCCACTGTTTCCAGAACGGAGCCTCCAGCTGTTGCAAAACAACTCCCAGTATTGTCGGACAGCCGTTGACTGTCCAGGCATGCTGGGAGTTTTGCAACAGCTAGAGGCACCCTGTTTGGGAATCACTGGCATAGAATACCCCTATGTCCACCCCTATGCAATCCCTAATTAAGGCCTCAAATGCGCATGGCGCTCTCACTTTGGAGCCCTGTCGTATTTCAAGGCAACAGTTTAGGGTCACATATGGGGTATCGCCGTACTTGGAAGAAATTGTGTTACAAATTTTGGGGGGTATTTTCTGCTTTTACCCTTTTAAAAAATGTAACATTTTTGGGAAAACAAGCATTTTAGGTAAAAAAAAAATATTTTTTTTTACATATGCAAAAGTCGTGAAACAACTGTGGGGTATAAAGGTTCACTTAACCCCTTGTTACGTTCCCCGAGGGGTCTAGTTTCCAAAATGGTATGCCATGGTTTTTTTTGCTGTCCTGGCACCATAGGGGCTTCCTAAATGCGGCATGCCCCCAGAGAAAAATTTGCGTTCAAAAAGCCAAATGTGATTCCTTCTCTTCCGGGACCTGTAGTGCGCCAGCAGAGCACTTTTCACCCCCATATGGGGTGTTTTCTGAATCGGGAGAAATTGGGCTTCAAATTTTTAGGGGTATTTTCTGCTATTACCCTTTTTAAAAATAAAATTTTGGGGGGAAAACAAGCATTTTAGGTAAATTTTTTTTTTTTTTTTTTTTTTTACATTTGCAAAAGTCGTGAAACACCTGTGGGGTATTAAGGTTCACTTTATCCCATGTTACATTCCCCGAGGGGTCTAGTTTCCAAAATGGTATGCCATGTGTTTTTTTTTTGCTGTTCTGGCACCATAAGGGCTTCTTAAAGGTAACATGCCCCCCAAAAACCATTTCAGAAAAACGTACTCTCCAAAATCCCCTTGTCGCTCCTTCCCTTCTGAGCCCTCTACTGCGCCCGCCGAACACTTTACATAGACATATGAGGTATGTGCTTACTCGAGAGAAATTGGGCTACAAAAACAAGTAAAAATTTTGTCCTTTTACCCCTTGTAAAAATTCAAAAATTGGATCTACAAGAACATGTAAGTGTAAAAAATGAAGATTATGAATTTTCTCCTTCACTTTGCTGCTATTCGTGTGAAACACCTAAAGGGTTAAAACGCTGACTGAATGTCATTTTGAATACTTTGGGGGGGTGTAGTTTTTATAATGGGGTCATTTATGGGGTATTTCTAATATGAAGACGCTTCAAATCCACTTCAAACCTGAACTGGTCCCTGAAAAATACTGAGTTTGAAAATTTTGTGAAAAATCGGAAAATTGCTGCTGACCGTTGAAGCCCTCTGGTGTCTTCCAAAAGTAAAAACTCGTCAATTTTTTGATGCAAACATAAAGTAGACATATTGTATATGTGAACCAAAAAAAAATGTATTCGTAATATCCATTTTCCTTACAAGCAGAAAGCTTCAAAGTTAGAAAAATGCTAAATTTTCAAATTTTTCATCAAATTTACGGATTTTTCACCAAGAAAGGATGCAAGTATCGACAAAAATTTACCACTATGTTAAAGTAGAATATGTCACGAAAAAACAATCTCGGAATCAGAATGATAACTAAAAGCATTCCAGAGTTATTAATGTTTAAAGTGACAGTGGTCAGATGTGCAAAAAACGCTCCGGTCCTTAAGGCCAAAATGGTCTCCGTCCTGAAGGGGTTAAAGTTATTAACAAATAGCCAAATAGAAAAATAGTCAAATAGAAAAAAAAATAAAATAAGCCGGGTCATTGAGGTAAAAAATGGGTCTGACCTTAAGGGGTTAATCATACTGACCCACAAATTAAAGAAAACATATGATTTTAACCGTAAAGTGTACAGTGGGAAAACAAAATCCCTTCAATCTAGCAAAATTGTGATTTTTCGTTTAAATTTCCTTAAGCAAAAAATATTTTTGGGGATTTACCATGCATATTAGGGTAAATTGAGTGATGTCCTTACAAAGTACAATAGTTCTTGCAAAAAAAAAGCCCTCACAAGGGTCTTTGAAAGGAAATCTAAAAGCGTTTCGGATTTTAAGAAGGCGAGGAAGAAAAATTAAATGCAGAAATAAGATTGGCTGTGTTCTTAAAGGGGTACTCCCACCCTAGACATCTTATCCCCTATCCAAAGGATAGGGGATAAGATGTCTGATCGCGGGGGTCCCGCCGCTGGGGACCCCCGCGTTATTGCTTGCGGCACCCACCTGTGTTCCCACCGGAACCGCTGGAGGGTCTGAATCGCGACTTCGGGAACGGAAGTCTGTGACGTCAGGACTCCGCCCCCGTGTGACATCACACCCGTCCCCTCAATGCAAGTCTATGGGAGGGGGCGAGTCCTGACGTCACGGACTTCCATTCCTCAGACCCTCCGTCTCCTGGCGAGGCTGGTCAAGAGCCGTCAAGCTCCACAGCATTTCTCTTCCCTGCGTGACAAGTCGGGGACCCTACATAATGACCCCCGGACCATTAACTCTCTTTTATCTTCTTATTACAAATCGCTTTACTCTCCTACCCCGGTGGACATGGTTGCTGGTAGGTTGTTCCTGGAGTCAGTCCGCCTCCCCTCTTTGACGTCTGAGCATCGGGATGCTCTGAACGCGGATTTTACTGAGGATGAGGTCCGCAGAACAATTAAGACTCTTCATAACTCCAAGGCACCGGGCCCGGATGGGTTCTCGGGCGAGTTTTATAAAATTTTAGTCGAGCAAGTGGTACCTCCACTGACGACCTAGTTCAATCATGTCCTCCACACTGGCTCCTTACTTCTCCATTTTAACACAGCGGTCATCAAACTCCTGTTGAAGCCGGGTAAAGACTCTTTGCTGTCTTACCGTCCCATCTCACTTATTAACCAGGACCTTAAATTAATGTCCAAAATTATGGCAGATCGTCTAAGTGTGCTCTTGCCTTGCTTTGTTCGCAATAGGTCAGCAGTCACCAATATTCGCAAGGTCCTCGCTGTTCTTGATAAGGATGCAGCACTGTCCCGAGCCAGGAGAGCAACCGTTACTTTTGGCACTAGATGCCGAAAAAGCGTTAGACAATGTAAGATGGGACTGGCTCGGGATGGTGCTGGACAAGATAGGCCTGACGGGTGACTTCAGAACATTTTTGAGTAGCCTATATGCTTCGCCCGTATTCACCTCTGGGATCCTGTCTTCCCCCTGTTTAAGGGGATGAGACAGAGTTGCCCCCTATCCCCTTTACTATTTAATTTAGCGTTGGAACCCCTGGCCCGCCACCTGGAGGACTCCTCGGTGTATAGGGGCATTAAAATTCAGAAGGAAACAATCAAATTAACCCTTTTTGCAGACGACATCCTTATTTTTCTAGCTGACCCGCAGACCCACTATGTTGAATTGATGCCTGTCTTAGCCCACTTTGAAACTTTTTCTGGCTACAAAATTAACCAACTGAAGAGTGAACTCCTCCCATTGGGGGCTCCCAAGCCCTCCTCCAATTGGACTGCTATGGGCATCCCGACTGCCTTAGTTAAAACCTCCATCACCTATTTGGGGATCAGGATAGGTAAGCTGCCCTACTCCCTATATGCCCTCAATTACCCTCCCGTATTTAGGACTATTAAAGACGAACTGAATCGTTGTTGCCATCTCCCAATCTCTTTCCTCGGTAAATGTCATTTCATTAAAATGATCAGTTTTCCCAGATTGTTATACCAATTGCAAACATTACCTGTCTTACTTAAACATAAAGACGTCAATTTGCTTAACTCTGCCTTCACTCGCTTCATATGGTAGGGGAAACGCCCGCACATTGCTCTACAAAATTAATGTTAAGTAGTCATGACGGAGGAGTGGGGTTCCCCAATTTGCGCGGCTATAATTTGGCCTGCCTTTTCCGCCATGTGCTCGACTGGATCTACGGATCTGACTACCACTCTAATCACGCACTGGATGCCGACTTTGCTTCCCCCTAGAATTTAATGTCCTGTCTCCACGCACGGATCTCGAGCCTTCCCTTCCATATCAAGATCTCCGTATTGTTGAGAGACACTATCACGACATGGAGAGCAGTACGTAAGGCACATGGTTTACCCTTCCTGCTGTCTGGGCGACTCAATCTATGGGGCCACCCGGAATTCACTCCAGGGAGGGACAATAGACTATTTGGGGCATGGCGAGACTGGGGCTTGACTGTAGCCAAACAGCTGATGCACGTCGAGGAGAAGCGGTGGCTTTCTCCACAGGAAATCCTGCAGACCTTTGATCTACCACCTACTCATTTCTTCCAGGTGTCTCAGCTGTTATCATTTTGTACCTCCAGACTGCGCGACCCCTCTCCTGAGGTGTCTCCCTCATCTTTTGAGGACCTTGTAGGACTGCAACCTAGGAAGATGTCAATCTCTACCCTGTATAGGAACTTGAATGATAAAATATTGAAAGTTTCTAAACACACAATTTTTGCCAAATGGGCCACGTTGCTACAGGCCCCAGAAGTTGGGGAACATATCTTAGAGGGGTGGCCCAAAGTCAGGGCGAATGTCATAAGTGAGCGCTGGCGCAAAACTTTCTTTAAATTGATGCACTTCGGTTATTTAGGCTTCAATTTGCCGGCCACCCCCTCCTTCCCAGAACGGCTTACAGCCTGCCCTAAGTGCAACGTCCCGGGTACTGACTTTTTCCATGGCATATGGTCCTGTGACAGGTCACAATGTTTTTGGAAAAAGTTTGTGGATTATATATCCCGTTACTGGACTATTCGTCTTCCTCTGACACCCTTGGCCCTTCTGTTCCAGTCTGTCGATCCTTCCCTATCCGAGGATGTGGGTCTTCGTGCGGTCCCGAAATTTATTCATGTTGTTCTTCTAGTAGCCAAGCGCATACTCCTGCGGGAATGGTTTAAGCCGGCTATGCCATCCGTTGCTGCAGTGATTGTGGAACTCAAAGATTTTCTGGAGGTCGATAGACACAGAAAGGCGCAGAGAACGAAATGTGAAGAAACTCTTCGCTAAATGGTTTGCCTTTATGATTGCTCACCTCACTAGAGCCCAAATAGATGACATTATATGGTCATTCCGTCATACGGAGTGGTACTCCCTTGCCTCTCTCAGCGACTCTCTGGGTCCCCTGCGCCTTTCGGCTCATCTGGCTTGACTTTCTGGGTGACTGATATTACTGTAGGAGCGTCTCTTTTCTTCTCTTTGGCTATCCTCTCCTGAATTTCCTCTACGCTTCCCCCCTCCTCCCACCTTTTTTTTTTTTTTTTTGTTGTGTGTGGATGCGTGGTGTATGTGGTGTCCGTGCGGCTACTTGTTCAAACTGGTAGTTAGGAAGGGTGCATGTCTGGTGAACTTATTTTATTGTCCATACAAATATTCTGCTTGATTGTGGTTGTTTGGGACACAAACCCTGGTGATTATACTGGCTTGATAGCCGTACATTTATGGTAGGCGGGTTGCATCCCATCCATTTTCCACTGTACCGCTGTTATAAGTACTCTTATAAGGTCCTTAACCCCTCACCCCTACCAGTACGTCCTGAGTCCTCTCCCTTACTATAACGCAGGGGCCATGGCGCGGCCCCGCATCATAGCGGGTCGGGCCTGGCCTCTAACAACGGCTGGGACCCGTGGCTAATAGCGTGGCATTGATCGCGTTGCTGCGCGCTATTAACCCTTTAGACGCGGTGTTCAAAGTTGAATGCCGCAGCTAAAGTGAAAGTTAACCAATGCCGGTTAGCTCAGGGAGCTGTCCGGGATCGCTGCAGTGAAATTGCAACATCCCGAACAGCTGTAGGACAGCAGGAGGGTCCCCTTACCTGCCTCCTGTTGTCAGATCGACGAATGACTGCTCAGTGCCTGAGATCCAGGCATGAGCAGTCAAGCGGCAGAATCATTGATCAATGGTTTCCTATGAGAAACAATTGATCAATGTAAAAGATCAGTGTGTGCAGTGTTATAGCCCCCTATAGGTGGAAAAAAAAAGTGAATAAAGATCATTTAACCCCCCCCCTTCCCTAATAAAAGTTTGAATCTTTTCCCATTTAAAAAATAAAGTGTAAATAAAAACAAACATGTGGTATCGCCGCGTGTGGAAATGTCCAAATTATAAAAATATATTGTTAATTAAGCCGCACGGTCAATGGCGTATGCACAAAAAATTTTACAAAGTCCAAAATACTGTATTTTTGGTCACTTTTTATATCCTAAAAAATGAATAAAAAGCAAACAAAAAGTCAGATCAATACAAAAATGGTACCGCTAAAAACTAAAGATCACGGCACAAAAAAATGAGCCCTTATACCGCCCTGTACGCGAAAAAATATAAAAGTTATAGGGGTCGGAAGATGACAATTTTAAACATATAAATTTTCCTGCATGTAGTTATATTTTTTCCAGAAGTACGACAAAATCAAACCTATAGAAGTAGGGTATCATTTTATTCTTAGGAACCTATAGAATAAAGATAAGGTGTCATTGTCATATACCATGGCAAAATATGTATTCATGTTGCATTGTGATTGCTTGTCATTTGTGATACATGTTCTGCAAAATTTCTATCGGTATGCACAACTGTTAATTCCATTACACACCTATCTGCATCGCTGAACATTTCAAAGAATCCCTTCTGTTTGGTCTAACTATCCGGAGACGACAATCTGAGCGATAGCATCCAGTGGCCAGTGGGGGGCAATTCATTCTCTTTGATCAGGGTACCATGGAGCCTACATGTTTATCCAGCCTGGCTATAGGTGTGACTAATCCTAGCAGGGGGTTCACTAACACAGCTGCTCAATGACAGGAAAGGTAACACTTTCACAGCTAAGCAGACTCCAAGGCCTGATGTCAATAGATCAATTGTTGTAGATGCCATATCTTCCAAATATGAAATATAGGGAGTCAGGGAAGTATGCCCGCAGCCCCTATCTTGTACGGTTAGATTCTCCATCATAATACCTTTAAAATGAGTCCTCACATGACCCTTGTGTATTGATCCCTGCCCGAACTCTATGTGCATGGTAAATCATACACAATAAGGGGGTCATGTCAGGTACCCCTATAAAGAGGATTTGATGGAGAACCCAAATGTAACAAAATGATGTGGATGCCTGACCCATGATAACAGTTAGGGATAATTTCCTATTCTTTGGGCATAAGGTTATCGGGAGGAAGGGGGCAGAATCAATCTCTCCTCCTTGTCCTGCCCAGGGGCTGAACATAGAGGTGTCTCTTGTTCATAGCAGGATATAAAACTGCAGACCTGGGGGGACTAGGGGCGCTTGCATGGGGGACGAGATCTAATTTTGGATGCCAGACGCCATTTCCTACTAGACCCCATTGGATAGGACTCTAACTTTTGTAAGTAAGGACTCTATGTTTTTTCCCTTTTATTTTATTTTCTGTATGGTGAAACTTTGTCTTGTTAACATCTATTTTTACATGCACTGTGAATATTTTTCTTTCATAATAAATCATTCATTAAGTACAGTCTTATGTCTGGTAAAACGGACGTACATTGTCCTTGAAGAGATTGAAGTTATAGTCTTAAATGTACTTGCCTGTTCGGCTACATTATAGATTTGGATTCATCTTTTTCCTGTTTTTTATATACTACTGTGGATAGTAGATTATATTTGGGAATTGTAACATATCCAGATTGGATTGATAGCTTCCTGTCGGCTTAAAACAAGCAGGTGGTGGCAGCAATATCGTTAAATTGGGTGGTGTAAGAGGGATTATTTATCATTATTTTCGGGTCTAGTGCAGACAAATAGTGATTTTAGAGATAACCCTTCCACCCGCACGTCTCGGTTCCTGACAGTCATTTTTACCGAAAAATGTACTGCTTAGAAACGGAAGTTAAAAAGTTACAAAAGGGTTTTTTTTTCTTCAATTTTGTCGCACAGTGATTATTTTTCTTTTGTTTTGTCGTAGATTTTTGGGTAAAATGACTGATGTACAAAGTAGAATTGGTGGTGCAAAAAATAAGAGCATGGGGTTGCGCTGAGAAGCAGGGGCTGGAACAGGTGGTAGCTCACCTTGCGGCAGACCGCCAGCTGGATGCTCACCAGAATGGGTAATCAAAAAATTCAAATACATTTTAAATTATAAAAAAATTCCATAAAAAATCTGCCACATCCAGACGCTCTGTGGCAGTGATTCTAATAGTGATGCCTGAAATCTGCATGTCATACTGAATAACAGTATTATTTCACTACCCCAGCACACTCCATATGCATGTTATAAGAAAGCAAAGTGTTCTACACCCCTATTGAGGCTCTCTGTAGGCCAGAAATATCCGTTTTTAATACAGATTTACAGCAAATAATTTTGAACCAAAGAAAATTTTTTCGGAAAATTTGCCGAATCAAATGTTTCAAAAGTTCGCTCATCTCTACTTGGCTCCATTCATTTTCATGGAACTGAGCTGCAGAGCCACAGCCAAAGTGAATGGAGCCAAGTTGTAACACCAAACACAGCCTGGAGACAGACATGGAGCTGTTGAAAGAAATTATCTCTGTTTTCCTATTTCTGGAAAACCCCTTTAATGACCCAACTAACTGGATCGTAGATCACAGCAATGCTGTTGCTTCAGGTTATTAGATCCGTGGTTGTCCCGGGACAACGAATACAGGCACAAAAGTTTTCCCTTATTGTGTTTGTATCTATTTACCCATAAGGGTGGGTTCACACGGCCTTCTGTCACCGTTGTTTTATCCCTGTTTTGTTTCCTATTTTGCAGGCTGTAAACGGAAATCCCATTCATGTCAATGGGATTTTTTTACAATCCATTTGCACTCGTCTGCACATGCAGTATTTTTTCTTCCGTCCAAAAATTGGAAGAAAAAACAGATACAGTAAATTTAACATTGAAGTCTATGGAAAACGGATGAGCCTTTCAATCCGTTTTTTGATCCGTTTTTACTTTTGAGCGTGCTCAGAACAAAATAAATACATTTTTGGTTTATTAACTGAACAAAAACTGATACAAACGGATAACATCTGTTTGCATCCGTTATTGTCCTTTTTTTTAAAAGTCCGTTTATCTTTGACTGGAGAAGAACGGGACGGGTCTAGACGGCCGTGTGAACGCAGCCTAAAATGTAAAACATTAGATGTGGGATCTAAATGTATCTATCTTAAAGTATGCCTTTCTACTCCACCCAACCTTGATCTTACCTCCAGCACAGATTAGAAGCCTTCGACCACAGCAAATCCACAGGAAGAAGAAAAATGCAATCTAGTGAAGTGTCAATGTGAAACAAGATGCTTTATTCAGAACATATAAAAAGCAGGCAATGCAGTATTAAAGGGGTATTATTATTATTATTTTTTTTTTTTTAATGAACTGGTGCCAGAAAGTTAAACATATTTGGAAATTATTTCTATTTAAAAATCCCAATTCTTTCAGTTCTTATTAGCAGCTGTATGCTACAGAGAACATTCTTTTATTTTTGAATTTCTTTTTTGTCTTGTCCACATTGCTCTCTGCTGACACCTCTGTCTGTGTCAGGAACTGTCCAGAGCAGCATAGGTTTGCTATGGGGATATTCTCCTGCTCTGGGCCGTTCCTGATACGGGCATCAGGTGTCAGCAGAGAGGACTGTGGACAAGACAAAAAAGAAATTCAAAAAGAAAAGAATTGCCTCTGTAGCATACAGCTGCTAATAATTACTGGAAGGGTAAAGATTTTTAATAGAAGTAATTTACAAATCTGTTTAACTTTCTGGCACCAGTTGATTTAAAAAAAAATAATAATAATAATAATAATATGTTTTCTACCAGAGTACCCCTTTAAGTACACAGGCGAAACCAACATGTTTCAAACCGCGACACATTGTCTTAATTAGCTATGATTAAGACATTGTGTCACGTTTGAAATGTTTTGGTTTCTTCTGTGTACAGAATACCGCATTGCCTGCTTTTTATGTGGTCTGAATAAAGCATCCTGTTCTACACTGACACCTCGCTGGATTGAATTTTTGTTCTTCCTATTCCTTTTTATACTCTTCCCCTGGGGTTGATGCTCTATAGCTACAGTAAAATGCTTTGGTATGCTTCAAAAGTTGGCAGACTTCTTTTTAGTAAATTCTTTAACAGTTTAGCTATTTCTATGTTGTCCTGAAAAGTTTTATCAATGGCATTATAGGGCAGAGCTGATATATATATATATATATATATATATATATATATATATATATATATGCACAAAGCAGCTCATCACACCACCTTCTCAGGTAGCCTGCCCTAAGATCAGCTCTGGCTCCACTTACGAAGTCTCAGAAACTGATTGGGATTTATGCCAGGTCAGAATTCTCCCCAGAATGGAAGAAGACCCATCTGCAGACAGCTGTTTCAGGGTGCTTGCTCCTCATCAGTATAGAGCAGGATGTTCTGGCTTGGCTGTGGTGAGAGGCCTGTGATTAGTTTCTGAGACTTCATAACTGGATCCAGAGCTGATCTTAGGGCATGCTACCTGAGAAGGTGGTGTGATGAACTGCTTTGCATATTCCTTACCCAGGAAGCCCGTGGAGTGCTAATGGCCTTTTTGAATCTCCGTTCTACTCCGGAAGCAGTGCTCCTCCCTATGGAGAATACTTACCCCTTTTGTGTGTGTGTGTGTGAGTGTGTGTGTGTAAATAGATAGATGCAAATCAAAAAAAGTTGTAGTATCTTGTAATACCTTTTTTTATTGGACTAATAGAATTTTGCAGAGACAAGCCTTCGGGATTCCTCCCTTTATCAAGTCCAAAGCAAATCTAAGCTCACAAGCAGAAGACAAAGCTTGTCTCTACAAAATTCTGTTAGTCCAATAAAAAAGGTATTACAAGATACTGCAACATTTTTTGATTTGCATCTGCATCACTGGACACGGCTACTCAAATTTACTATACATATATATATATATATATATATATATATATATATATATATACATACAGAAAAAGCAGGGTGGGCTGCACCTCAAAGGTGTATAGAGGTAGGTGCACGCAGCGGCTGGTCCCAGGTCCCGGGTCCGTATCGCTAGAAGAACAGATTTGCTGCAGCTCACAGAGTAGTGACAAGTGGTTTATTTCATTCCAATTGCTACGTTTCAACCGCACATGCGGCCTTTTTCAAGCACAAGTGAACAGTGACCATAGGACAAGTTATATGTGGTGTTCAATAAAACATCAATTACATAATTAAGTGTAATAAATATAAAAAACTTACAATAGAAGTGTACAAAAGATACAATACATATAGTATCATAATTAAGTGGGTATATAATATATGTACCCATAAAGTGCATAACAATATATATTAAAATATACATATAAAGTGCATAATAAGTTAAATAGTGCACCAGGTGAAAAATAATTAATCAAACAAATGCAGGAAGGAGAGTAGGCGGAATCTCGAGGCACTCACCCAATCTGAAAGAAGGACGTATAGATATCCTATAAACATCATCACACCCACATCAGATGCGGCGTGGTATAATGTATATACAGCGGCATTGCAGCACAGCAACAGCGCGCGCTTGCCACTGTACTTCCGGGAATAGGGCGGCAGCCAATGGAATAGCGCCACGTAAGGCCACATGATCAAAAAAAGATGACGCCCCATGAAGTCACGTGACTAGAGGGATATTCACGTGATATACACGGAGGCGCCTGCGCACAGCAAAGAAAATGGAACCTAAGTCTCGTAGGTAAACAGGCGCCATCTTATAAATGGGCAAAAATAAGGGCAAAATAGGATTACTAAAAAATAAAATAAACATGTGGAGAGATGATGTAAGTTATATGTAAAGTAAAAGGGTCAGCGCTTTAGATGCAGACACAGTAAAGCAACAGTCATTCCTGCACATAAGCCCAAAATATCCCGTGGGACTAACACTCCCAGCACACCTCGTCATCTACTTACATGGCGACAAATGTGTCACCCGTCGGACCCCCCAGGTCAACTTAATGTACCACAGGACAGTCCAACAGGTGGGAGAGAGTACCACACCTGGGACAGTAGCAATCTTGAGGGCGGTGCAAATGCAGAATCAATCACACACACAATGGCGCATAGACCCAGAAGTTAACTTATTAGGTCAAGGAGTATCTTTATTGATAACAAATATTACTCCACAAGAAAGGGAAGAAAAGAAAGTAAATAAATCGTACATAATCCGGAGGTAATGAGTAAAAAACTACATTATGATTTTAACACAAAGTGAGGAATACGGGTGGTGTCATCTTAATCTGTCGACTCTCCATTACTGCAAAATAAAAAGAAACAAAAAAAAAATATTAATACAAAGCGAAAAAAGGTCACATTGTACTGATCAAATAGAGAATAGCCGTACTATAATATGACAGGGAGAGTTTATCTAGCATTATAAATATCATTAGAAACAGTATAGTCTACATTGAGGCCAGTTGGACATAAAGATTTTAATTTGAAAATCCATTCCAGTTCTTTCCGTTTTAGTTTGCCCACTCGATCACCCCCTCTTTTTAATGGGGGGATGTGGTCGAGTAGGGCAAACTTGAGGTCTCTTTCTGTATGGTGAACCTCCGTAAAATGTCTAGAGACAGGAAGATCAAGTCTCTGCTTCCGTATTGTGTATCTGTGGTGATTAAAACGTGTCTTGAAGTCCCATGTTGTCTCCCCCTTCTTCAAGAAAGTAAAGAGAAAGTACTTACTATGGATAGACATGCGTTGATTTATGGCAAGAGACTACGTAATACTTCTTCACGCATTGCCTTTGTATCCACCTTTGGAAATATGTCTGGTCGAATTTCCAATGTTCTTAACAAACACTGGAAATTATTAACACGTAGTCATCCAGACATACCTGAATTTCATTTTCCCCCTCTTCTTTCATATCGTAGAGCTGGTAATTTGCGTGACAAACTTGTGAAATCAGATGTATCTTTGTGTAGACCTACCGAGAAATATTTATCTGTTCAGAATAAAGGATCGTACCCTTGTTGCCAATACATAAATTGTGTACATATGCTCAAGGGTCCGACCTTTGTACACCCTGTAACTAACCAGATTTTTAAACTACGTCATTACCTTACGTGTACTTCAGACTTTGTGGTGTATGTCTTGATGTGCCCATGTCGCCTCCTCTATGTGGGGGAGACGACATGGGACTTTAAGACACGTTTTAATCACCACAGATACACAATACGGAAGCAGAGACTTGATCTTCCTGTCTCTAGACATTTTATGGAGGTTCACCATACAGAAAGAGACCTCAAGTTTGCCCTACTCGACCACATCCCCCCATTAAAAAGAGGGGGTGATCGAGTGGGCAAACTAAAACGGAAAGAACTGGAATGGATTTTCAAATTAAAATCTTTATGTCCAACTGGCCTCAATGTAGACTATACTGTTTCTAATGATATTTATAATGCTAGATAAACTCTCCCTGTCATATTATAGTACGGCTATTCTCTATTTGATCAGTACAATGTGACCTTTTTTCGCTTTGTATTAATATATTTTTTTCTGTTTCTTTTTATTTTGCAGTAATGGAGAGTCGACGGATTAAGATGACACCACCCGTATTCCTCACTTTGTGTTAAAATCATAATGTAGTTTTTTACTCATTACCTCCGGATTATGTACGACAGCCAATGGTTTTCCCATGTTTGAGCCCCAAAAAATTTTTGAAATTTTTTTTTTTTATTTACTTTATTTTTTTATTTACTTTATTTTCTTCCCTTTCTTGTGGAGTAATATTTGTTATCAATAAAGATACTCCTTGACCTAATAAGTTAACGTATGGGTCTATGCGCCATTGTGTGTGTGACTGATTCTGCATTTGCACAGCCCTCAAGATTGCTACTGTCCCAGGTGTGGTACTCTCTCCCACCTGTTGGACTGTCCTGTGGTACATTAAGTTGACCTGGGGGGTCCGACAGGTGACACATTTGTCGCCATGTAAGTAGATGACGAGGTGTGCTGGGAGTGTTAGTCCCACGGGATATTTTGGGCTTATGTGCAGGAATGACTGTTGCTTTACTGTGTCTGCATCTAAAGCGCTGACCCTTTTACTTTACATATAACTTACATCATCTCTCCACATGTTTATTTTATTTTTTAGTAATCCTATTTTGCCCTTATTTTTGCCCATTTATAAGATGGCGCCTGTTTACCTACGAGACTTAGGTTCCATTTTCTTTGCTGTGCGCAGGCGCCTCCGTGTATATCACGTGAATATCCCTCTAGTCACGTGACTTCATGGGGCGTCATCTTTTTTTGATCATGTGGCCTTACGTGGCGCTATTCCATTGGCTGCCGCCCTATTCCCGGAAGTACAGTGGCAAGCGCGCGCTGTTGCTGCGCCGCAATGCCGCTGTATATACATTATACCACGCCGCATCTGATGTGGGTGTGATGATGTTTATAGGATATCTATACGTCCTTCTTTCAGATTGGGTGAGTGCCTCGAGATTCCGCCTACTCTCCTTCCTGCATTTGTTTGATTAATTATTTTTCACCTGGTGCACTATTTAACTTATTACCCACTTAATTATGATACCATATGTATTGTATCTTTTGTACACTTCTATTGTAAGTTTTTTTATAGTTATTACACTTAATTATGTAATTGATGTTTTATTGAACACCACATATAACTGGTCCTATGGTCACTGTTCACGTGTGCTTGAAAAAGGCCGCATGTGTGGTTGAAACGTAGCAATTGGAATGAAATAAACCACTTGTCACTACTCTGTGTGCTGCAGCAAATCTGTTCTTCTATATATATATATATATATATATATATATATATATATATATATAATACACATACACATATATATATACACAGTACAGACCAGAAGTTTGGACACACCTTCTCATTCAAAGTTTTCTTTATTTTCATGACTATGAAAATTGTAGATTCACACTGAAGGCATCAAAACTATGAATTAACACATGTGGAATTATATACATAACAAAAAAGTGTGAAACAACTGAACATATGTCATATTCTAGGTTCTTCAAAGTAGCCACCTTTTGCTTTGATTACTGCTAGGAATATCTGCTTGGAAACCACTGCTAAGGACAGGCAACGAGCAGAAGAGACTTGTTTGTGCTAAAGAACACAAGGAATGGACATTAGACCAGTGGAAATCTGTGCTTTGGTCTTATGAGTCCAAATTTGAGATCTTTGGTTCCAACCACCGTGTCTTTGTGCAACGCAGAAAAGGTGAACGGATGGACTCTACATGCCTGGTTCCCACCGTGAAGCATGGAGGAGGAGGTGTGATGGGATGGGGGTGCTTTGCTGGTTACACTGTTGGGGATTTATTAAAAATTGAAGGCATACTGAACCAGCATGGCTACCACAGCATCTTGCTGCAGCATGCTATTCCATTTGGTTTGCGTTTAGTTGGACCATCATTCATTTTTCATCAGGACAATGACTCCAAACACACCTCCAGGCTGTGTAAGGGCTATTTGACCAAGAAGGAGAGTGATGGGGTGCTGCGCCAGATGACCTGGCCTCCACAGTCACCAGACCTGAACCCAATGAAGGCAAAAGGGCCAACAAGTGCTAAGCATCTCTGGGAACTCCTTCAAGACTGCTGGAAGACCATTTCAGGTGACTGCCTCTTGAAGCTCATCAAGAGAATGCCAAGAGTGTGCAAAGCAGTAATCAAAGCAAAAGGTGGCTACTTTGAAGAACCTAGAATATGATATATTTTCAGTTGTTTCACACTTTTTTGTTATGTCTATAATTCCACATGTGTTAATACATAGTTTTGATGCCTTCAGTGTGAATCTACAATTTTCATAGTCATGAAAATAAAGTAAACTCTTTGAATGAGAAGGTGTGTCCAAACTTTTGGTCTGTACTATATATATATATATATATATATATATATATATATATATATATATATATATTAGAGAGAGAGAGAGACACAGAGAGACAGAGATGCTGTATCCATTAACAATTTAAAAAAAACTCCTGTGAAAAAGGGGGAGGGATGCACAGCTAAAGAGGGTTCCATTCCCCGTGAGTTGTACAAACAAGCAAAAAGAAAAATAGCCATCACAATAAACTAATACACGGGTGCACGCTGCTGTGGCAAATACAGAGTATACAAAAAAAGAGGATTGCAGCAGCACACATTGGTCAAAAAATGGAGGCTCTTAGCGCACTATTTGATCAAAATGTGTCCCCTCACCCACCAAGCGGAGGTGGCCTCATTTAGGATGGGACCCTAACACAAATTCTGAGGTGGATGGGGCACACGTTTTGATCAAAAAGTTTGCTAAGAGCCTCAATTTTTTGACCAATGTGTGCTGCTGCAATCCTCTTTTTTTGTATACTCTGTATTTGCCACAGCAGCGTGCATCCGTGTATTAGGTTGTTGTGCTGGCTATCTTTATTTTTGATTGTGTGTGTGTGTGTATATATGTATAGATCTATATATATATATTTATATATTACATATATATTTATATATTACACACCAGAATACCGTTCTGCTCTGATTTTATTTTTTTATTTTAAAGGCATTCTGACAGCTCTATTTGCTGCTAAAAGCTGCAGACGCTGTTGGAAAATAAAAGCAAACTTCACCCTTGCAAATTGCTTTGGGTCTGCTTTTCTTCTTCTCCAGCCTGTGTGAGCTGCCCTCCAAGGGTTCTTTCCTCCTGTCTTCTGGTGTGTAATACACTCCCCTACCCTGCTGCTCTAACAGTGAAAGTGCAGAAATTATGTTTAGAATTTATCATATCTTTCTCTGAGCAGCATCTGTATGGTAGAACATTTTTAATTAAGACTAGTTAGAAAGTTGATTCATTTTGTTGTCAGAAAAGAAATGAATAATAATAAAAAAAATCACTGAAAGATTGTCCCTAGCCTTTAAGATTTATGCAAAATGCTATATTATCTGTGCAGAAAACATGCTTAGAATCTTTGATGTCCTTGATGATCTAATTGCTCAAGTGGGACAGGTAATTGTAAAGTAGTTGGACATTTATGTTCCAAGTCTTCTCTATATTTAAATTGTCCTTGGGTGTACTCCAGGTATCTAGGTCCTTGAGTAAAGTACCGTCTTTTATCCAGTCTGGAAATTATTGGCTATTGTCCAAATATTAATACTGTACATTGTTCCTGTGCTATCTGCCAACTAATAATTGGTGCTGTGCTAATTACAGGAGCCTGTGGCTTCAGAAATGACAATGTGCACGGTGTAGAAGGGAAACTTTCATAATTATCAAACTGCATAATGAGCCATTTAAGCTCCATACTCTCCTTCCCTACTGATTGAACAATTAATAACACAAAGTTAGGGAAAACTTTGTTTGTTAATACACCACATGCATATTTAACAAGTGATGAGCTGACATACAGGCTAAAAGGCATTAAGAGGAAAAGCAAACGTTCCTACTATTCCATAAGAATGCAATAGACTGTTTGATGTCTTGTCCAGGCTGTCACAAGTTTCACTGGATATAATCATTTTTGACAACCTAATTGTTCCATCGATGATAACATTACTCAGCAGCCCCAGTTATTGACAACGGTGGATAGGCATCCGTCTGATGCACCTGGTGGCAGCATATCTTACTTGTGAACAAAGAATTGGGCATGATGATATCCAACATGTCCTATCCTTTTTACCCCATAACATTTGATAAACGAATGTCAGACAAAAACCCAATACCTTGCTGAGATCGGTATGTTTGGCCTATACTATTTTAGTGTATGACTAGACCCCTATGAAAGTGTATCATACATCGAAGTATCTATCATACATGTGAACAATAAAGGGGTGTTTAATTTTATTTTTGTTTGATTATTTATATATATAGTGTTTAGGCAGTTGCTATAAAGAAAAAAAAATCATCAGAAAACTTCCTAAAAAAAAAAAAATGCATGGAGTTTAGTTAGTTTAGTTTTTTTTCTTGTCATCTCCATGTGTTTTTTGCTGATTTTTATAACAGATATATTGAAATTATTTTTAATGGAAAGCTGGTAACTGAAATCATCCCTCTGTTTCTTGATACCTACACAGGAACCAGCCCACTGACTTCCATGCCACCCATGCTCTACTGAAAAGAATGCATGCCCTGATTCCATACACTTCCATACTGGTGGTTGTGTGCTAGAGATTTAAACATTTTTTTATACTTGCAAAGACTAAAAATATTTCCTTCCTTGCTACCACTGTTACCATGAAGCTCTGATCCTGCTATACAGCACTTTGAGATCTGAAATTTCCCATTTAATAAATCTACATGGCAGAGGTGGGGAACCACTGTGGCCACTGAATGTTTGGACGTTCAATTCTATATTCAGATCCTTCCCCTGGAATACCCCTTTATTTGTTGTTCATACACCTATACTATATACCAGTGATAATGATCTGGCCAAGAGGAGCACAAGCATTCTTTTAGGTAAACCTTGGAAAACCCAACAATTTAATGGAACCAAAAAAACATCAGACACGTATTAGGATTTTGTTTGACATTTGTTCAGCAGATGTTTGAAAAGAAACTGATTAGGAATGTTTAATTTCAGCATGGCAATTCTTTGTTTTCAGTGGTGCTAAAGAGGAAATTAGCTGCCACTAGGGGTTTTGGCAGCTGTCTTTCAACAGAGAACACACATATATATGCTAGACTGAATAAAGTGTGCATGTCTATGAGTAGGTAATGTTGTTAGTTGAATGGGCAATTTGGATGTCTGCTATTTAAGGTGTATGACCACCTTTAATTGTGGACAGATGCTTTTATCTTTCATAAGTGAAGAAGAGCACCTTGGTTGAGGTGGTAAAGATTAAGACATAATGCCTTGGGTCCTGTCTTTCAGTGATTGTAAAAAGGCTTTTAGGTATTGAGATTCTGTATGCACTATGTCGCTCATGTTTGTAATAGAAAGCCCCATCAACCAACTCATCTGTTCATCCATATGTGGCATATTTTGCCATCTCAATGACTGTTAAAAATTGAGACACTTTCTAAAGAGACCTTCACTGGACCAGCTGCTGAAACCTTCAATAATTGGACATAACTGCATCTTCTGTTGGGGAAATGTAGTGTATATTGTGTCTGTTCGATTCATGGTACTTAGTCTACGTTGAGCTGCTTTTTGCTATGAGTTAACACCCCCCAAAAAAGTACACACATCTTACTTAGGGTTATATTGAAGGTGGGATTTCCATTTGAAATACATGTTTTAATATATGAGATTTATTTGAGATGAGCTGCAACACTCAATTTAAATACATTTATTTTTTTGTAACTTGACTGACTTTTCACTCTATTTCTCTATGCTGAACTGTATATTAATACTTCATTTTCTTCATATTTTACTTTATAGGCATTAGTTGGAGACAAGACATTGGCTTTCTGGTTAATGGATGCTGAGATGTACACAAACATGAGTGTGATAAGTCCATTAACCTCTGTTATTGACCGTGGAATTCAACTTCATAAAATGATCCGACTGATAACACATGCTCTTGGTGGGGAAGGATACCTCAATTTTATTGGTAGGTACAGACAGATATGTGGAGGGGTTTGTGCTACGGCTGTTAAAGTCAAAATATAAAAATAAACGAAAATAAAAAAAAATATATACATCAAATAATGTGCAACCTTGGGGAAAACTCAGTCTGTCAATCATTTGTTGTTAATTGGGCAGCCTGGGTATCAGCGCATGGTACAGTTGATGTAAGGCAATTCTAGGACGATCAATAACTTGAATGTACACCACGTTCACAGCTATTTTAGTGCATCTGTCATGACAGATCTAAGATGTTAATGTTCCTGTGGAATGTGCCCAATGCAGTTCTGTGGAATGAGGACTACTTCTGCTTTCTAGCAGAATTAGCCAAGTAGATCATATGATTAGGCAATTTCTGTCGGTCTTGAGTCTCTCAAAAAATCATCTCCTAGAGAACTTGGTAATATGGCTTTATTAAGAACATGCATTAAAGGGGTACTCCTCTGGAAAAAAAATAAAATATATATATATATATATATATATATATATATATATATATATATAAATGGATATAGGCAGCACACCAAAATGGGTGAAAAAAGTAAGTGCTTTTATTCCAAGGAGAATTGACAACGTTTCAGCGATCTCTCACCGCCATTTTCAAGTGATTTACAAGTGATACAAGCGGGGTTAAATACCTCCCCAAATCAGTGACATCATTAACATTTACATATCATGTGACATCTGACATGTTATAAACAAAGTATAAAACTATACAAACCAATAAATATAAACATGATCAATTTAGTGTATTCTATACTGTGGTACAAAGTGTATACATCTCTGTATTCCGATCGCCAATCATTTATCGGATCGGGTTGTGATATAAATGTACAATTACAACAGTGATCGTGTAAACAAAACAAGTAAAAAAGGGGTTAAAAGACGTTACCCAATCAAGCAAACCCGTTTGTTTTAGCCGGCCTCTTCGCAAACGCGCCATGATCCGCAGACCCGAGTCCACATGGGACGCCGGGATCTACTTCCGGTGTAACCGGAATTCAACCAATCATAGTAACGGCGTCCCTGGTAGTCATAGAGACCCCCCGACCTGTCAGGTAAACAATCACTTGCGCATCGCGGCCAAGCTCCGTGGCTCTTAGCGCATGCTCAGTGTATATATCGGTGTTCACAAGCGCCATATTAATTCAGGGCAAATAAACATTGGGTTATGTAGCGAACTGCTGGCAAAGCACTTCACTCAATTGATAAATGTATAGTAGGAATCATATAATTCCAATATTGTAACCCTGCACACATGCTAGAAAACAGTCAAGGGACCTGGACACTTGCCCTCTGTTATGTACCGCACGGATCTGGGTGCGACTTATGGAATCCATAGGGTCCCAAAGTACGCTTCTCCCTACCAGATTGGTAAAAGTCTCACCTTCTGGCTGTTAGGATACTTCACCAGACCGTTCCTGTCAATACAGAGGTGTCCAACGGCAACCCATCATACACGTGACAATCATACCAGGGCACAACATTTGTAGTAAATCAGTTAAAGAACATAAGGGGTAAATGTCTTACAGTATCAATAGAAAGTGAATTCACCTGAATACTTGGATGGAGAGATGGAACGCCCAAAAAGACCTGCCACAAGTAGTAAGGAACAATCAGAGAATAAACAACCTTTTTTAGAGTCCGGAGCCTCTCCAGTAGACGGAGAAGGGGAGGCAGTAGACACGACCGCACCCGTAAGAAAACCACAGAGGAATACACGGAATCAAGGCCAAACAACACAGAAGAAAAAGTAGAAATCATGGACAATAAAACTGTGGTAAATATCTCTTCCTATAATTTATCTGATGAACAAGTATCCTTATTGACAAAGGGACTAAATTTTTGCCCGAACAGACTGAATGATTGGTTCCAACTAGAGTTGGACCTCATTCAGTTTGTTCGGAGAGTAAAGCTTAAGATCTGGTTTGCACAACACAAATCTGATATGGTTGTTCCTACCACTATTGGTGATAGTGCTGATTTTGTCTTTAAAAAATTGGATGTACATATTCCTAGCAAATTTCAGCCTACTGTAGAATCCCCTGCGGTCACTACATTTATGGAGTGTATGAGGAGAGAATTTACTATGATTAAAGAACAACAGACTAAGCTCAAACATCCTAACTTAACACATACCGAGTTACTAGCTATGCAGGAACTGGTCCATGATCACAACCTCATTATCAAGCCGGCGGACAAGGGCGGCGGGGTTGTGATTATGGACCGGAGTACCTATCTTAGTGAGGCACATAGACAGCTGGGGGACCCAGATGTATATAAAATGCTGCCCAGAGACCCCAAACGACAGATAATGGACAAACTACAGGTAATTATCACTGATGCACTTGAGCAAGGCCTCATTGATAATAAATTAAGTGAATTTCTTGTAATTGATTTCCCGGTTACTCCTTTACTGTACCTCCTGCCGAAGATACACAAAAGCCTACAGGATCCTCCTGGTAGGCCCATAGTCTCCGGCAGGGGGTCAGTATCTAATAATGTTTCCATCTTTTTGGACAAAATTTTACGACAATTTGCTGTGGAAGCACAATCATATCTACGTGATACTGGTGATTTTTTATCAAAAATCTCACAAATTGTTGTACCTACCAATGCCATAATTGCCAGTTTTGACATTGTTAGTTTGTACACATCAATCCAGCATGAGAGGGGAGTAAGAGCCATTAAAAAGACACTGGTGGAGGCACATTTTGATGTAAAACAAATTGACTTTATTTTAGATCTATTACTGTTTGTACTACAGAATAATTATTTTATTTTTGATGAAAAATACTATGTCCAACTACGTGGAACTGCCATGGGCAGCAACATGGCGCCCACGTATGCGAACATAGTGATGAGAGAGTTCGAGGAAAGCCACGTCTATGTAGCCCACCACTCCAGGAAGATCCTGGGGTGGTGGCGCTACATAGATGATATTTTTTTGATCTGGGATGGCACGGGTGAGGAATTATTGGAATTCCAAACATACCTAAATAGTGTTGACAGGGACTTACAGTTTACCCTGACCTATTCACAAGATAAAGTACAATTTTTGGACACAGAAGTTTCTATTGTAAATCATAGACTCTCTACAGACATATACTACAAGCCCACAGACTGTAATACCCTGTTACAATTTAATTCGTGCCACCCGAGACAGATGATTGAGTCACTGCCATACAGCCAATTTCTACGTGCCAGCAGAATTGTTGACAGTAGTGAGAAATTGGATCAGGCAGTAAATAAAATGGCAACCCAATTTATGACCAGAGGTTATCCCTCCACTCTGGTTAATAGGCAGAAAGAGAGGCTTTATGAGGAAAGGAGGGGACAGAGGATATCTAGAACTAAAAGAGATCAGACAACACGTATTCCATTTATTTCTACCTTTAATGAAGTATCAGGACAGATTGCCCAAAAATTAAAAAAACATTGGCACTTGATCAGTGAAAGTTTTCCCAACATTCCTGAATTTAGGGAAATGCCCCTCATGTCCTATCGTAGGGCCAGAAATTTGAAGGATGAGCTAGTAAGGGCGGATGTGTCCAAACAAATTCAAACACAGAAATATGTTTCAGTACAGGCAAAGGGATGCTTTCCCTGTAGGAGGTGCGTAAATTGTAGGTATGTGCAGAGGGGAAATACATTCACGCACCCCCAGACAGGCAAAACTTATCCTATAAAATTCTACCTTAATTGTGAGAGTGATTTTGTGGTCTATATTTTGTGGTGTCCCTGTGGGTTTATTTATATTGGAGAGACAAAATGTGAGTTCAAAGTAAGATTAAATCAACATAGATACTCTATACGCAAAGGGAGAGTCGATTTACCGGTGTCCAAGCATTTTTTGGAAGCGGGACATCGAGAACAGGATTTAAAATGTATGGTGGTAGATCATATTCCACCGCTAAGGAGAGGTGGAGATAGGGTCGCCGCACTACAGAAAAGAGAATTGAGGTGGATATATGACCTCAATTCCCTTAAACCAAATGGTCTGAACGTAGAATTTGTAGTTACGCCAAGGATGATGATGAGATAATTGTTGTAGGGTCCCAGTGTAAGGCTATGTGCAGTGTGGTTATGTATTCTACAAGTGATATTATTTACTAATACTTGTCGTCTTAAATTTCAGAAATCTTGAAGTATTGATTATCGACGTTAAAATCAAGCAACCCTGAGAAAAGAACAGAGTACCTCAACACGGATCCGCATTCTTTTTTGTATATAATTTTTTCTATAATTTCTATTTTTAATTTTTAATTTTTATATTTGCTTAAAATTCATCAGTATAGTGACGGCGCCCCTATACTTATATTGATACTGTAAGACATTTACCCCTTATGTTCTTTAACTGATTTACTACAAATGTTGTGCCCTGGTATGATTGTCACGTGTATGATGGGTTGCCGTTGGACACCTCTGTATTGACAGGAACGGTCTGGTGAAGTATCCTAACAGCCAGAAGGTGAGACTTTTACCAATCTGGTAGGGAGAAGCGTACTTTGGGACCCTATGGATTCCATAAGTCGCACCCAGATCCGTGCGGTACATAACAGAGGGCAAGTGTCCAGGTCCCTTGACTGTTTTCTAGCATGTGTGCAGGGTTACAATATTGGAATTATATGATTCCTACTATACATTTATCAATTGAGTGAAGTGCTTTGCCAGCAGTTCGCTACATAACCCAATGTTTATTTGCCCTGAATTAATATGGCGCTTGTGAACACCGATATATACACTGAGCATGCGCTGAGAGCCACGGAGCTTGGCCGCGATGCGCAAGTGATTGTTTACCTGACAGGTCGGGGGGTCTCTATGACTACCAGGGACGCCGTTACTATGATTGGTTGAATTCCGGTTACACCGGAAGTAGATCCCGGCGTCCCATGTGGACTCGGGTCTGCGGATCATGGCGCGTTTGCGAAGAGGCCGGCTAAAACAAACGGGTTTGCTTGATTGGGTAACGTCTTTTAACCCCTTTTTTACTTGTTTTGTTTACACGATCACTGTTGTAATTGTACATTTATATCACAACCCGATCCGATAAATGATTGGCGATCGGAATACAGAGATGTATACACTTTGTACCACAGTATAGAATACACTAAATTGATCATGTTTATATTTATTGGTTTGTATAGTTTTATACTTTGTTTATAACATGTCAGATGTCACATGATATGTAAATGTTAATGATGTCACTGATTTAGGGAGGTATTTAACCCCGCTTGTATCACTTGTAAATCACTTGAAAATGGCGGTGAGAGATCGCTGAAACGTTGTCAATTCTCCTTGGAATAAAAGCACTTACTTTTTTCACCCATTTTGGTGTGCTGCCTATATCCATTTATATCTAAAGAGGACCGGAGCACCGAGGTTCAAGGGCTTGCACCCAATCACCTGGATACAAGGAGGTGCTGCTTTGTATGATAGTTATTATATATATATATATATATATATATATATATATATATATATATATATATAATTTTTTTATTTTTTTTTTAATCAACTGGTGCCAGAAAGTTAAACAGATTTGTAAATTAATTAAATTAGAAAATCTTCTTCCTTCTAGTACTTATAAGCTTATAAGAAGTTCTTTTCTTTAAAAAAAAAGAAAAAAAAAAAGCCTGACACCAGTGCTCTCTGCTTACATCTCAGTACATTTTGGGAACTGTCTAGAGTAACAACCTAAAAAAGTCCTATATACTGTGGTCTAAATAAAATTGGGGAAAACCCAAAACAACCACTAAATAACCTATAAATACGCCACTACAGCGTATAGGGTAAACCCACCAAAAGTAAAAGATGTATATAATAAAATGAGTAGAAAATATAGTAAACTGATAAATCAATAACCATAAAATTTAATAAATATGATTTTATTTTACAAAAAATACATATATCATACACAAGCAAGAAAAATTGGTAATAATATATAGCTATATAACATACATAAAAATAGTAATCATTAGCGCAATTTGATAATGTGTATAATTATTTAAAAATATATATTTTATATATATATATGTAAAT
The DNA here is from genome assembly GCF_029499605.1 of Hyla sarda. Classification (NCBI taxonomy): domain Eukaryota; kingdom Metazoa; phylum Chordata; class Amphibia; order Anura; family Hylidae; genus Hyla; species Hyla sarda. The sequence continues at coordinate 453,364,247 of NC_079190.1, forward strand.
AAATTAACTTAAAAAATGCAAAGGATAGCAGGGACGGGAAAAGGATATAAAAAAGGTTGTAGAAAAGGAAGGCGTAAATGTCGGGGTCAACTGATCACCAATGGATCATAAAAGCACCTTTTGCTAAAAAATACGTGCAATGTGACACTCTGTTTAAAGCATAACAAGTGTGTTTAACCTTTAAAAGTAAAGATGCATAAAGTGCAATGTGCAACACAGAAATATATGTGTATACAATAGATATAAAAAAGTATCAAATACTCCTTGACAAAGCCGGTCACGGTGAAACGCGTTGGAGGTGATTGCAGGGACGTGGAACCCATCTTCTTTTTACATGTGGGGTCAAGTATTTACATTCTGACACCTTTACTTTTAGCACCTTATTTTTTGTTTTCTTGCACTGCTTTTTTGCTTTTTTATATCTATTTGTATACACGTATATTTCTGTGTTGCACATTGCACTTTATGCATCTTTACTTTTAAGGTTAAACACACTTGTTATGCTTTAAACAGAGTGTCACATTGCACATATTTTTTAGCAAAAGGTGCTTTTATGATCCATTGGTGATCAGTTGACCCCGACATTTACGCCTTCCTTTTCTACAACCTTTTTTATATCCTATTCCCGTCCCTGCTATCCTTTGCATTTTTTAAGTTCATTTATTTACATATATATATATATATAAAATATATTTTTTTAAATAATTATACACATTATCAAATTGTGCTAATGATTACTATTTTTATGTATGTTATATAGCTATATATTATTACCAATTTTTCTTGCTTGTGTATGATATATGTATTTTTTGTAAAATAAAATCATATTTATTAAATTTTATGGTTATTGATTTATCAGTTTACTATATTTTCTACTCATTATATACATCTTTTACTTTTGGTGGGTTTACCCTATACGCTGTAGTGGCGTATTTATAGGTTATTTAACTGTCTAGAGTAGGAGCAAATCCTCATAGCAAACCTATCCTGCTCTCGACAGTTCCTGACATGGACAAAGGTGTCAGAAAAGAGCAATGTGGTCAGACAGAAAGGAAATCCAAAAAGAAAAGAACTTCCTGTGGAGCATACAGAAGCTTATGAGTACTAGATGGATTAAGAATTTTTAAAGGACATCTGCTGGGTGAGCTCTATGTGAGCCTCTCTGAGGTCGATGGTACGCCCCCATACCCATACAGTTCTATGGGAGAGGCGAGGAGGCACGAAGGCGGCATCCCCGCCTCTCCCTTAGAACTGCATGGAGGAGGCATGTCGGCTGCAACGTCATGCTGCGGGCGGCACGCCTCCTGTGCGGGAGAGCCGTGGCCCCGTGCAGGAGATCGCGGGGGTTCCCAGGGTTCAGACCCCCCATGATCAAACACTTGTCCCCTATCCACAGGAATAAGTTGTTTTTGCTGCAGATGTCCTTTAATAGAAGTAATTTACATATCTGTTTTAACTTTTTGTCATCAGTTGATAAAAAAAAAATTTCAAGTGGAGTACCCATTTAATGAATAGATACCGTCACAATGTCACCAAAGTAGTGTTTTTCAACCCATACTTTAATTCTATTAGCTAAATTGTAGAAACTGGTTCTAACTTGTACTCTGATGACATGTCTATATGACAAGGACATGATTACCATAGAGGCAGACCCTGCGGCTTTGATAAGGATCATGGAGAAAATGGGGTCTTGTACAATTAGCTAATGGGTGATTAAAACCTGTGTTTGACTCCCTGATATTTAGGGACTGTGTTGTCTGCAAATATTAATGTTAGGAATTAGCCTAATAGGGAGAAAAACATATAGAGAAAGATGAACAGCAGACCTTGCCTAAAACCTCTAAGGAAGCTGAATGGGAGCTGTGGAATCAGTCGGCATTCCGACCAGCAGGACAGGAGTTTAGTGGAGAAAAAATTGTGCAAGCTCTATTTTTTATCTCCGCTAAAGTCCTGTAAAATTACCGGTTCACCGACGGACCCCATGCAAGTGAATGGGGTCCGTCATGACCCGGTAGTAGCCGTTTGCATCCGACCCGTTTCAGGGTCCAAACAACTAAAATTAAAAAAAAAGATTTGATTGGACCTTTTGGATCGGATGCAAATGGCTGTGTGAACCTAGCGTAATCTGTCTCTTGGTAGTATATGTGAGGATATTGTGAAAGGTCACTGAAATTTGTTAAATAATGTGTTTAATATGGGATCGGGAGCTGTTTTTCAACACGTGAAACTTAGGGGATACATAATGTGTACAGTATTATCATATTGTAAGGTAAGCAATATCTTTATTAAATGGGTTATACAGGAATAGAAAAACAGAGCTAATTTCTTTAAAAAACACACACTGTATGTCTACAGGTTGGATGTGGTTCTTCAGCTCAGTTCCATTGAAGTGGATGGAGCCATGTTGTAATACCACACCCAACCTGGGGACAGACGTTGAGCTGTTTTTGAAAGAAATGTGCTCTTTTTTTTTTTTTCAATTCCTGGACAATTACTTTAACCTTTTAAAGGGGTAAAGAATAGGGGATAAGTGTCTGAGACCCCTCTATGTTCTCATGTACTAATCCCGGCACTTGCGCTGAACTTGCCAAACTCCTGAGCACTCCAATCCCCATCACCAGTAGGAGTGATGGCCTGCTAAGCCAATCACCGGCTGAGACAACCCCACCTCAGCCAGTGATTGGCTGAGTAGGCCGTCACTCCTGTTGGTTTTGGGAGGTGGGAGCTCTGCGAGGACTGGTGGATACTCGTGCCCCGTTGAGAAGATTGCTGGGCCCTCTCGCAATCAGACACCTATTTCTTATTCTGTGGATAGTTGTGTTTTCTGGAATACCCCTTTAATGAACACAGAGAATGCTTTAAGGCAATCATTACAGGGAGTCTGTCAGCAGATTTCTGCTGCCCAAAGCATGAGTAGTATCCTGAAAGGCTTCCCCTTTGCTTTGAAATGTTAGTTTACGGTGAGCTCCCAGAGTCAATTCTTCTGGAGGACCCTGGACACACCTGTCTGACCCTGAGGAATAGGTGAAATCAATAGAAGCCCCCAACTAAATACTGTAAATAAGGTTTGTTATTACACCTTTTTTTACTGTGAAGCAGATTTATATATACTGTTAGATGCTGCTGGTATTTTGCCAGTACAAGGGCCATAACAAATCCATTTTGAGACTAGAACACCAAGACATAGCTGGAAAATACAAAGCATGCTGTATTTAAAATAGTGGAACAATGCATTTCACATTTGTAAGATGAAACCATACAGTATTTCCATTTTGCCATTGTTTTTATGGAAAGACTGACCTTGAAATGTAAGACACATGTACCTAGCATTATTGAAGTTGTTTTATTGCTGATGCTGAGCCCATAGCCACAGGCGTTTATTCCAAACCTGCTTCGACTGCTAATTTCTCAGCTTTTATTATTTTTTTTATTCGTAATTTGCATTGTCTTGTGTTGTTGCTTGGTGGTCTGAATCTTAACTATTTATTTTGGAAATAAATGATACGTTGTACACAGCAAGTGGAAATTCTTTTTAAACCGTGCCCATATTAAGCAAAGGGAACTTGTAGCTGATGGGAAGCAGCAGGCAAAACAAATGTGTGCTACTTTACTGGCTTAATATTTGCTTATGGGTAAAGGCATATGAAATGTTTTACCTTCTTGGTAAAAGTTAATTTTCTTACATGTAACAAAGATGAATCACTTTTTTAATCCAGTTTCCTGTGTAAAGGACTTTAAGCTTCACAAAATATGATTAGTGATCTAGCTGGCTGCTTCTTCCAAAAGTGCAGATTATAGATCCCTAAAGGCAAATACACATGTGGTTTGTATTCTTAAGACAACATTTAAAAAAGCATAACATTTGATGAGCAAAAGTCGTAAGCAAGTGGAATTTTTTTTCCCCATGGTATTTTTAATAAACATGCAAAACATTGTAAAAAAATATAGAACCTAATATTGTTATATTATAAGTGTTAGGGTGCATGCACACCACGTTTTTGCAATACAGTTCCTGTATCAGGTTTTTGATGAAAAACGGATTCCTCAAAACCTGACTAAACTGTATCAAAAAGTGTGTACAAATTTTAACCCATATACCGTTGAAAATCGTATACTGTTTGAAAAATGATGTCCGGTTGCATCAGTTTTTTAAGAAAAAAACGTATACATTTTTAACTTTTCACTCCATTTTGAATAAAGTTTCACTTGTTTGATTGAAATTCCAAGAAAAAAAATGTGCAAAGTCAAAAACCGTATGGTGAAAACCTGATGGAACCATACGCACATACAGTTCTGTACGGTTCCCATTGACTCCCATGTTAAAAAAAAAACTGTATACAGTTTAATACAGTTTTTCACCCGTACCAAGAAACGTGGTAGACTACAGTTTTGGATACGGGTAAAAAATTGGACAAAACTGTATGAGATGCAAAACGGACTAAACTGGATGATGCGTTTGACATACAGTTTACAATGTTAAGTCAATGCATACAGTTTTCTATACAGTTCCATACAGTTTTTAACTTGAAACTGTATACAGGAACTGTAGAACACAAACGTGGTGTGCATGCACCCATTCACAGTTTTCAGCAGTTTCTCTTTATACATTGTGAGACAGTGGCAGGAATGGTTGTCGGAGATTGCAATATTTACCAAAATTGCCTTTTGTATGTGTATGCCAGGTGTTGGGAAGCACATATCTCATCCATGAATTGCTGGGTCAGATAAGGGAAATACATAAATAGTTAGATCCGTGCTGAGACTTTGCTGGTTTTAGGGACTTTGATAAGTCCTGCTATTGGGCCTGGATGTTTATGGGATGAAAGGCAGGTTTGGTAGTGGCGCCTTTCACCCCCTTCCTGGGTCACTCCCAGGTTTTCAGACTAGCCCAGATCAGCAAAGGTGCTAAAGACCACTTGTCACTGGGCTTTAAAACAAGGTGAGAGTCGGTCTGCAAGTGAGGCTGTGAAGAACCTGCGCCACTGTAGGATTTATGGTGTGTTTTTATGCCTGAGTGCGTTTTTTGCTGGAAAATAAAAACAGGAGAAGTGATGTTGAAACTTCACTTCTGCGTTCCTATCTTTGCCTGCAATTCGCCATGAATTGGCTAGCTATATGGAGCTAATCTCCTGTGACAGAGATGCACAGACTATATCACTACTGTATAATACATTTAGAAAACATTTACTTTACAAACATCTAAGGTTCTATAGATACTCTGGACCTATGAACCCAATTATGTACAAAAATTGATAACTTGAGTTACATCTTGCAGGTTTAAATTTACCGGAGTGAAGAAAGCTTGAATCACACGTATGCTAAAGTGTTGCCAATTGTCTGCTGGCCATTGTCAAACCAGTGAAGCTTTCTAGCTTCTTAGCAATGAAAAAAACACACCTCACTTTCAGTAACATTTTAATTTAAAAATAAAATGTGCCAAAATAACAAACCACTTCTCAGCACATACAACTCACATTGCGCCATCACCATCACTCTGTTGTTCGTTACTGCTGCAGTTATATGGTACACGATCACAGCAGTGCAGTCAATAGAGACCAGTGGAGAGGACCAGAACACTGGCGCAGGAGCAACTGATGACTTGACGAGCTAGTAATGCATTGCCTTTTTTTTTTTTTATCTTTGGAAATCTAATAATTGGTAACAACGATATTGACAACCAAACCATTTTCTATAATTTCCTGCCAACAACTTTTCAAGCTTACTGCTTTCCAGACACTTGATTATCTCCAGGAAGAACATTATCTGTGGAGGGAATTTTATGAGGCACCCATACACATCAGATTGCTGACTGTACAGTAGTATTTGGAACACTACTGAAATTCTGCTTTCGGGGTTCTGTAAAAACATTGAACAGGTCTTTAAATTTTACTGAATTCCGGGCGGAATCCCATTGACGTCAATGGAGCTTTGAAATTCTGTGTTTTGAACCGGTGATGTCTGGTATTAACCCCTTAGACATGGCGATCAAAATTGATCGCTGCATCTAAAATGTAAAAAAAAAAAATGCTTCCCAGCAGTCGGGCTGATCGTGATTACCGCGGTAAAACCGCGGTGTCCCGATCAGCTAAGGAAACACTAGGAGGGTCCCTACCTTCCTCCTCTGCGTCTGATCAGCGATTGATTGCTGTGGCATTTCTTTGGGGGGGCGCGCAGCCCTCCATGTGCTTGCCAGAGGTAGCCTGACTGCCATTAGGAACAGAGATGAGATCCTCAGACCCCTTGTGAGACCATATGCTGGTGCAGTTGGCCCTGGGTTCCTCCTTATGCAAGACAATGCTAGACCTCATGCGGCTGGAGTTTGTCAGCAGTTCCTGCAAGAGGAAGGCATTGATCCTATGGACTGGCCCGCCCGTCCCCCATACCTGAATCTGATTGAGCACATCTGGGACATCATGTCTCACTCCATCCACCAACGCCACGTTGCACCACAGACTGTCCAGGAGTTGGCAGATGTATTAGTCCAGGTCTTGGAAGACATCCGCAGGAGACCATCCGCCACCTCATCAAGAGCATTCCCAGGCATAGTAGGGAGGTCATACGGGCACATGGAGGCCACACACACTACTGAGCCTCATTTTTACTTGTTTTAAGGACATGACGTCAAAGTTGGATCAGCCTGTGGGGTGGTTTTCCACTTTGATTTTGAGTGTGGCTCCATATCCAGACCTCCATGAGTTGATACATTGGATTTCCATTGATCATTTTTGTGTGATTTTGTTGTCAGCACATTCAACTATGTAAAATTAATTCATTCAGATCTAGGATGTGTTCTCTTAGTGTTCCCTTTATTTATTTATTTTTGAGCCGTGTATGTGTGATCGTCACCCGCGTAAATGTACAAACTATAAAAATATATTGTTAATTAAACCGCACAGTCCAAATTCCAAAAACCAAAACAGCATATTTTTGGTCACTATTTATACCATAAAAAAAATTATAAAAGGCGATCAAAAATTTCCATCAAAACAAAAATGGTACTGATAAAAACTTCTGATCACTGTGCAAAAAATGAGCCCTCATACATCCCCGAATGCGGAAAAATAAAAATTAAAAGTTAGAGAGGTCAGTTACTGGGCTGCCCATCTACGTAACCTTGCAGCCTGGTCTTCCTACCATGCATATAGCCACTGGATGGAGTTGGAGAAGCTGTGGTTTGCTCCCATTCACCCAAATACCCTACTCTGGTCCCCTCTGGTGTCTTTTGTTTCTCTTTCTCCTCTTCTCTAGATATGTTTGGAGATATTGCTCCAGGAAGTTTAGATTGTTCTCTGTCTTCCCCTCTGCGGTCCTTCCTTTATCACCCTGATTTTTTCCTGCTGGTCTGTCATCCCCCATGGTGAGGGAATGGGACTCTAGAGGTCTTTTCTGCTGGGCCGATGTTGTAGACCCAATATCTTGTTCTCTCCTGTCCTTTAAACTGTTGGTATCTCGCTGGGATCTCCCCTTGTCTGAGCGGTTTCACTACTTACAACTCAGGCACTATTTGTCTTCAACGACTGGTTCTATGGTTTTGGAAAGGTTGTGCCGTGGTGGGCCTCAGGCGCGGGGTCTTCTCTCCGACATATACTCTTTAATCCTCCAACCCCGGAATGGGAATCCCCCGTCTCACCGCTACATGGCCCGTTGGGAGGAGGCTCTTAACATTGCCTTGCCTCAGTGGCATGTTATCTGGGAGAGGGCATCTAAGACCTCTATCTGCACAGCTTACAAGGAGACCCAATACAAACTGATTATGGGCTGGTATCACACCCCTGAGCTTTTAAATAGACTGAACCCAACCATCCCCCCCTCAGTGCTGGCGTTGTGGAGTGGGTTTGGGTAAGGTGTTCCATATTTTTTGGTCCTGTCCTCTCATAGGGGATTATTGGAAAATGGTACAACGATTGATAGCTGCTGCCTTGGGTGTCTCGGTCCCTTTAGATCCCCAAATATACCTTCTCCACCTTGCTCATCCCTGCTCACTCTAGAAAACTGTTCAAGCGTTTATGCATATTGCTTTAGCCGCTAAAACCCTTATAGCTTAATGTTGAAAGAGAACTCTCCCTTCCTCTGAGTCTGATCTGTTGGCCCGTATCCATGAGATATGCTCCCTAGAATCCCTCACAGCTTCCTTGAATAATTCTATCCCCGCTTTTCTCTCTGTTTGGTAACCTGAGAAACCTGAGACCGCTTTACTGATCAACAGCCACCTTGATTTATCTAGCTCTACCTTTTCTTTCTTTTCTTCTTTCTGATTTTCTTCACCTTCTCCCCTTGGTTTTGTGTTTTGTCCTGTGTTTGTCTTTGTGGTCCCTTTTATGTACCTTTTTATCTCTGCCCTCCTCCCCCTTCCCTTTTTGTGTTTGTAGCCCTCTGGGCATTAGTTCCTACTGAGATTCTGGGCTTATATGGCTAATGAAAAGATGCATTATATTGGTGCTCTGGTATTGGGTTTATCTGTTGGTGTTTATATGCCCTTTCTGACTCACCATAGTTGTTTTACTGTTAACCTTGCTTCTGTGTATTCTATTGCAGACTGTTGGGTTTACCCCTTCATGATGTTTTTTGTGTGTTTCTTTATTTGGATTTGTAACTGAAAAATTGTTTAATAAACATTACAGTTGAAAAAAAAAAGTTATAGGGGTCAGAAGAGGACATTTTTAAACTTATTAATTTTTGTACATGTAGTTATGATTTTTACCAGAAGTAAAACAAAATCAAACCTATTTAAAGGGGTTATCCAGGAAAAAAAACTTATATGTATGTATATATATATATATATATATATATATATATATATATATATATATATATATATATATCAACTGGCTCCAGAAAGGTAAACAGATTTGTAAATTACTTCTATTAAAAAATCTTAATCCTTTCAGTACTTATGAGCTTCTGAAATTTAGGTTGTTCTTTTCTATCTAAGTAATCTCTGATGACACGTGTCTCGGGAACCGCCCAGTTTAGAAGAGGTTTGCTATGGGAATTTGCTTCCAAACTGGGTGTTTCCCGAGACACGTGTCATCAGAGATTACTTAGACAGAAAAGAACAACCTTAACTTCAGAAGCTCATAAGTACTGAAAGGATTAAGATTTTTTCATAGAAGTAATTTACAAATCTGTTTACCTTTCTGGAACCAGTTGATATATAAAAAAAAGTTTTTTTTCCTGGAATACCCCTTTAAGTAGGGTATCATTTTAATCGTATGGACCTGCAGAATAAAGATGAGGTGCCATTTTTACCAAAAAATGCACTGCCTAGAAACGGAAGCCCCCAAAATTACAAAATGTTTTTTTGTTTTCAATTTTGTCCCACAAATATTTTTAGTTTCGCCATAGATTTTGGGGTAAAATTACTGATTTAATTAAAGAGTACAATTGGTGGTGCAAAAAAATAGCCATCATATGGGTCTGTAGGAAAAAAATTGAAAGGCTTATGATTTTTAAAAGGTAAGGAGGAAAAAACTAAAGTGGAAAAATGCTCAGTCCTTAACCCCTTAAGTACCCAGCCAATTTTCAGTGTAGGACCCAGGCATTTTTTGCACACCACTGTCACTTTAAGCATTAATAACTCTGGGATGCTTTTACCTTTCATTCTGATTCAGAGATAGTTTTTTGTGACATATTCTACTTTATGTTAGTGGTAACATTTTGTCCATACTTGCATGATTTCTTGGTGAAAAATTCCAAAATATGATGAAAAAAATTGAAATTTTGCATGTTTTAACTTTGAAGCTCTCTGCTTATAAGGAAAATGAATATTCCAAATAAATGATATATTGATTCACATATACAATATGTCTACTTTATGTTTGCATCATAAAGTTGACATGTTTTTACTTTTGGAAGACATCAGAGTGCTTCAAAGTATAGCAGGAATTTTCCAATTTATCACAAATTGTTCATCAAAATCAAATTTTTTCAATTGCTCAGTTTTGAAGTGGATTTGAAGGGCCTTCTTATTAGAAATATTCCATGGATGACCCCATAATAAAAACTGCACCCCTCAAAGTATTAAAAAGGACATTAAAAAGGTTTATTAACCCTTTAGGTATTTCACAGGAATAGCAGCAAATTGAAGGAGAAAATTCTAAATCTTCATTTTTTACACTGGCATGTTCTTGTAGACCCAGTTTTTGAAGTTTTACAAGGGGTAAAAGGAGAGAAATCTTCCTAAAATGTGTAACACAATTTCTCTCGAGTAAGGAAATACCTCATATATTTATGTCAAGTGCTCTGTGGGTGCACTAGAGGGCTCAGAAGGGAAGGAGCGACAGTGGGATTTTGGAGAGTGAGTTTTTCTGAAAAAGTTTTTGGCATACTATTTTGGAAACTACACCCCTTAAGGAATGTAACAAGGGGTTCAGTGAGCCTTAACACCCTACAGGTGTTTGACGACTTATTGTTAAAGTTGGATGTGTAAATAATTTTTTTTTTTTGCACTAAAATGCTAGTTTTCCCCCAAATTTTAAATTTTTACAAGGGGTAATAGTAGAAAATTACCCCCACAATTTGTAACCCCATTTCTTCTGAGTATGGAAATACCCCCTGTGTGGACGTCAAGTGCTCTGCTGGCGAACTACAATGCTCAGAAGAGGAGGAGCGCCATTGAGCTTTTGGAGAATTAATTTGTTTGGAATGGAAGTCAGAGGCCATGTGCATTTACAGAGCCCCCATGATGCCAGAACAGTGGACCCCCCCCACATGTGACCACATTTTAGAAACTACACCCCTCACAGAATTTAATAAGGGGTGCTGTGAGTATTTACACCCCACTGGCGTTTGACATATCTTTGGAACATTTTTCATTTTCACGGACCACTGTTCCAAAAATCTGTCAGACACCTGTGGGGTGTAAATGCTCACTGTACCCCTTATTACATAACATGAGGGGTGTAGTTTCCAAATGGGGTCACATGTGGGGGGGTCCATTGTTCTGGCACTATGGGGGCTTTGTAAACACACGTGGCCTTCAATTCCGGACAAATTTTCTCTTCAAAAGCCCAATGGTGCTCTTTCTCTTCTTAGCATTGTAGTTCGCCCGCAGAGCACTTTATATCCACATATGGGCTATGTTCTTACTCAGAAGAAATGGTTAAAAATTTTGGGGGGCTTTTTTTTCCTATTTTTCCTTGTGAAAAGGAAAAATGTAGGGTAACACCAGCATTTTAGTGAAATTTTTTTTTTCATGTTCCCATCCAACTTTAATGAAAATTCTTCAAACACCTGTGGGGTGTTAAAGCTCACTGTACCCCTTGTTACATTCTGTGAGGGGTGTAGTTTCCAAAATGTGGTCACATGTGGGTATTTATTTTTTTGCGTTTATGTCAGAACCGCTGTAAAATCAGCCACCCCTGTGCAAATCACCAATTTAGGCCTCAAATGTACATAGTGCACTCTCACGCCTGAGCCTTGTGTGCCCGCAGAGCATTTTACGCCCCACATATGGGGTATTTCCATACTCGGGAGAAATTGTGTTACAAATTTTGGAGGTCTTTTTTTCCTTTTACTGTTTGTGAAAATAAAAAGTATGGGGCAACACCAGCATGTCAGTGTAAAAAAATAAATACATTTTTTTACACTAACAGGCAGGTGTAACCCCCAACTTTTCCTTTTCATAAGGGGTAAAGGGAGAAAAAGCCCCCCATAACTTGTAGTGCAATTTCTCCCGAGTACGGAAATACCCCATATGTGACCCTAAACTGTATACGTCCTTGAAATACGACAGGGCTCCGAAGTGAGAGAGTGCCTTGTGCATTTGAGGACTAAATTAGGGATTGCATAGGGGTATTCTACGCCAGTGATTCCCAAACAGGGTGCCTCCAGCTGTTGCTAAACTCCCGGTATGCCTGGACAGTCATTGGCTGTCCGTAAATGCTGGTAATTGTTGTTTTGCAACAGCTGGAGGCTTCATTTTGGAAGCACTGCCGTACGATACGTTTTTCATTTTTATTGGGGGGGGACAGTGTAAGGGGGTGTATATGTTGTGTTTTACCCTTTATTATGTGTTAGTGTTGTATAGTGTAGTGTTTTTATGGTACATTCGCACTGGCGGAGGTTTACAGTGAGTTTCCCGCTAGGAGTTTGCACTGCGGGAAAAAAAATAGCCGCAGCTCAAACTTCAAGCAGGAAACTTACTGTAAACCCACCAGTGTGAATGTACCCTGTATATTCACATGGGGGGGGGGCAAACCTCCAGTTGTTTCAAAACTACAACTCCCAGCATGTACTGACAGACCGTGCATGCTGGGAGTTGTGGTTTTGCAACAGCTGGAGGCACACTGGTTGGAAAACCTTCAGTTAGATTCTGTTACCTAACTCAGTATTTTCCAACCAGTTTGCCTCCAGCTGTTGCAAAACTACAACTCCCAGCATGTACTGATCACCGAAGTGCATGCTGGGAGATGTAGTTATGAAACAGCTGGAGGTACGCAACTACAACTCCCAGCATGCCAAGACAGCTATTTGCTGTTTTGGCATGCTGGGATTTGCAGTTTTGCAACATCTGGAGGGCTACAGTTTGGAGACTACTGCACAGTGATCTCCAAATTGTGTCCCTCCAACTGTTGCAAAACTGCAAATCCCAGCATGCCCACACAGTAAATAGCGGTCTGTGCATGCTGGGAGTTGTAGTTTTGCAACATCTTTTCCCAAATTCCATATTAAAAATATGTAACCATAATAAAAATAAACATATGTGGTATTGCCACATGCGTAAATGTCCGAACTATGAAAATATATCATTAATTAAACCGCACGGTCAATGGCGTACGCACAAAAAAAAATCCAAAGTCCAAAATAGCGTATTTTGGGTCACTTTTCATACCATAAAAAAAGGAATAAAAAGCGATCAAGAAGTCAGATCAAAATAAAAATGGTACCGATTAAAACTTCAGATCACGGCGCAAGAAATTAGCCCTCAAACCACCCTGTACGCGGAAAAATTAAAGTTATAGGGGTCAGAAGAGGACAATTTTAAATGTATACATTTTCGTGCATGTAGTTATGATTTTTTCCAGAAGGACGACGAAATCAAACCTATATAGTAGGGTATCATTTTAATCGTATGGACCTACAGAATAAAGATAAAGTGTCATTTTTACCGAAAAATGTACAGCGTAGAAACAGAAGCCCCTAAAATTTACAAAATGGTGTTTTTTCTTCAATTTTGTCGCACAATGATTTTTTTTTTCAGTTTTGCCGTAAATTTTTGTGTAAAATGACTGATGTCATTACGAAGTAGAATTGGTGGAGCAGAAAATAAGCCACCATATGGATTTTTAGGTGCCAAATTGAAAGGGTTATGATTTTTAAAAGGTAAGGGGATAAAATGAAAGTGTAAAAACAGAAAAATGCTTGGTCCTTAAGGGGTTAAGTACCAGGGTGTCATGAAGTACGGGTACATCAAGGATCCTTAGGGGTTAAGGGGTTAAATTCCACAAAACTGCAAAAATTCTTCAGCAAGGAGAAGGCAATGCAAACTGACCAACCCCTCAGATAGTTGCAGATTTTTTAACAGCAGCAGACAGGGGGGGGGGGGGCAGAACTCTTAAACCTGCTTCCTGTTAGTTGTAAAAATCGATTAACATAAAGAGGTTCCCTTTAAGGTTATCCCATTTTGCAGTGCAACTTTGTTTGTGTTAGTGCAGCTTTGCTTAGCGCGATCACTGCTCTCCAATTAAAATGAAAGACTTAATATTATTATTATTTATTTATTTATTTTTTATAAAAAGTTATTATTGCAAAAAGTCCACAGTAATTGTTACGGTCTGCTGAAGATCATCCTTTAAAACAATAAATAAAATGTTCATTTTCAGATATTTTTGTTATTCATTAGCACCCTATTGTTTTAAATCCCATTAATTGTTCTCCCTGTCTCTTTGTCATTTTATAGTTTTAGAAGAAACAACTTAAAATTAATTACAGGAACACAAATCTCAGTGGTATGTCCTCATATTTACCTCCACATTATCCATGCTTCACATGTTGCTGTTTACAGAGGAAATGTGAGGATAAAAGCTTTGGTATTTCTCTATGGAGTTACTTAATTATCTTTTGCATTGTTTTATTCTATTGTTACATTACTTATGTGCCTGGAGTATGATCATAGTTGAAATTCTGAAATCGGGATAACTGTGAAACTGTAAAAACTAAATTTTTCCTTTTTTTATTAAAAAAAATGATAAATATTGAGTACAAAGGGAAGATGGATCTAAGTGAGGATGCACCACTGGAGGGGGGGGGGGGTGAAAGGGGTGTAGAGACATTTGTCCTTTTACTCCTGTTCACATGTTATTGGAGACCTATTGTTTAAATGAAGTTTTTATATTGAACATTATTTAAGAATTTTGGTGGTTGACAATTTACATATTTATGTCTGAGTTTTGAATAATTGTGAATTTTTGCAGTTTTTATTTTGGCCGCTAATTCTAATAAGCTGTGACATTTGGTCCTGTAGAGTTTTCTTCTTACCACATGCAGGATTGTGAAGTGACACCAGGATAAAGATAACAGAGGGTCACACCGTTCACAATAGGTGATGGTCACAGTACCGATCTTTCCTCTCCTTGTACAGTGACCACTGCACAGGTCACGTAGCATGCCTTCAAAACTTTCCCATAGAAGTCAGTGATGTCAACATCAGACTGTTGTTTCCAGTGGTCTGTGTGGCTGCTGTAAATTCTATTAAAAGATAAGAGGTGTAGGCATTATGGCTGCCTACATAATAATCTGCAAAATAAAAATAAAAAAATACTGTAATAAACTAGAAATAGATTAGAACACAGAACATTAGTGGGGGAATGTATCATGGTCTTTAGAGCTGTTTTTGTGTGTACATTTGTTGCACAGTTTGCACTGCAAACACCACTTAATATAGACACCATTCGAGTTAGATTAAAACATAACTTTTACTGATATTAATAGAAGGTAATAAAAAGTAATAAAAAAGGGGGGTACACACATAAATTGTGGGCATAAGGAAAAAAGGGGTACAGGTGAAGCCCTAATCTTAAAGTCCCTAATAAATTCTAACTATACGTGTGGAAATAGAAAGAAAAAAACAATAAATGGGGGGTAATACAATGTAATCTTAAAATTGTGGTAGGTCTCTTTTGCCTACGCGTTTCGCCCTCCTTGGTAGTGGGGCTCATCAGGGATAAGAGAACCACAAATAACACAAGATATAAATGAGTGTACCTAATAGAACATACACAATAAAGTAACCGATAATGTGATAAAGGGTAACAATAGTAAGCAGGCGTCTCAAAGAGGAAGTCTGTGTCAGTCTTAGTCAGAAGTCAGTCTTAGACATGTGGCAACATTTGCATGATCAACAATACATGTACAATGATGATACAAATCCACTCTAGAAATTGATGGCTTCAGAGGGTATTATATAAATAGTAGCCTGTATTGTGCATATATATGATGACAGCCGCACCAAAATTAAATATTGTACAACAGGCTGATAGATATATTATTCAAGTATCCACATATTTGATCACAGATTCCTGGACAATAGGCCGGGATGAGATAGAAAAATTAAATATGTGGCACATCCAGTAAAGGCAGATGTATAATAGTCTGGGGCTCTGACAATATATATGGTAGAAAAAACTACCTGGTGATGGTAATACAGTTGTCCTATGGCGGTATGATATCCCGCACTGATAATGTTGCCGTGTAGGAAACCTGGATGTGCCACGAGGATGACGCATGCTGATGAGCCCCACTACTAAGGAGGGCGAAACGCGTAGGCAAAAGAGACCTACCACAATTTTAAGATTACATTGTATTACCCCCCCCCCCCCATTTATTGTTTTTTTCTTTCTATTTCCACACGTATAGTTAGAATTTATTAGGGACTTTAAGATTAGGGCTTCACCTGTACCCCTTTTTTCCTTATGCCCACAATTTATGTGTGTACCCCCCTTTTTTTTATTACTTTTTATTACCTTCTATTAATATCAGTAAAAGTTATGTTTTAATCTAACTCGAATGGTGTCTATATTAAGTGGTGTTTGAAATTTAACTCTTATCACCAAGAGTTGCATATCGATGTAAGGTTGTGGTACCTCCTATCTATACCATAAGTTTGTTTTTTCTCTACAGTTTGCACTGCGCAGGTTTTCTGGCTCTTTTTTGCAACTTTTTATTTATTTATTTTTCTAAGTGTGTATGGACCAGCTGTTTAGGTTACTCTTTTTTGCTATGATAATTAATTTATCAGCTAAAACAGTTTTTTTTTTATTCACATTTTTGCGCAAACAGCACCAAAAAGTTACAAAAATACACCAGCTCAGCCTTAGTTTAGCTTTTTAGGAAATGTGTACCTGCACAAAATTCATAAAATGCCCTGTGCCCATTTAGTAAATTAGTGCACCTACACTTTAACAGCACACAAAAAATGATACAAAAATATGTCACCTACAATGATAAATTCCCCACATTGTTTTAGCATCTGGCTTAAATAACTTAAAAAAATCTAGGTGGCACATTCCCTCCAAGCATGTGATAACCGTATATTTTCATCAATATACATGCACCTCATCAATAAGCTGATGGAAGAGTCCTCATTGCCTGTTAGGCACAATGCTGTAAATTTGGTAGTTGTTCCTGTTACAGTGTTGCAGCTCATCCTATTCACTTGAATAGTATGAGCTGTAAACATGTTTATGTATTTATATTAGTATATTTATATACATTTGGTATGTGAAGTAAAACACAAATCCTCCATAGAAACTTTTCTCCAAAACAAATCAATTTATTCTGTTTTTCAAAGAACTTCAGTTATAAAAATGAATTATACGCCAGTCTTGAAAGTCTTCTTGCCTATGTCTAACTATCACTTTACCATGTACAGCAGTTAAATCATCTTCAGATACTTGCACGTATAAAAAGTAGATGTTCTCTGGAACTGTCCAGAGAGCGAGTCTTAAATTTTGATGTATCTATGAAATATATATAACTTCCATCCATCAAGGGTGTATATAAAATAAGCAGACACCTAATCTATAAATAAAATCTCCAATTATATAGATGTCCTTGTCTTTTTGCCCTATTTCAATTGAGATATCCACAATTCTGTCAGGAATTTTAGGTTTCAGATAAAAGCTGCCAGAGCTGTCTAGAGTTTTTATTTAGGTTATAGGGGATCACAGGTAGTTAGCAGGTCTATAAGGTTAAGTATTGTATAGTAGGTCTCTACCTAGGTTGTATTCCTAGTTACACTCCTGTAAATAGAAAAGCTATCCATTCAGAACATGGCCTTTCCTAATATCATAGGAATTCTATTAAATGAGGTGAATCATCACATTTCCAAAAATTGGATTATCCTAGTCCAAAGGTTCCGTGACAGCTAAACGTGAAGAGTTATTATTCTATTGTTGCCTTCTGCCTGGAAAAAACGGAGAACCTTGAATTTGACAGATTTTAGACCTGGACAAAGGTCTGCTATTTAAGTACAAAATTATTTGAGTATTGTAATTTTCTTTGCAAAATAGGTTCCTGCCCACCGGAAGATAAATGTAAATAGGTCTGGTATTCGCTTTAATAGGTATCGCATCCCCAGAAAAAAAAAATGTTAGTGTTAAAACTTGAAAAGGCTACTTTCACACTGCCGCTATAACACGGTAGTGTAATAGCCATCAGGGAACCCGGGGAGAATAGCAGGAGAAAAAATACTGCAATTGACATCTTTTTCTTCCGCTACAAAACAACGGCCGCCTGAGGGACACCATTGACTATAATGGGATCCATCGGGACCCATTGTTGCCAGTTGTGCCCTGTCCAGATAACAGCCGTTAAAAGCAAAAAAAAAAAAAAGAGAGCTTAACGGACGTTCTGGACAGAAGGTATTGGCAGTCTGAAAGTAGCTAAATAGAAACCATACATACTTGCCCCAATAATCTCCACAGCTGTTGCTATGATGGCTATTTGTCTTCAAGCTAACAGTTGCTTCCTTTTGCTGGGGAATGTTTTCCCCAACAGGAACTGCCCACCCAGCCAGTCACTGGCCTCAGTGATGACCCACCTCTGCCAGTGATTGGCAAAACAGATAATTCAGGCATGAACGGCTCATCACAGGAAACTAGAAAAAAGCAATGAGCATCAGGGACCGGGAGCCTTCGAAACAGCAGCTGTTGCAATTGGGGCAGGGGAGTATGATTTATTTTTATGTGACCCTGGCTGAATTTTTTCTCTGGTGCTGGGATACCTCTTTAAATGTAATAGTGGGTTAAAAAGACGTATGTCTTTAGAATTTTTCTTTGCATCGGCAATCCTGATCACAGATTACCATCAGTTGCATTAATCTGTAGGTAACAGCATATCCTAATGAGGCCATAACCCACTTTTGTGTGAAAACACTCTTAATTATGATAGTTTTTTTAATGCTGATTTGATGCCTGTTTTTTAATGTACGTTAAAACGTGCACTTTGTATTTTCCTTGTAGGTAATGAATTTGGCCATCCAGAATGGTTGGATTTCCCTAGAAAAGGGAACAACGAAAGTTTCCATTATGCCAGGAGACAGTTTCATCTGGCTGATGATCAGATTTTGCGCTACCGATTTCTCTATGCTTTTGACCGAGACATGAATAGATTAGAGGAAAAATTTGGCTGGCTGTCATCTCCTCCGGTAAGTGCTGTACAAAAATGTAATTGAACATTTTTCATTTCCTTGTCATGTACCTTTTTATCTATTTTCATAGTCTAACACTTGTCATTCTGTACGCTGATTTATTGGACAGTGGGGATATGAACCCCTTAAAGACCAGGCCTATTTTGGCCTTAAGGACCAGGCAAATTTAATTTTAGCATTTTCATTTTTTCCTCCTCGCTTTCTAAAAATCAGAACTCTTTTTTTTTTTTTTTTTTTTTTTATATTTCCATCCACAGACCCATATGAGGGCTTGTTTTTTTGTGTCATCAATTTTACTTTGTAATGACATCACTTATTTTACCATAAAATCTACGCTACAACCAAAAAAGTATTATTTATGTTGGAAAATGTAAATGAAAACTGCAATGTAGCAAATTTTGGAAGGTTTTGTTTTCACACTGTACAATTTATGGTAAAAATAACATGTTTTCTTTATTCTGTGGGTCAATACGATTAAAACTATACCCATGTTTTATGCTTTTCTATAATTGTAACGCTTTAAAAAAAATCTCAAACTATTTTAACAAAATGTGTATGTTTGAAATTGCCCTTTTTTGACCACCTATAACTTTCTCATTTTTCTGTATACTGGGTGGTATGAGGGCTCATTTTTTGTGCCGTCATCTGTTTGCTTAGGTTTTACTTTTAACATTTGTATTTATTTATTTTTAGTTATTTTTATAAAATGTGACAAAAAAGCAGCAATGTTGGATTTTTTTTTTTTTTTTTTTTACGTTTACACCGTTCACCGTACGGGATAATTAACAATATATTTTGATAGTTCAGACTTTAATGCAGCGATACCAAATATGTTTATAAAAATTTTTTTAATGCTTTTTGTTGCTATTTATAGCAATCATTTGATTGCTAATACTGTTCAGTGCTATGCATAGAGCATAGCACTGATCTGTGTTATCAGTGATCTTCTGCTCGATTTCAAACCAGAGCAGAAGACCCCTGGAGATGGACGGAGACAGGTGAGGGGACCTTCGTCCGCCATTATGGATGATCGGATCCCCACGGCAGCACTGTGGGCAAATCCTATCATCCATTTAAAGTACCGCACTGCCGCAAATGCCGTGATCTGTATTGATCATGGCATCTGAGGGGATATTGGCAGACATCTGCGCGATCGCAGATGTCTGCCATTACTGGCGGGTCCCTGGCTGCTAATAGCAGCAGGGACCTGCCACGCATGATGCGAGCACCGGACCGGTGTTTGCGGTCATGGTGGAGCGTAAATGTTTGTCCTGGTGCCACGGCACCATGAGGTACATTTACGTCAACTGTCGTTAAGGGGTTAAAGAAAAGTTATCACATAGATGTATTTCATCAATTAAAACCAGATATTTGTTCATATTCTTTGTTTCTTATGTGTTTTTATTTCATTTATTGTAGATTTTTCCGTTTTGTTTATATTTGGTTATAAGGGCTGCCATATTGCCTTAGCTGCTATTAACAGCTTTCAGAGATATGATTTACAGCAGTCAAATGGACCATAGAAACCTATAGTTTTAGAGATTACTCATGCATTTCTATGGGTGAATGTTTAGGCTTCTCTTTGACCCGTGGAGAGGTCCTAGAGAAGAGGGAGGGGGAGAAGGTGCGCTACATTCATGATCTTTTGTCAATGGTAGATCCTGTGTTATCTGCCCCAGTTTTATAATAGAAGTATTGCTTGTTATTGTATTCCTGCCTGTGTTTATAATGCGATGACTAGTGAAAAATGATAAGCTTATTTTTCCTCTCGGAAATTCCACCATGTGAACAAGGCCTAAGATGGCCAAGTGGCAAAACAATCGATGTAAAAAGTGTTTTTATTGTGCAAAAGTAGTTTAAAGGGGTATTCCACGAAAAAAAAAATGTTTTATATCAACTGGCTCCAGAAAGTTAAACAGATTTGTAGATTACCGTATATACTCGAGTATAAGCCGAGTTTTTCAGCACGATTTTTCGTGCTGAAAACACCCCCCTCGGCTTATACTCGAGTGAACTCCCCCACCCGCAGTGGTCTTCAACCTGCGGACCTCCAGAGGTTTCAAAACTACAACTGCCAGCAAGCCAGGGCAGCCATCGGCTGTCCGGGCTTGCTGGGAGTTGTAGTTTTGAAACCTCCGGAGGTCCGCAGGTTGAAGACCACTGCGGCCTTCAACATCATCCAGCCCCCTCTCACCCCCTTTAGTTCTGAGTACTCACCTCCGCTCGGCGCTGGTCCGGTCCTGCAGGGCTGTCCGGTGAGGAGGTCTTCCGGTGGGATAGTGGTTCCGGGCTGCTATCTTCACCGGGGAGGCCTCTTCTAAGCGCTTCGGGCCCGGCCTCAGAATAGTCACGTTGCCTTGACAACGACGCAGATGCGTCGTTGTCAAGGCAACGGCTCTATTCCGGGCCGGAAGCGCGGAGAAGAGGCGCCCCCGGTGGCCGATGGCTGCCCGGGCTTGCTGGGAGTTGTAGTTTTGAAACCTCTGGAGGTCCGCAGGTTGAAGACCACTGAGGGCGAATGATGAGAAGAGGATGATGAAGGGGGGGTGTGGGGATGATGAAGGGGGGTGGGGATGATGACAAGGGGATGATGAAGGGGGGGTGTGGGATGATTACAAGGGGATGATGAAGGGGGGATGTGTGGGATGATAAGGGGATGATGAAGGGGGGATGTGTGGGATGATGACAAGGGGATGATGATGAGGATGTTAATGACGGGTCTGGATGATGACAGGGGGGGATGAGGTATTTCCCACCCTAGGCTTATACTCGAGTCAATAACTTTTCCTGGGATTTTGGGTTGAAATTAGGGGTCTCGGCTTATACTCGGGTCGGCTTATACTCGAGTATATACGGTACTTCTATTAAAATTATTTTTCTTTTTCCGTTTTTGCATTTTCATTTTTTACTCATCACCTTCTAAAAATCATATTGTTTTCAATTTTGCACCTAAAATTCCATATGATGGCTTATTTTTTGTGCCACAAATTCTACTTTACAGTCATTTTACAAATAAATCCACGGGGAAGGGAAAAAAAAATTCATTGTGAAACAAAATTGAAGAAAAAAATGCAATTTTTTTTACTTTTGGGGGCTTCTGTTTCTACGAAGTGCATTTTTTGGTAAAAATAACACCTTATCTTTATTCTGTTGGTCCACACGGTTAAAATGATACCCTAATTATATAGGTTTGATTTTGTCGTACTTCTGAAAAAAATCATAACTACATGCAGGAAAATTTATACTTAAAAAATTCTCATCTTCTGATCCCTATAACTTTTTTATCTTTCCGCATGCTGGTATGAGGGCTCATTTTTTGTGCCCTAAACTGAAGTTTTTATCGGTACCATTTTTGTATTGATCGGACCTTTTTGATCCCTTTTTATTCATTTTTTCATGATATAAAAAGTGACCAAAAATATGCTATTTTGAACTTTGGAATTTTTTCCCGTGTACGCCATTGACCGTGCGGTTTAATTAACAATATATTTTTATAATTGGGACATTTCCACACGCGGCGATACCACATATGTTTATTGTTATTTTTATTTAAACTTTTTTATGGGAAAATGGGGGTGATTCAAACTTTTATTAGTGAAGGGGTTAAATGACTTTTATTAACTTTTTTTTGCAGTGTTATAGCTCCCATCTTTTACACTGTTCACTGCAAAGCCATAGCTTTGCATTGATCAGTGTTATAGGCGGTCGATTGCTTAAGCCTGTATCTCAGGCTTGGAGCAATCAATCGCCTATCAGACGCGACGGAGCAAGGAAAGGGGACCTCCACTCATGTGATTTTATTGCAATGGACCCGATCAGCCCAACTGAGCTGCCAGGAAGCTTCCACTTTCAGTTGATCGCCGCGTCTAAAGGGTTAATAGCCCACGTCACAACGATCGATGCTGCTCGCTATTAGCCCAGGGTCCTGGCTATCATTAGGGGACCGACCCGGTATGACTTGGGGTCACAGCGTGACCCTGTTTTATTGACTGGGCGTAGGATGTTTGCTATGAGGATTTGCTTCTACTCTGGACAGTTCTCGAGACAGATGTCATCAAAGAGCACTTAGAAAAGAACAACTCAACTTCATCAAATATATAGATAGATAGATAGATATATTTTTATTTTTCCCCCGTTCCTTTAACTAAGAACAAAAGCAGATACATTTGATTTTGCAATGAAATTCTGCCATGTGAACGAGGCCTAAGAATGGGCAAGTCACAAACATTTATTTATAGCCACAGTTATCAAGTAACTACAATGGTGACATTATCTGAATAATTTTTACTTACTTGTTGTTTAACCTGTCACTATATAATGTATTAGCAAGCTAGAAAAAAATGTTGTAGGGCAAAAATAAACAGAAAAAAAACATTTTGGGGCAATCATTTACCTTGCAGTAAAACTTACATGCTTAATTTGTTCTGTGTGTCAGTATGATATCGAAAATACAAAATTTTAATTTTAATATTAATTTTATTTTTTGTCATGTTCTAACCCCTACAACTTTTTTTTTCCACCTATGAAGCCTTGTGACAACTAATGTATGTATTGTGCTCTGCAGATTTTATTGGTAGTAGATTTAACTTTTTGAGTCAAATGGTTCCAAAGGAAACTACAAGTGGTCAAAAAAAAAAAAAAAAATAGAAATGAAGGACTCCTAAAGCTCAAATGACACTAAATGAAAAAAAAAAGTGTGTAGACTCAAAAACAATTGATGAAAAAAAAAAACATCAGGGCCTTTATTTAGCTGCTCTTTATCCCCTAAAAAGCATGGCCTGATTTGGACTTTAACCCTTTTTTTTAACCCCTTAACAACGCAGGACGTAAATGTACATCCTGGTGAGGTGGTACTTAAGGCACCAGGACGTCCATTTACGTCCTGAGCATAACCGCGAGCATCGGAGCGATGCACGGATCATGCGAGGCAGGTCCTGGCTGATGTCCGTGGATGTCCGCCATTAACCCCTCAGATGCCGTGATCAATACAGATCACGGCATCTGCAGCATTGCGGACACTTAAATGGATGATCGTATCGCTCGCAGTGCTGCTGTGGCGATCCGATCATCCAGCACGGCAGACGGAGGTCCCCTTACCTGCCTTCCCGGCGTCTTCTGCTCTGATCTGCCTTCCCGCAGACCAGAAGATGACCGATAATGCTGATCAGTGCCATGTCCTATAGCAACCGAGTGATTGCTATAAATAGTCCCCTATGGGGACTATTAAAGTGTAAAAATAAAAGTAAAAAAAGTAAAAAATGTAATAAATAAAAAAATGTGAAAAACTCCCTCCCCCAATAAAAACGTAAATTGTCCCATTGTCCCTATTTCGCCCCCAAAAAGTGTTAAAAAAATATTGTATATACATATTTGGTATCGCCGCGTGCGTAAATATCTGGACTATTAAAATAAAATGTTAATGATACCGTACGGTGAACGGAAAATAAAAAAAAAGTCCAAAATAGATGCTTTTTTAGAACATTTTATTCCCTAAAAAATTGATAAAAAATGGATTAAAAGTTCTATATAAGCAAATATGTTATCAATAAAAAGTACAGATCACAGCGCAAAAAAATGAGCCCTCATACCGCCACTTATACGGAAAAAAGAAAAAGTTATAGGTGTTCAAAATAGGGGGATTTTAAACTTACTAAATTGGTTAAAAAGTTTGCGATTTTTTTAAAGCGCAACAGTATTAGAAAAGTATGTTATCATGGGTATCATTTTAATCGTATTGAACCAAAGAATAAAAAACAAGTAATTTTTACCGTAAATTGTACGGCGTGAAAACAAAACCTTCCAAAATTAGCAAAATTGCAGTTTTCTTTTTAACCCCTTAAGGACCGGGGGGTTTTCCATTTTTGCATTTTCGTTTTTTGCTTAAAAAAATCATAACTTTCAATTTTGCACCTAAAAATCCATATGATGGCTTATTTTTTGCGCCACCAATTCTACTTTGTAATGACGTCAGTCATTTTGCCCAAAAATCTACGGTAAAACAGAAAAAATAAATCATTGTGCGACAAAATTGAAAAAAAAATACGTTTAAAATTGTCATCTTCTGACCCCTATAACTTTTTTCTTTTTCCGTGTATGGGTCGGTATGAGGGCTCATCTTTTGCGCCGTGATCTGAAGTTTTTAACGGTACCATTTTTGCATTGATAGGACTTATTGATCTTTTTGAATTTTTTTGCGCGCACGCCATTGACCGAGCGGTTTAATTAATGATATATTTTTATAATTCGGACATTTCTGCACGCGTTGATACCATATATGTTTATTTTTATTAACACTGTGTTTTTTTTTTATTGGAAAAGGGGGGTGATTAAAACTTTTAATAGGGGAGAAGTTAAATGATCTTTATTCACTTTTTTTTTCCACTTTTTTTTGCAGTGTTATAGCTCCCATAGGGACCTATAACACTGCACACACTGATCTTCATCATTGATCACTGGTTTCTCATAAGAAACCAGTGATCAACGATTCTGCCGCATGACTGCTCATGCCAGGATCTCAGGCATTGAGCAGTCATTCGACGATCGGACAGCGAGGTAGGGGCCCTCCCGCTGTCCTGTCAGCTGTTCGGGATGCCGCGATTAGCCGCGGCTATCCCGAACAGCCCGACTGAGCTAGCCGGCCACTTTCGGTTTCGCTTTTAGGCGCGCGGCTCAGCTCTGAGCGCGCGGCTAAAGGGTTAATAGTGCGCGGCGGCACTGCACGCTATTAGAGGCAGGTCCCGGCTTCACTATGACGCCGGGCCCGCCGTGATATGACGCGGGGTTACTGTGTAACCCCGCGTTATATCAGGAGAGCAGGACCAAGGACGTACCGGTACGTCCTTGGTCCTTAAGGGGTTAATTTCACCACACAAATAGTATTTTTTTGGTTGCGCCATACATTTTATGGTAAAGTGAGTGATGGCATTACAACGGACAACTGGTCATGCAAAATACAATCCCTCATACTAGTCTGTGGATGAAAATATAAAAGAGTTATGATTTTTTGAAGGCGAAGAGGAAACAACAAAAATTTTAAAATGTTATTGTCCGCGTCCTTTAAAGTGTACTCCGGTGGTCAACGTGTTTTTCCTTTTTTGACTTACCCTATTTGTTTTGTTTCATTTCTATTCTTGTTGTTTACTCAATTTCCGTTCTTTGTTGTCTTTTTATCCCCCACTTTGTTTTCCTATCTTTGCTTCTATTTCCTGTTTCTTGCTGTGCTGAAAACTTCAAATCCACGCATGCCACATGCCTTGCTGGGTTGGGGCGGCTCCTTTTTTTTTTTTTTTTTGTTTGTTTTCTCCGCCCTTTACCCATCCTACTATTTTCCCGGGTCAGCCCCCTTATACACAGCACACTAATATAAATCAGCCCTGGTTTGGATACACTGGCATACACACACAAAAGGGACTACAACTCCCAGCATGTGTCATTCAGGAGTCTTCAGTCTGTGGTATAACACCAGCATGCTGCCTCTGTAGTCTCCTGGGGGTTGTAGTTCACCACACCTCTGTAGGGCATACACCAGTGTTTCCCAACCAGGGTGCCTCCAGGTGTTGCAAAACTACAACTACCAGCATTCCCTGACAGCCTTTGGGCATGCTAGGAGTTGTAGTTTTGCAACAGCTGGAGGCACACTGGTTGGGAAACACTGGTGTAACATGATGTGTATGCTGAATAGGCTAGAACAGTGTTTCCCAACCAGTGTACCTCCAGCTGTTGCAAATCTACAACTCCCAGCATGCCCAAAGTCTATCAGGGCATGCTGGGAGTTGTAGTTTTGCAACAGCTGGATGCACACTGGTTTGTAAACACTAGCATACACACACAACAGGGACTACAACTCCTAGCATGTGTCATTCAGGAGTCCCCCCCTTCACATATAGGGGGAGATTTATCAAAACCTGTGCAGAGGAAGACTTGCCCAGATGCCCATAGCAACCAATCAGCTTGCTGCTTTTATTTTTTATGAAGGCCCGTGAAAAATGAAAGAAGCAATCTGATTGGTTGCAATGGGCAACTGGGCAAGTTTTCCTCTGCACAGGTTTTGATAAATCTCCCCCATAGAGATCATTCCCAGTATGAGATTTCTTCCCCTGCAGTCCATACATCCCCAGCCCGTGCACCTGGTCATCCTCCCCTTCAGATAACACTAATCTTCTCTGTGTTTCTTCTCCTGTGCAGACCTGCGTCCTTAGAATACAGAGCAGGGGGGAGGGGGAGGTTAGGAGCTGTGTACTCAGCTGGATGAGATGAGGGGGCGTGGCTTATTCCTCTCATGCAGACAGAGAGCGGGAAAAAAAAGCAGTGACATCTTGTCCACGACATACTCAGAACTGTGGACAACAGTAAAAGAAAACCCTCTGAACTATAGAACTTCCTGTCCAACAAACAGGTAAGGCTACTTTCACACTATGGTTCATAAATCCATTATAAAACATCTGTTATATTCAATTCTATACTGATTTAACGGACGTTATATAACGGATGAATAAAACTATTATAACGGATGAATAGATTTCTAAAGTCCGTTAATTAAACGGATAAATGTTTATCCGTTATTATCTGTTAATACCTTATTATTAACGTCCCATATATTAACCTTTGTTTGACCTCTCCCTACCTGCACATCATGCAACAGCTGAAGCTCCTCCTCCTACCTGAAGCGGAGGGTATAAAAGGATGCCACAATGATCCTGCCGCAGCCTGCATTTCAGCATTGAGAGGGAGAGCACTATCGGTTGCTTTGCTTGCTATCAGACTATCGGGGGGGGGGGGGGGGAGGTGCAAGAGGGTGCACTACTCTGCCCTGCCTCCTGGAGGGGGGGGGGTGCAGGAGGGTGCACTACTCTGCCTCCTGGAGAGGGGTGGGGGGTTCTGGAGGGTGCACTGCTCTGGTTCTTGGGCTGTTAATAGAGTGCTGTTGAAGTGCTATCAAGGGTGCTATCAGGTGGATGGCGGCGGATCAATACGGATACCCAGAACAGACTCCTACTGCTTCATCCTGCTGTCTGACCAGGAAGTAGAGGTGGTGTGACGGCGGGTGTGAGCACTACTCAACTTTCCCATGTGACTTCAGGAGTGTGAAGTCTCTACTGAGCATGCTCAATAACACTAACGGATGTTAAATTAACGGACATTAACGGGTGTATTTTGTAACATCCGTTACGCCTTAGGCTTCAATGTTAATAATTAATGGACGTTCAATGATCCGTTAATTATAAACGGAAAAAAATACCGCATGTCCGTTCTATTCTTCCGTTATAACTAACGGACGTTAGTTTAACAGAACAAAAAAGGTACAAACGGAAGATTAAAAAATCCCATAGACTTTAATGGGATTTATTAACGGAAGTTTAAGGATCCGTTATAAAAGACTTTATAGTGTGAAAGCAGCCTAAGAAAAACAAACGCATGCTGCCAAAACATATAACACATGTATATTGCAAAAAAGCAAAACTTACAAAGAAGATGCCATATAGTCAAAAAAATTAACCACCGGAGTACCCCTTTAAGGCCCAAATGGGCTGCGTCCTTAAGGGGTTAAATATATATATAAGTATTCATGCAAATGTATTTCAACAACTTTGACTTCAAATTCTCTAAACGTAAAAATCTTTGAAAACATTCAACAATAGGGTGAAACAAGTTAGGGTCTGTGGGTGGATGTTGTGGTTAAAGGTTGGTCTTGCTAATGTAATGTTGCATTTATTCATGCACCTTTATATTATTGTGTAGACAGAATTAAGCTGAGGTTATATATTTTAGGATCTTTTGGTGGCAATTGCAGATTGGTGGTTGGCTTCCATGGCACCTGGAGGCCATCTGAAAGCCTCTGTGCCTGCCATAACAGATCTGAGGCATACTCTACAGTGGCATTGCATTGTTCAGTATAAGCATTCTAGTGGTTGCTTATAAAGGTCCTCTGGGGGGGAAATAAAAATACCCAAATCACCCCTTTTTCATTTTTTTTTCAAATGCACAATAAATAAACATTTGGTATTGCCGCATGCACAGTCGTCATCTTTCAATGTATATGATATATAGTTTTGATAAAAACTAAAGATATAACCTCCAAGGCATTATAAGAATGCTTATTATGACAAACCATACGCTTAGACATTGGAGAGAATTGTTACATTTACTGGGGTTGTTTTAATTTTGTTATTGTAATGTTCATTCTTTTTCCCCCTTAGGCCTATGTCAGTACTAAGCATGAAGGTGACAAGATTATTGTATTTGAGCGGGCAAATCTTCTTTTCATCTTTAATTTCCACCCTTACAAGAGCTTCACTGGATACAGAATAGCAGTAAATACACCTGGAAAATATCCTTTATAAATTCTAGTTTTTATTTTTAGAACATTACAGGATATAAAGAATTTTAAAGGGTTCACAGTGCAATAATAAGGAAAATACAGGTTATTTTGGTAATAATACTGTTATACAAATGTTGCCATGACCATACTGAGGGAAGAAGAAAATGTGGCAGATAGTCAAACACTTTAAAACTAATAGGAACACAAAGAAACTTCAGTCAGCAAACATGTATATTCACAATAGTAGAAACCAGTTAGGAAAGGTCTTAGATACAGATTTGTCCTTCTTTATCTTCCTTCTTGATCTGAAGGACGGCTTGTAGGTGTGAGGACTTTCTCCTTTTCCACAGTGAATGATAAAAGGAATCTCAATATATATATATATATATATATATATATATATATGTCCAAAAAATTGCAGCACTACTTTACCACAGTAGACGGGTGCCAGTCCCTCAGGCTCGATCACAGCCAAATGTAGATAACATCAAAAATGGTACGACACTCCAAATATCCAAAAAAAGAACTATTTATTTCCACATGTCAAACAGTGCGACGTTTCAGCCCTTCAATGGAGCTTTTTTCATGCATAGTGATACCACACACAGGCTGGGGTTATATGCCCAGCCCAGCAATAAACAGCAATTACATAATTAATCAATACAATTATAAAAAATACATGAAAATACAGTGCAGTGTAAAAAATAAAGTGCTTAAGAGTACCATTAGTACATATATACTGTATAAAGTGTCTCAGTGAAAGTTTAAAAACATTGTAGCTTGAACATACAAAACTCCATCATAATAACAGTTAATAATACACCACTGATGCATATAAACATTAATTAAGTATAGAAATGCAGAAAACGCCTACCCGCTCTGTTGCCATGCCGTTCACCACGCTTGGCTTGTATACAAACACTGTGCGCCTGCGCCAAAAACCTAATCCTCTACTCACATCCTGTTTCCGGAACGCCCGATCAGTCACGTGAAGCGCCACGCGATCACATGACCGCGAGTGCTAACACATGATCACCGGCCGACAGCCTCCATGGCAACGGCGGCGCATACAACACCACCGCCTCCATGGAGACCGCCCGCCGGGACCATCCCCACAGGGATGCATAAAAACAAAACAAAAAAAAAAATAATATATATATATATATATATATATATATATATATATATATATATATATTTTATTTATTTTTTATAATATGTTTCTAATTTTTTCATGTCACCACTTATATTGTTAGGTATATCACATTTAGTAACAACATTACACTATATTTATACATTTATTTCACACACTATGGATGTTTGACATAGTATATGGGGGAATTGATTCGGTTTCTTTCATTCACGGCGGCTGCATCTCCATCATTGGTGGGCTGGACCTTATGTGCTATGCATCCCTGTGGGGATGGTCCCGGCGGGCGGTCTCCATGAAGGCGGTGGTGTTGTATGCGCCGCCATTGCCATGGAGGCTGTCGGCCGGTGATCATGTGTTAGCACTCGCGGTCATGTGATCGCGTGGCGCTTCACGTGACTGATCGGGCGTTCCGGAAACAGGATGTGAGTAGAGGATTAGGTTTTTGGCGCAGGCGCACAGTGTTTGTATACAAGCCAAGCGTGGTGAACGGCATGGCAACAGAGCGGGTAGGCGTTTTCTGCATATCTATACTTAATTAATGTTTATATGCATCAGTGGTGTATTATTAACTGTTATTATGATGGAGTTTTGTATATTCAAGCTACAATGTTTTTAAACTTTCACTGAGGCACTTTATACAGTATATATGTACTAATGGTACTCTTAAGCACTTTATTTTTTTACGCTGCACTGTATTTTCATGTATTTTTATCAATGTATTGATTAATTATGTAATTGTTGTTTATTGCTGGGCTGGGCATATAACCCCAATCTGTGTGTTGTATCACTATGCTTGAAAAAAGCTCCATTGAGGGGCTGAAACGTCGCACTGTTTGACATGTTGAAATAAATAGTTCTTTTTCTGGATATTTGGAGTGCCGTACCATTTTTGATGTTATATATATATATATATATATATATATATATATATATATATATATATGTGTGTATATGGGAGTCTTGTCTTTTGTAGACAGTTCAGCTAAGAGATTAATAAATTACATATAAAAGTGTCACGGTCCATATGGGTATATTCACAAACAACACAAATGTTCAATCCCAACAGTAGCGCAAACAAAGTTCTATAGATTATCATGACACATTTGTGTTTATTATTTTAGTACAGGGGGTTTAAAAGCAATAACATTATTTAAATAATTTTTGTATCATTTTCTTACACATCAGGCTTTATTTTTGTGATTTTTGCTTTTGATGATATTGTGGAATGATGTAAAAAATTTTAATAAGTGTCTGTTTTAAAAAAAAAAATTTCTTACTTTTATTTTTTCTTATTTTTTCTTTTCACATCTTTTTTAAAAAGCATTTTGTTTCCGTTATGGTTATTTCTATATAGGGGATGGGACCAGAATCACAATCACATGTATGGGATGGGAATCAGTAAGCCTTATGGCTCCTGCTGTGCTGTGTTCACTGTTGTTGTTTTATTTCGCCATTTTAATTAAAAAAAAAAAAAAAAAAAATCTATATATATATATATATATATATATATTTGCAAGAAAAAGTATGTGAACCTTTTGGAATTATATGGATTTCTGCACAAATTGTTTGTGATCTGATCTTCATCTAAGTCACAACAATAGACAATCACAGTCTGCTTAAACTAATAACACACAAATAATTAAATGTTACCATGTTTTTGTTGAACACACATGTAAACATTCACAGTGCAGGTGGAAAAACTGAAAAACTATGTGAACCCTTGGATTTAATAACTGTTTGAACCTCCTTTGGCAGCAATAACTTCAACCAAACATTTCCTGTAGTCGCAGATCAGATGTGCACAACGGTCAGGAGTAATTCTTGACCATTCCTCTTTACAGAACAGTTTCAGTTCAGCAATATTCTTGGGATGTCTGGTGTGAATCGCTTTCTTGAGGTCATGCAACATCATCTCAATCGGGTTGAGGTCAGGATTCTGACTTGGCCAATCCAGAGGGTGTATTTTCTTCTGTTTAAGCCATTCTGTTGTTGATCTACTTCTATGCTTTGGGTCGTTGTCCTGTTGCAACACCCATCTTTTGTTGAGCTTCAGCTGGTGGACAGATGGCCTTAAAGGGGTTATCCAGGAAAAACGTATTTCTCTATCGACTCCATTGGGGGACACAGACCGTGGGTGTATGCTGCTGTCTCTAGGAGGTGTGACACTATGGTAATAAAAAAAAGTCAGCTCCCAGTAGGATATACCCGCCTTCAGGCCCTGAGCTAATCAGTTTAAGCTTAGTGTCTGAGGGAGGTGGACATGGTCTGGAATTCTCCAGACCAGGTCTTCTGATTTTTTATTTTCCTAGTATAGGGACGTGTTAGTTTTTTAAAATTCATTTTTCTTTTCTGTTTTCAGGTGGGGACTCTGTTTCCCCATTGCGAGTAAGGGGGTAGAGACATTGCGTATATGCGCTCTTCACCCCCCTTCGCCAATGGTCAGCGCCTGGGTTGGTACCTCATGGGTCCAGGTCCCCCTATTTCCCTGCTCTCCTCGCTCGCGCGTAGCAGCCAGGCGTGATGCAGGTAACTAAGCTGACTGAAGACTTCACTGAAGACTACATTAGGTAAGTTCTTCTGACTGAGGTAAGTACTTCACGCCTTTTTCTCCTCAGGTGCGGACTTGCAACTTCTGGAGACCCCCTGTTTTGGCCCACCTTTTAAGGTTATGAGGCTGGCTTACTGGGGATGGGCTTTTATTCTGGTCCTTTATTCTGGGGGAGCGGTGGCATCTGAGGGGGCATATGTTTTTCACTAGTGTGTGTGTGTGTGTGTGTGTGTGTGTGTGTGTGTGTGTGTGGTTACAGTGTTTAGACTGCAGAGCCTTATATGCGCTGGTTGGGGCCGGGCGCTCTCTGCGCCGGCTTGCTTTCGTATCGGCCGCCCGCTCTGTTCCCCCGAGCGCATATGCGGCTGACATGTGCGCTCGGGACAAGGAGCGTGCGCCATTACTGCTTCTTCTCTGCCTTCCTTAGCTCAGCCCACAGGGCTGTCGGAGCTCTTCTGGGGCGCCAAATAGCCTCCAATCAGCGCAGTGGGCGTGATTTTCAGTCAGAAGGGGGCCAATTAGTTAGTGCCTCTGCTTCAGGCACACCCCCCTCTGCTATTGGCTGGCTTGTTTTCTCACACTAGTCGCACGGAGCCGTTCTCCTCACTGCAGCTGCCAGGGGGGGACACAGACTAGAGTGAGAAAGTTCCTGTCTTTTTTTCTCATAATGTCCTTACCCAGAGCTGTTCCCCCCTCTAAACAGAAACCTGGACCTCAGTGACTTATTTTGTCTGTAAGCACTGTAGTACCAAAATGCCTGGCTCTACCGAGCCCACTTGCCCTGCCTGCTCCTTTGCTCCCCCAGACCCCCTGGTACCCCCTGATGCCCTTTCGGTTCCGGTGGGTTCAGCCACTCCA
Source organism: Hyla sarda (assembly GCF_029499605.1). Lineage (NCBI taxonomy): Eukaryota > Metazoa > Chordata > Amphibia > Anura > Hylidae > Hyla > Hyla sarda. The sequence goes on from NC_079190.1 coordinate 453,397,773, forward strand.
CCAGCCTGGGTTTCTTCCCTGACCCAGTATATGGCTGACTTGACCCAAGTCTACGGTTCGGTGGCTGAGGCCTCCCGGGAAGTGGTGTCCGCCTTGAAGGGGTCTTCCCTGCGCAGGGCCTCTGAGAGGGCCCGCTCCTCATCTCCACATACTTCACGCTTTCACAAGCGTACTAGGGGTGCCTCGTCTGACTCTTCCATTGAGTCTTCAGATAGACGTGAGTGTTCCCCTCATGGGTCCCGCCCCCCTCTGTCATCTGGGCACAAACGTCGCTCCTCCAGAGGACGTTCTCGGAGTCGCCGCTCTGCCACACCAAAGCCACGTACCCAGTCAAGGTCGCCCCCCCCTCCAGGACTGCCTCTACTCTTTCACATTCTCCTGGTGAACTGGTGGACGAGGCTTCCGAGCCGGCATCGGACTCAGAGGACCGCTCGGACTCAATTGAAACGGTGAACTCATTGGTGACTGCCATAAGAGACACCTTTCACTTAGAGGACCCAGGATCTTCAGATGTCACTCCAGGAGTATCCTTTCATCGTGCTAAGCCAGAACCTCAAAGGTTCAGCTCTCACGCTGACTTTGATGACATTCTGGAATCTGCATGGAAAAATCCAGACAAGAGGTTCCCGGGAATCAAGAAGATTCAAGAATGTTATCCATTTGACAAGGACTTTGTCACTAAGGTGGTTTGCCCTCCCTCAGTGGATCCACCAATATCCCGGATCTCAAAGGCGACTACACTTCCTCTGGCAGTTGCCGTTGCCTTCAAGGATCCCATGGACAAGAAAGTAGAATCCTTAGCAAAGTTTGCCTCTGAAGCAGCTGGCTCTTCTCTTCTTCCCATCTTCGCCTCGACATGGGTGTCCAAGGCTCTGTCGGAGTGGTGCCAAAAGCATCAGGATATCTTAGCGGGATCCCCCCAGAGGATCTATCTGCTCTGGCTCTCCAATGCCTTAAAGCTGGGGACTTCCTGTGCGCAGCTTCCCTGCAGTCAGCCCGTTGTTCTGCCTTTGCTGTGGGTCACCTAGCGGCTCTCCCCCGCTCTATGTGGCTTAAGGCTTGGAATGCGGATGCCGCTTCCAAAAGGTCTCTCACTGAGCTCCCTTTTATGGGTGGCCGTCTTTTTGGCAAACTCCTAGATGAGATTATCTCTGAGGCAACGGGAGGTAAGAGTTCCTTGTTACCTCAAAATAAGGCTCGCCATACCACCCAAAGGAAGTCCTTTTCCTTTCGGTCCTTTCGGACCTCTGGCTCCAGAAGACGGTCTGGGCAGGCGCCCTTGCGGGACAAGAAGGCTCCCTCATTCCAGGCACGCCCGTCTTGGAAGTCGGACTCCAACCGGTCCGGCCGTTTTGCGCCCAAATGAGGCAACCGCAAACCCACTTATGCATGAAGTGAGGCCCCCACCCGCGGTTTCTTCTCGGGTGGGAAGTCATCTCTTACTTTTTCAAGAAATCTGGACCTCACACATTCAGGACTCTTGGGTCAGGAACGTGGTGTCCAGCGGTTACCGGATCGAATTCGCCTCCCTTCCCAGGGATCGCTTTTTATGATCCCGAGCCTCCTCGGTCTCCTTCTCTGGTGAAGCACTTTCGAGCGGCTCTCCAGTCTCTGCTTCTCCAGGGGGTTACCGTTCCTGTTCCGCCAGAGGAACGATTTCGGGGTTTCTATTCCAATCTTTTTGTGGTTCCCAAGAAGGACGGTTTGGTGCGACCAATCCTAGACCTCAAGCGTCTCACCGTCATCTTCTTATCCGCCACTTCCGAATGGAATCTCTCCGTTCGGTGGTGGCGTCCCTGGAACAAGGGGAGTTCCTTTCCTCCATGTGCCTACCTCCATGTGCCAATATATCCAGGTCATCATCGGTACCTCCGCTTTGCGGTTCCGGAGGGGCATTTTCAATTCGTAGCCCACCCCTTTGGTCTAGCCACGGCTCCTCGGGTCTTTACAAAGATCCTTGCGCCAGTGATGGGCCTGTTATGGTCGAGGGGATTCTCGGTGATACCCTACCTGGACGACCTTCTCATCAAAGCTCCAACCAGAGCTCAGACTCTGGAGAATCTGGACGTCACTCTCCACACTCTGGATCACCTCGGGTGGATGGTCAACTGGGACAAGTCAGTCCTCCGTCCTACCCAGTCTCTAACCTTCCTGGGACTTCGATTCAACCCGGCCTCTGCCCGAATTTGTCTCCCGCCGGACAACAGTCTGGCACTTCTGTCGGGGGTCCGCTCCCTTCGGACCCGGTCCCCATTCGCACTTGTATGGAAGTCCTGGGTCGGATGGTGGCAACTATGGAGGCCGTACCCTTTGCCCAGTTTCATTACCGCCCCCTTCAACTGGCGATTCTCTCTCGATGGAACAGGTCTCCTCTGTCCCTCGATCGTCAGATTGTTCTCCATCTCAGTGTCCGTCAGTCTCTGCTCTGGTGGCTCCGCTCCCCCCTTCTTCTCCAAGGGTGTTCATTTCTTCCCCTTCACTGGCAGGTAGTTACACCGGATGCCGGCCTGTCGGGCTGGGGCGGCGTGTTCAGGGACTCGCCTTCAGTCCCGTCTTCAGTCCCGTCCTGTCCGCGTCCAGTCGGACAATGCCACGGCCGTGGCGTACATAAATCGACAGGGCGACACTCACAGCTCGGCAGCCATGGCCGAGGTGACCAAGATTCTCACCTGGGCGGAAAGCAAGGTTCCGGCCATTTCGGCGATTCACATTCCGGGAGTGCTCAACTGGGAAGCGGACTTCCTCAGTCGGTCCTCACCCGACCCCGGCGAGTGGTCCCTACATCCAGAGGTCTTCGCGTAACTCTGCGACCTCTGGGGAATTCCGGACGTGGACCTCTTCACATCCCGGCACAATCGGAAGATCCTTCCTTTTGTGTCCAAGTCCCGGGACCCTCAGGCTCTGGCCATGGACGCCCTAGTGATTCCTTGGGCGGGGTTTGACCTACCCTAACTGTTCCCTCCCCTTCCGCTCCTTCTCAGGCTGCTGAGGAAGCTTAAAGCAGAGGACGTCCCCGCCATTCTGGTAGCTCCAGATTGGCCCCGAAGGTCGTGGTACGCCGACGTAGTCAGGCTCCTGGAAGACGCTCCACTGCGCCTTCCGCTCCGTCCGTATCTGCTCTCTCAGGGTCCTCTTTGCCACCCCAATTTACAGTCGCTGCATTTGACTGCGTGGCGGTCGAGACCACGATTTTGAAGGCTTGTGGGTTCTCTCCCCAAGTCAGTCACACCATGCTCAGGGCTCGTAAGCCCTCCTCCGCAAGAATTTACCCCTGCACTTGGCGGTCTTATTTTCGTTGGTGTGAAGCTCAGGACTTCTCCCCGGTAACCTTCTCGGTTCCCCGTCTTCTCTCCTTCTTGCAGTCGGGGTTGGAACTGGGGTTGTCTCTCAGTTCACTTAAAGGTCAGGTTTCGGCCCTTGCTGTTCTTTTCCAGCGGCCCCTGGCTTCTAATTCTCATGTACGGACCTTCCTTCAAGGAGTGGTGCACGCTGTTCTTCCTTATCGGTCACCCTCTCCCCCTTGGGACTTGAATTTGGTTCTGAGTGCCATTCAGGGTGCTCCCTTTGAGCCCCATAGAGAGGTGTCTCTCTGCCTCCTTTCTTGGAGGGTGGCGTTTCTTGTGCTATCACCTCCATCCGGAAGGGTGTCTGAATTGGCAGCTCTTTCTTGCCGTTCTCAGTTTCTGGTGATCCACCAGGACAAGATTGTTTTCCGGCCAGCTCCTTCCTTTTTGCCTAAGGTGGTTTTGGCCTTTCATGTCAATGAGGACATTGTCCTCCCGTCTTTTTGTCCTGCTCCTTCTCATCCTAAGGAGCGCTTACTACACAAGCTGGATGTAGTTCGGGCTATTCAGTCTTATCTCTCCATCACTACTTCGTTTCGTCAGTGTGATTCCGTTTTCGTCCTTATGGAAGGTCGTCGCAAGGGACAACCTGCTTTCAAGGCCACCATTTCTAGGTGGATTTGGTCCGCCATTTCGGAAGCCTATCGCTGCAAGGGGAATATTCCTCCTTTTAGGGTTGGGGCTCATTCTACCTGTTCTGTTGGGGCATCCTGGGCTCTACAGAATAGAGCCTCTGCCTCGCAGATTTGCAAGGCGGCTACCTGGTCGTCTTTGCACACTTTCTCGAGGTTTTACCGAGTCCATACTTTCACATCGGCTGATGCTAGTCTGGGTCGTAAAGTGTTGCAGGCTACAGTGGATCGGCCATCTGTCTGACTGTTTATCTGCCCACCCAAGGGAGGGCTTTTGTACATCCCACGGCCTGTGTCCCCCAATGGAGCCGATAGAGAAAAGGAGATTTTTTAACACTTACCGTAAAATCTCTTTCTCGAAGGAAGCACAGCTCCCGCCCTTTTTGGGATTTTGTTTGGTTCTCTGTCCGAGGGTGTGTTCAATTATGTTTTTTCTTCTGGTTCTCGGACAGTTTTGGGTTTTTCTTTGACCTGTTGGTCTCCTCCTATTGCTCTGGAACTGAAACTGATTAGCTCAGGGCCTGAAGGTAGGTATATCCTGCTAGGAGGAGCTGACTTTTTTATTACCATAGTGTCACACCTCCTAGAGACAGCAGCATACACCCACGGTCTGTGTCCCCCAATGGATCCTTCGAGAAAGAGATTTTACGGTAAGTAAACAAAAATCTCCTTTTTTTTTATATATCAATTGGCTCCAGAAAGTTAAACAGATTTGTAAATTACTTCTATTAAAAAATCTTAATCCTTTTAGTACTTATGAGCTGCTGAAGTTAACTTTTCCTCTCTGATGTGGAAGTGCTCTCTGATGACACGTGTCTCGGGAGCTGTCCAGAGTAGAAGCAAATGGGAACTGCACAGAGCAGAATAGGTTTGCTATGGGAATTTGTTTCTACTCTGGACAACTTCCGAGACACGTGTCATCAGAGAGCACTTAGACAGAAAAGAACAACTCAACTTCAGCAGCTGATAATTATTGGAAGGATTAAGATTTTTTCAATAGAGGTAATTTACAAATCTGTTTAACTTTTTGGAGCCAGTTGATCTAAGGAAAAAAAAAAAAAGTTTTTTCCTGGAATACCCCTTTAACCCCTTCAGGACCAAGCCCATTTTGGCCTTAAGGACCAAAGCGTTTTTTGCCCATCTGACCACTGTCACTTTAAACATTAATAACTCTGGAATGCTTTTAGTTATCATTCTGATTCCGAGATTGTTTTTTCGTGACATATTCTACTTTAACATAGTAGTACATTTTTGTGGTAACTTGCATCCTTTCTTGGTGAAAAATCCGTAAATTTGATGAAAAATTTTAAAATTTTGCATTTTTCTAACTTTGAAGCTCTCTGCTTGTAAGGAAAGTGTATATTACAAATACATTTTTTTAAATTCACATATACAATATGTCTACTTTATGTTTGCATCATAAAATTGACAAGTTTTTACCTTTGGAAGTCACCAGAGGGCTTCAAAGTTCAGCAGCAATTTTCCAATTTTTCACAAAATTTTCAAACTCGATATTTTTCAGGGACCAGTTCAGTTTTGAAGTGGATTTGAAGGGTCTTCATATTAGAAATACCCCATAAATGACCCCATTATAAAAACTACACCCCCCAAAGTATTCAAAATGACATTCAGTAAATGTTTTAACCCTTTAGGTGTTTCACAGGAATAGCAGCAAAGTGAAGGAGAAAATTCAAAATCTTCATTTTTTACACTCGCATGTTCTTGTAGACCCAATTTTTGAATTTTTGCAAGTGGTAAAAGGAGAAAATTTTTACTTGAATTTGTAGCCCAATTTTTCTTGAGTAAGCACATACGTCATATGTCTATGTAAAGTGTTCGGCGGGCTCAGAAGTGAATGAGCGACAAGGGGATTTTGGATAGTACGTTTTTCTGAAATGGTTTTTGGGGGGCATGTTGCATTTAGGAAGCCCCTATGGTGCCAGAACAGCAAAAAAAAAAACACATGGCATACCATTTTGGAAACTAGACCCCTTGAGGAATGTAACAAGGGATAAAGTGAGCCTTAATACCCCACAGGTGTTTCATGACTTTTGAAAATGTAAAAAAAAAATTATAATTTTTACCTAAAATGCTTGTTTTCCCAAAAATTTCACATTTTTAAAAAGAGTAATAGCAGAAAATACCCCTCAAAATTTTAAGCCCAATTTCTCCCGATTCAGAAAATACCCCATATGGGGGTGAAAAGTGCTTTGCTGACGCACTACAGGTCTCAGAAGTAGTCACATTTGGCTTTTTGGAAGCAAATTTTGCACTGGGGGCATTTATGAAGCCCCTATGGTGCCAGGAAAGCAAAATACCTTTTGGAAACTAGACCCCTCGGGGAATGTAACAAGGGGTTAAGTGAACCTTTATACCCCACAGGTGTTTCACGACTTTTGCATATGTAAAAAAAAAAAATTATTTTTTTTACCTAAAATGCTTGTTTTCCCAAAAATGTTACATTTTTAAAAAGGGTAAAAGCAGAAAATAGCCCCCAAAATTTGTAACACAATTTCTCCCGAGTATGGCGATACCCCATATGTGACCCTAAACTATTGCCTTGAAATACGACAGGGCTCCAAAGTGAGAGCGCCATGCGCATTTGAGGCCTAAATTAGGGATGTGCATAGGGGTGGACATAGGGGAATTCTACGCCAGTGATTCCCAAACAGGGTGCCTCCAGCTGTTGTAAAACTCCCAGCATGCCTGGACAGTCAATGGCTGTACGACAATACTGGGAGTTGTTGTTTTGCAACGGCTGGAGGCTCCATTTTGGGAACAGTGGCGTACCAGACGTTTTTCATTTTTATTGGGGAGGGGAGGGGGGCTGTGTGGAGGTATGTGTATATGTAGTGTTTTTTACTTTTTATTTTATTGTGTGTTAGGGTAGTGGTGTTTTTAGGGTACAGTCGCACGGGCGGGGGGTTCACACTAGTTTCTCAAACTTGCAGCCGGATACTTACTGTAAACCTCCGCCCATGTGAGTGTACCCTGTACGTTCACATTGGGGAGGGGGGGGGGGACATCCAGCTGTTGCAAATCTACAACTCCCAGCATGCGCTGACAGACTGTACATGCTGAGAGTTTTAGTTTTGCAACCGCTTGGCACACTGGTTATGTATCACTGAGTTTGTGACCTAACTCAGTGTTTCACAACCAGTGTGCCTCCAGCTGTTCCAAAACAACAAATCCCAGCATGTACGGTGCATGGTGTTTCGGTGACTGCTGAGAGTTGTAGTTTGCAACAGCTGGAGGCACACCGGACGTGAAACACTGAGTTAGGTAAAAAAAAAAACTGAGTTTCACAACCATTGTGCCTTCAGCTGTTGCAAAACTACAACTCTCAGCAGTCACTGACAGCCAACGGGCATGCTGGGAGTTGTAGTTATGCAACCAGCAGATGCACCACTACAACTCCCAGCATGCACTTTAGCTGTTTGTGCAAGCTGGGAGTTGTAGTTATACAACAGCTGAAGGTACACTTTTCCATAGAAAAAATGTGCCTCCAGCTGTTGCAAAACTATAAGTCCCAGTATGCCCATAAGGGAATGCAGGGAGTTGTGGTTGTCTGCCTCCTGCTGTTGCATAACTACAGCTCCCAGCATGCCCTTTTTGCATGCTGGGAGCTGTTGCTAAGCAACGGCAGGAGGCGGTCACTCACCTCCTGCTGCTGCTCCGGGACACAGGTCAGTCTCTCGCCGCTGCCGCTCCTGGGGCCCCGATCCCAACATTGACGCCGGGGATCGGGGTCCCCAGCTCCCGGGGTCCACGTCCCGCACCCGCTCACGTCCTCCGTAAGAGGGGCGGAGCGGGTTGCGGGAGTGACACCCGCAGCAGGCGCCCTGATTGGTCGGCCGGTAAACCGGCCGACGAATCAGGGCGATCGTGAGGTGGCACCTGTGCCACCTCACCCCTGCAGGCTATGGCTGTTCGGGGCCATCAGAGACGGCCCCGATCAGCCTGTAATTCCGGGTCACCGTGTCACTGGAGACCCGATTGACCCGGAATCGCCATGGCCGATATGGTGGGGCATAATGACCCCCCTGGGCAATATCCCGGGATGGCTGCTGAACGATTTCAGCAGGCATCTGGCTCCGGTCCCCAACCGGCTAGCGATGGGGATTGGAATTCCAACGGGCTTATGGATACGCCCTCCGTCCTTAAGGACTCGGAATGCAGGGCGTATCCATACGCCCTATGTCCTGAAGAGGTTAAGTTCTCCTGCAAAATGTCTTGATAAACTTGGGAATTAATTTTTCCTTCTATGATAGCAATTCGTCCAGGCCCTGACGCAGCAAAGCAACCCTAAACCATGATGCCCCCACCAACATACTTCACAGTTGGGATGAGGTTTTGATGTTGGTGAGCTGTGCCTCTTTTTCTGCACACATAGTGTTGTGTGTTTCTTCCAAACAATTAAAATTTTGTTTAATCTGTCCACAGAATATTTTGCCAGTGCTGCTGTGCAACATCCATGTGCTCTTGTGCAAACTGTAAACATTCAGCAATGTTTTTTTTGGACAGCAGTGGTATCCTCCCATGAAATCCATTCTTGTTTAGTGTTTTTGGTGTAGCAGATTCGCTAACATGGATGTTAGCATATGCCAGAGAGTTTTGTAAGTATTTAGCAGACACTCTAGGATTCTCATTGAGCAGTCTGTGCTGTGCTTGTGCAGTCATCTTTACAGGACGGCCACTCCTAGGTAGAGTAGCAGCAGTACTGAACTTTCTCCATTTATAGACAGTTTGTTTGTTGACTAATGAACAGCAAGGCTTTTGGAGATAATTTTATAACCCTTTCCAGCTTTATGCAAGTCAACAATTCTTAATCATAGGTCTTCTGAGAGCTTTTTTGTGCGAGGCATCACTCACGTCAGGCAATGCTTCTTGTGAAAAGCAAACCCAAAACTGGTGGGTGTTATTTATAGGACAGGGCAGCTGTAACAAACATCCCCAATCTCACCTCACTCCACTCCAATTAGCTCTTGGAGATGTCATTAGTCTAGGGGTTCACATACTTTTTCCACCTGCACTGTGAATGTTTACATGGTGTGTTCAATAAAAACATGGTAACATTTAATTATTTGTGTGTTATTAGTTTAAGCAGACTGTGTTTGTCTATTGTTGTGACTTAGATGAAGATCAGATGACATGTGCAGAAATCAATATAATTCCAAAGGGTTCACATACTCTTTCTTGCAACTGTAAATAGCCTTGTAACTTACAAGAATTAGAAACATTAAAGGTAATTTATCATTGGTTTTACCCTGTTTTTGTGGTGTTGATTTGTTGCACGATTGCTGTTTATTTGTGTGTTATTAGTTTAAGCAGACTGTGATTGTCTATTGTTGTGATGCTTTTTCTAGAATTGTGTAGCTATGCCATAATCTAGTTAAGTTTTTGAAGTGGAGTTTATAATGTGCAACCTAGCACAATTTTTCGCAAAGCCATAAATGTTTTCAGATCTACACAAACCCAGACCTGGCTTACAAAACTGCTGACCCTATTTGTGAAAAGTTGCATATTTTGGCACTACGGGTTAAAAATCACAGAAAAGGCTGGAGGATGAGCCATACAAAGTAGTGCTATAAAAAAAAAAAATATATATATATATATATATATATATATATATATATATATATATATATATCATCACCATATCTATTACATGTTATGCAACCATATAACAAATTTACACCTTAAACCACCCTTGATAAAGCCCCCCCCCCCCCCCCATTGAAAGGCACTAATCTAAACCCACACCAATCTGGTATTTATATATAGAGTTTGAAAATAGAGCAGGCAAATTTGCAAAGCCCATTCAAGTTTTTAGCCAAACCGGTAAAGGGGTTTTTCCAGTCTGTTTTGTTTGTTTTGGTTTTTATCTGGTCTCTTTAAAGGGGTTGTTTGATTCTACAAACTCCTTTTTATTAAACTACATTTGTGAACATAAGTCAGTTCGTAATTGGCTTACGTTTCATAAATGGTTCCATTCCGCTATGCAGTCACTTGACTCTACTCTTTAGTTCTTTCCTTCTTTCTCTGACATTTTGTACACTGCATAGGGGGAGAGTGGTACCCGTAGGTCAGGTGGGAAAAAATGGGCTGGTCCTCCGTTGATTCATGCTTAGCAGCAGACACATGTCCCCATCATAAATAGTACAACTTCAAACGAAAGAGAAATAAGTTGCACTCACCCGATTGTCGTGTAGTTCAGATTCAGTGCTTTATTCAAAGCATACGTGCCGATGTACAGTATAGCACATGCAGGGAGGGAGGGGAGACACTCACGGACACGGGAGTATACCACAGAAGTCTACTAGTTTCACATCATAGAGACTCTTCTCGTGTACCTGGGCCAGAAGACACGAGAAGCGTCTGGCCCAGGTACACAAGGCCCAGGTACTTCTGGCCCAGGTACTTCTGGCCCAGGTACACGAGAAGCATCTCTATGACGTGAAACTAGTAGCCTTCTGGGGTATACCCCTGTGTCCGAGAGTGTCTCCTCTCCCTCCCCGCATACTGTACATCTGCACGTATGCTTTTCACTATTATCGGGTAAGTGCAACATATTTCTCTTTCGACTTAAAGTTGTACTGCTTGTCCTAACCTGGTCTGCACCCTCGAGGAGGTTCTTTCTGTGAATCCAGTGTGTAGGGAGTTTAACCCTTTGGCTAGGGGAGTGCAGCAGTGCCTGCTTGCCTTGCCGTTGTTTCAACACAATTGTTAATTCCCATAATAAATAGTTTTGCTTCCAATCTTGAGATTTTAGTTTGCCAAAACTGTTGGCACATGCTCAAGATGAAGCTATGGAGGACCGACTTAATTTGTTTCCACCTTTATCATGATGTGTAGGTATGCATACTGGGTGCAGTGTACATGAAGTCAGCACAAGAAGGGAAGTAATGAAGAGTAAAGTCACATGACTTCACACAGCCATTCATAAAACAACTGACTTACTTACATGAATGTGGTTTAATGGATGGTGTTTGTAGAATTGGAAAACCCCTTTGATGAAAGGTCATAGGCTTGGAATTACTTTCATGTACTTTGCGTGAAGGTTACTAAAATTTAAAACACCTGGATGGACTGAACTTAACTCACATCAGTGTTGTATTAATAGAGGTTGGTTGATAAACAGCGGTGAAGGATGCAAGAGTTTGTGTTACAAAGTGGTTTCTAGGTCGTGGAACCAGTAATTCCATATGACGCTCTATTGCACCAAATTAAGAACAAAAAACACCATCCTGCCTAATTACCCTGAGTAAAATTGGCTCACGATACTGAATTAGTATTTAGGTTATTCACTCTAACCCCCCCCCCCCCCCCCTCCCAAGGCACTGGCTCAAATCCAGTCAATTACCCAGGAGACGTAAATTTATCCAGAACTTTAACCCCTTAAGGACACAGCCCATTTTCACCTCTAGGACGCAGCCCTTTTTTGCACATCTGACCACTGTCACTTTAAACATTAATAACTCTGGGATGCTTTTACTTATCAATCTAATTCCGAGATTGTTTTTTCGTGACATATTCTACTTTAACATAGTGGTAAATTTTTGTGGTAACTTGCATCCTTTCTTGGTGAAAAATCCCAAAATTTGATGAAAAAATTGAAAATTTTGCATTTTTCTAACTTTGAAGCTCTCTGTTTGTAAGGAAAATGGATATTCCAAATATAATTTTTTTTGGATTCACATATACAATATGTCTACTTTATATTTTCATCATAAAATTGACATGTTTTTACTTTTGGAAGACACCAGAGGGCTTCAAAGTTCAGCAGCAATTTTACAATTTTTCACAAAATTTTCAAACTCGCTATTTTTCATGGACCAGTTCAGGTTTGAAGTGGATTTGAAGGGTCTTCTTATTAGAAATGCCCCATAAATGACCCCATTATAAAAACTACACCCCCCAAAGTATTCAAAATGACATTCAGTAAGTGTTTTAACCCTTTAGGTGTTTCACAAGAAAAGCAGCAAAGTGAAGGAGAAAATTCAAAATCTTCATTTTTTACACTTGCATGTTCTTGTAGACCCAATTTTTTAATTTTTACAAGGGTAAAAGGATAAAATTTATACTTGAATTTGTAGCCCAATTTCTCTCGAGTAAGCACATACCTCATATGTCTATGTAAATTGTTCGGCGGGCGCAGTAGAGGGCTCAGAAGCGAAGGAGCGACAAGGGGATTTTGGAGAGTACGTTTTTCTGAAATGGTTTTTTGGGGGCATGTTGCATTTAGGAAGCCCCTATGGTGCCAAAACAGAAAATAAAAAAAACATGGCATACCATTTTGGAAACTAGACCCCTTGAGGAACGTAAAAAGGAATTAAGTGAGCCTTAATACCCCACAGGTGTTTCATGACTTTTGCATATGTAAAAAAAAAAAAAAAAAAAAATTTCACTAAAATGTGTGTTTCCCCCCAAATTTCACATTTTTGCAAGGGTTAATAGCAGAAAATACCCCCCAAAATTTGTAACCCCATCTCTTCTGAGTATAGAGGTACCCCATAAGTTGACCTGAAGTGCATTACGGGCGAACTACAATGCTCAGAAGAGAAGGAGTCATATTTGGCTTTTTGAGAGCAAATTTTGCTCGGGGGGCATGTCGCATTTAGGAAGCCCCTATGGTGCCAGGACAGCAAAAAAAAACGACATGGCATACCATTTTGGAAACTAGACTCCTTGAGGAACGTAACAAGGGATAAAGTGAACCTTAATACCCCACAGGTGTTTCACGACTTTTGCATATGTAAAAAAAATAATTTTTTTTTTACCAAAAATGCTTGGTTTAGCAAAAATTTAACATTTTTAAAAAAGGTAATAGCAGAAAATACCCCCCAACATTTGAAGCCCAATTTCTCCCGATTCAGAAGACACCCAATATGGGGATGAAAAGTGCTCTGCTGGCGCACTACAGGTCTCAGAAGAGAAGGAGTCACATTTGGCTTTTTGGAAGCAAATTTTGCTCTGGGGGCATGCCGCATTTAGGAAGCACCTATGGTGCCAGGACAGAAAAAAAAAAACACATGGCATACCATTTTGGAAACTAGACCCCTTGGGGAACGTAACAAGGGGTAAAGTGAACCTTAATACCCCACAGGTGTTTCACGACTTTTGCATATGTAAAAAAAAAAAATTTTTTTTACACTAAAATGCTTGTTTTCCCCCAAATTTTACATTTTTACAAGGGATAATAGCAGAAAATACCCCCCAAAATTTGTAACCCCATCTCTTCTGAGTATGGAAATACCCAATAAGTGGACGTGAAGTGCACTGGGGGCGAACTACAATGCTCAGAAGAGAAGGAGCATCATTGAGCTTTTGGAGAGAGAATTTGGCCATGTGCATTTCCAAAGCCCCCCGTTGTGCCAGAACAGTGGACCCCCCACATGTGACCCCATTTTTAAAACTACACCCCTCACGGAAGGTAATAAGGGGTGCAGGGAGAATTTACACCCCACTGGCATTTGACGGATCTTTGGAACAGTGGGCTGTGTAAATTAAAAATTTTATTTTTCATTTTCACAGACCCGTTTCAAAGATCTGTCAGACACCTGTGGGGCGTAAATGCTCACTGTACCCCTTGTTACATTCCGTGAGGGGTGTAGTTTCCAAAATGGGGTCATATGTGGGTATTTATTGTTTTGCACTTATGTCAGAACCGCTGTAAAATCAGCCACCCCTGTGCAAATCACCAATTTAGACCTCAAATTTACATGGTGCACTCTCCCTTCTGAGCCTTGTTGTGCGTCCCCAGAACACTTTGCGCCCACATATGGGGTATCTCCGTCCTCAGGAGAAAATGCGTTACAAATTTTGGAGGCTTTTTTTCTTTTACCGCTTGTGAAATTTTAAAGTATGGGGCAACACCAGTATGTTAGTGTACAAAAATGTTTTTTTTTTACACTAACATGCTGGTGTAGACCCCAACTTTACCTTTTCATAAGGGGTAAAAGGAGAAAAAGCCCCCAAAATTTGTTAGGCAATTTCTCCCGAGTACGGCGATACCCCATATGTGGCCCTAAACTGTTGCCTTGAAATACGCCAGGGCTCCAAAGTGAGAGCGCCATGCACATTTGAGGCCTAAATTAGGGATTTGCATAGGGGTGGACATAGGGGTATTTTACACCAGTGATTCTCAAACAGGGTGCCTAAGCTGTTGCTAAACTCCCAGCATGCTTGGACAGTCAATGGCTGTCCGGAAATGCTGGGAGTTTTTGTTTTGCAACAGCTGGAGGCTCCGTTTTGGAAACACTGCTGTAGGATACGTTTTTCATTTTTATTTGGGGGGAAGGGGTGGTGGTGGGGGGGGCAGTGTACGTGTGTATATGTAGTGTTTTACTCTTTATTTTGTGTTAGCGTAGTGTAGTGTTTTTAGGTTACATTCACACTGACGGCGGATTACACTGAGTCTCCCGCTAGGAGTTTGAGCTGCGGCTGCTGCAGCTCAAACCTGAAGCAGGGAATTCACTGTAATCCGCCGCCAGTGTGAATGTAACCTGTACATTCATATGGGAGGGGGGGGGGGGGGCAAACTACAACTCCCAGCATGCACTGACAGAACGTGCATGCTGGGAGTTGTAGTTTTGCAACAGCTGGAGGCACACTGGTTGGAAAATACTGAGTTAGGTAATAGAACCTATTACCTAACTCGGTATTTCCCAACCAGTGTGCCTCCAGCTGTTGCAGAACTACAACTCTCAGCATGTACTGATTGCCAAAGAGAATGCTGGGAGATGTAGTTATGCAACAGCTGGATGCACGCAAGTACAACTCCCAGCATGCCGAGACAGCCATTTGCTGTTCCTGAATGCTGGGAGTTGTAGTTTTGCAAGATTTAGAGGGGTTCAGGCTGGAGATCACTGACAGTGGTCTCTAAACTGTGGCCCTCCAGATGTTGCAAAACTACAAATCTCAGCATGCTAAGACAGCAAACTGCTGTCTGAGCATGCTGGGAGTTGTAGTTTTGTAATATCTGGAGGGCTACAGTTTAGAGACCACTGTCAGTGATCTCTAGCCTGAACCCCTCTAAATCTTGCAAAACTACAACTCCCAGCATGCCAACACAGCAAACAGCTGTCAAGGCATGGTGGGAGTTGTAGTTTTGCAACATCTGGAGGGCGACAGTTTAGAGACCACTCTCTAAACTGTCGCCCTGCAGATGTTGCTAGGCAACAGACTCTGCACACGCGGCGTCATACTTACCTCCACCGCCGCCGTGATCACAGCCGCCGCCGCCGGGTAAGTGATCGCCGCCGCCGCTACTACACGGTTCCCCCCGCTGTGCCCGGACACCGATGGGCGGGCATAGGGCGGGGAACCGAACTTTAACCCCCCCGCCCCCAGTCTGCTATTGGTCGGCCGCTCCGCCGATCAATAGCAGGGATAGGAGGGGTGGCAACCCTGCCACCTCACTCCTATCTCTTCAAGGGGGATCGAGGGTGTCTTGGACACCCCCGATCCCCCTTATTTTATCGCGGCGCCGCGATTGATGGGCAGGGGGAGAGCGCTCCCCCTGCAAACACCATAGATGCCGTGATCAGACTGATCACGGCATCTATGGGGTTAATGCTGCCGGGACCGGCGCGATCGCGGCCCCAGCAGCTGCGGTGGGACTCCGGCTGTGATTGACAGCTGAGTCCCACCCGCGATCTCCTGCGCTGCCCGCGGCAGAGCAGGAGATCGCTTGGACGTATGCATACGTCCATTTGCGCGAACGTGTAATTCGCCTGGACGTATGCATACGTCCAATAGCGGGAAGGGGTTAATGCAAATGAAAACGATGTGCGTAAACTAAATGGATGCTAACATACAGCATATGGAAGATTAAGCACCCAAACTTATTATTTGCAACTTTAGACATGTTATTCAGATAGCACTGGCGGGTGTACATTAATATGTAAATGCACTCCTCCTTGACAGACCTGGATCTTCTAATGAGCGTATAAGGTGATTCTGAGCCGAGTTATTGGTATGTGATTGTTGTGGATATAGATATTATGTTATAGTTGGTCAACCATAGACTGCAGGGAAGCATATTCATATAGCATAGCCGTTAATGACTATAATGGCTTAGAGAGTTATAGGCCCTGATTAAATATTGTCACCTTGACTCTCTCTCTCGGGTTTTGCGACCAAATTTATGTGGCATAGCCCACTTTTTAAACCCGTCAAAATGAGCATGGTTAGCTGAAAAAGGGGCGTGTTCCCAACAAAAAAGAAAAAACACTTCCTGACCCGATGTGCTGCTAATAGAATACTTTTCATTCATAGTGCTGCCGGGGGCTTATGATAGCACTGTGGGGGGAAAATATATACACACATGCATTGAACGAGAGACAATACCTGTATAAATGTGCTCAGGGGGGGGGGGGGGGGGGCAAGACTTATGTAGCACAGCAGGGGGCAAGATCTATATATTTTTCCATACCGCAGTTCTTCTATATGAAAACCCCGCCGGGAGCCCTGAATGGCTCCTCAGTACCTGCCATTCAGGGCTCCTGGCGGAGAATTTAAAAATGAAAGTAAAAGTACACTGTACATCGCTGGGAGGAGCATGCCACCCGCTTCCTTGCTTAATAACTTCTGATCGGGTCTCAGAAGTGAGACCCAGTGCGATCAATCCCTCATCACCTGTACTACTGCCCCCAACATGGAACATACCTGTGATACAATTCTGAAAAGTCTGTGTGAGTGTCTGATTTAGCATAGCTAGAATCGTGATGAATTGTATAAAGAATAGTAATGGTTCTTGTTCTCTATGAAATTGTATAAAAATAAGGGTTACTTAAGTTCAGAATAACGAGTTCTATATCTTATCTGCACATGAGGAGGATGGATGGTGATTGGTTTAACAGTGCTGTTCACACGCCACCCCTTCTGGTAAACAACTACTGGGCATGCGTGATATGTCACACTTATATAACATTTTGTGTGAAAAGGGCATAACCGTAAGCGCGAACAAACAAGACTTAACCCTAACTAATAGCACATGTGATCACCGCGTCCAATTATTGAGCATATACGGGACTGCACAAGGCGTGGTA
Organism: Hyla sarda; assembly: GCF_029499605.1. Taxonomy (NCBI): domain Eukaryota; kingdom Metazoa; phylum Chordata; class Amphibia; order Anura; family Hylidae; genus Hyla; species Hyla sarda. The sequence continues at coordinate 453,414,801 of NC_079190.1, forward strand.
AATCAGGGACAAAAACTCTGGTAACTCCCCGAATCAATGGGATTTTCCAGCCACAGCGTACGCATTGTGTGATGCAGACATAGACGGGTACCTCCTACGAACGATGATGAGTCCCCCGATCACGGAGTGATGATACAATATCCGATAAATGTATTGATTCTTACTTCCATGATTCATTGTTTATGTTTCATTATGTTTAGATTTTAGCAAATAGGTAGATAAAATATATCTTATGCTTAGAAGTGTGCCTGTTTTGTATAACAGTGAGAGTTTTGAGGAGTTTCAAACTAGTTAACAAGAAAATACCCTGTTCCATGATGGGGGTAGTAGTACAAGCACTAATGTAGTCTGAATTTACAGAGACAGATGGCTGTGTGAATGCAGCCTTTCAACACGTTACATTGTACAAATTTTTCAAATTCTTTTTGACCCATTTATCTTAATCTGTTCTGTGTGTTTTCTTCTCACTTTTCTATCTTTAATTGGATGTTTCTGTAATAATCCTGGCCTTTTAGGGCAGAATCAATTTTGTGCGACAGATTTAAACCCGTGTGACACAAAAAACAGAGATGGGCGATAGATTAGTAAATCAGGGTTAAAAAAAAAAAAAAAAACTGTAAAAAGAAACACACTCCACATTGAACACTCGGGTTTTAGTAGATCAGGGCCATAGTATTCAAATCTGTGTTTAAACGCTCCATTCCTTTCTAGTAACATCTGCCTTCTATCGCCTCATAACCATTGCTGTCACAATGTACATACAGTATGCAAGAGACTGCTTGAATGTATTGTACTGTTTTCCATGAGAAACATCTAATTTAAAGAGCATAATATATATATATATATATATATATATATATATATATATATATATATCTAGAATCGCATAGAATAACATTACCCTAACAAGACTTGTGTGAACTATTGTAGCTTAGGATTTTTACCTTTGGAGTGGCCAATACAAGGGGTCGTCTCCGAAATAAGACAACCCAATGTAATCTCACACGTACTGTGGTAATATTTAGAAAACTTTGGTTACAGACCAACAAGACTCTGTAGGAGCTCTTTGTTGTAATAGATGCGGTTTTCAAAGGAGGAGCTAATTTTATACCTCCACATACACTTTTAAGACAAACACAAATGTGTTTTATTAATGTGTACCTGTCACTTGGAAAAACATTTTATATAATGTAGATAATAAAATATGTATATTTGTAATATACATTGGTTAAAAATGTGTGTATTTTTGGGTGATAAAATGCTGTCTTGTCCCAGCAGCTATTGCCTGTTTGTCTCAGTGAGCAGGACAAGCAGTGCTCTGTGCAGGCGCCTGGCTTGTCAATCAGCCTGTTGTGTGAGCCGATAGTGAGTCATAGAGCCTCAGTGTACAGAACCCTGCTTGTCCTCAGTGCACAGAGCTCTGCTTGTCCTCAGTGTAGAGAGCCCTGCTTGTCCTCAGTGCACAGAGCTCTGCTTGTCCTCAGTGCACAGAGCTCTGCTTGTCCTCAGTGCACAGAGCCCTGCTTGTCCTCAGTGCACAGAGCCCTGCTTGTCCTCAGTGCACAGAGCCCTGCTTGTCCTCAGTGCACAGAGCCCTGCTTGTCCTCAGAGGCAGTCAGGCAATAGCCGCAGGGACACGACAGCATCTTTTTAACCAAAATATAAACAAATTTTCTAGCTAATGTAAATTGTGAATATATATGTTTTATTATCTATATTATATAAAAAGTTTTTGCAAATGACTGTGCACATTCAACTTGTGTTCTTTTGAACTTTGCAATTATTGCTTTATCCTTAGGATGAGCTAGCAGTCTATAATCATTGGATATTTGACCTCTAGGAACCCTGCCGATAAACTCTGAAGGGGCTGTATATTCCTATTCATTGTTCATTGTATATACAGGTGCATTGTTTCACCCATCCTACCACATCCTTCTATACTTACATATTGGTACTCTGTACAATTTATTTGAGCACGAGATAGTATGAAATGTTCTGCTTCCACTGTAATGGGCAGTATCATAGTACTGGCAGGCTCTCTGAATGATACTAAGCATGCTCGGGGCTGTAGCTGGGAGCATGCTTATTTCTTTAAAAACATAAATAAATAGAGACAAACATGTCCGCCTTCGTTAATAACAAATGAGGGGACCCAAATCCCCCAGAAATGAATTACCATTGAACAGTACAGTTTTAGAAGGTCTACATGTAAATATGTGGCGGCACTTTAAGAAAGATAAATAAATGCCAGATCCTATTAAATGCTGATTAGAATTCTAATAATAGTAGTATTATATTTTCTACAAGAAAATTGTTCCAACAGTATCTTGTAAAATGCACGTTTTCCTTTTTTTTTTTTTTTTTTTTTCAAATAACAAACATTGCTTTTCAGTAAAACAGGGCTATTAGGTAACAGCAAATCTGTACAACCGGCAGAACACATGGTCTGCTGGTGAAACAACCGAGTAAGAATTTTATTTGGGTTCACAAAGTCAATTTATAATTTCACTTCCTAAACATAGAATATATTGTATACAATAAATGTGGTAAGAGGTGACGGAGATATAAAAATTTCAAGACTTTTATAAAATGTAACAGCATGTGCTTTCGCTACTGTCTGCTTTGCCGTTATCTGAGCCAAGGTCATTCTGTGACTGTAGCAGAGAACATTGATGCATCTTTCTACATATATTGCAAACTCCCCCCCCCCCCCCCCCCAAAAAAAAATAAAATAAAAAAAAAAAAAAGCAAATTGCATTTTAACTAGGCCAGTTAATAACGCACATAAAGTTTAAACTATTCCGGATATTCTATGGCCCTCATTTAATTGAGTTAAAAAGCAAATTGATCAGTTTAGTATCATTTGCATTCCTTTATTGTGCAGTTTTATGTTTCATTATACATTCATGGCATATTGTACATCACTTTTGTTTTGGGTTTTTATATTTTAAATCTCTATATAGGCAAAGTAATTTAATAAGTAATTAACCTTATAGATAAAGACAGACTTTACTACTGTCATTTAATTCCTGCCGTACAGTACAATGGACAGACATTGAAGATATAATAAGCCTAACTGTAAGTCTAATGAAACTATAGAACGGGATCTTTACTTTTATGATGGTCAAAGCCGTTCCGAAGCCTTCAGAAAATATTTGTTGTCTAATTAAGACTCCTTGTAGGTGATCGTCTACTTCAAAGTGGCATTGCAGAACCAATAAATCCACATAATGATCTATTGACCCACTGAAAAAAACAGCACCGCTACATGTGTATAGGCAGACAGTTGGGTAAACAGGAAATTGCCATTATATTTAGGTGGATCTGCAAATCCACTGCATTTCTACACCAATTTAAAAATCCTTAGCATGCTCCGAGGTTTAAAGATTCTTTACACATTTATTGAACTGTAAATTGGCCTAACAATGCAATTCAATAAGCCTCCAGAGCTTACAATTTAGAGGGCTTCTCCACTGCTCAGTGTTTGGAACAAACTGTTCCGAATGCTGGAGCCGACGCTGGGAGCTCATGACGTCATAACCCGCCCCCTCATGGTGGCATGCCTCGCCCCTCAATGCAAATCTATGGGAGGAGGCGTGGTGGCTGTCCTTCCACCTCCCATAGACTTGCATTGAGGGGTGGGGCATGACATGAGGGGCGGGGCTATGATGTCACAAACTCCCTGCTCCAGCGTTCGGAACAGTTTGTTCCAAACACTGAGCAGCGGAGTACCCCTTTAAGGCATCTCTCTCTCGGTCATTGTAATTACTTGTTTTCACAATTCAATAACTTTTCTTCAATCTCTGTTTTGCCCTCTCTCTCTGTTATTTCCACTGGAAATGTATGAATAAGTTGACAACTAGGTAGTAGTGTTCCCTTCATTAATACTGTGTATGGCGTCATGCCCCATTGACACTGGTAAGTATATATATATATGTGTGTGTGTGTGTGTATATATATATATATATATATATATATATATATATATATATATATATTCAATTCTACTTCAGCAGGTGGCCTCACCAGGCTCGCATAAAGGCACAGGCCTATTGGGGGGGTATTTATCAAAGGATTTTATGTGTTTTTTTTCCCCGTAACTTTGGCACATCTTCTCCACTGTCATTTTTACAACTTTCTCAAAATCACATGGTCCTGTGTGATTTTAACTTTAGTCAGTAATTCATCATTTACGCCAATCGATCTTTGGCGCAATTTTGCGCCTTTAGGGTTTTTTTGGGCGCAATTCACCGCTAAGAAATTTTGCACATGGAAAACACACATAGCAATGTCAGAAAATGTAAAGGTGTCAAAATACATTAAAAAATTTTTGGTGAAAGCTGTGACTCCTCCGGGGCTGCGCAATACTATCCTGCGACATAGTTGTCTCTGAGGGACCTTCACCCTCCGTTGAGCCAGCATTGGACATGGCCACACAGGTTCAGGAAAGATAAGCACTAAAGTAACCAAAAAAAAAAAAACTACTAAAGTTAAAAATACAATCCATTTCACATGGTGACTATAAACCCCACAAAAGGAAATAACTCATGTCACTTGCTGATATACTGCAGGAGGGACTCCAAAATGGCTGCTCTACAGGGTAAAATACGCTGTCCTCTGTGGTGGTAACTTCTGTGTAAAAGGCGCTGTGAACAGCTGATTTCAACATTTGAGCCAAAATTACTAACAACTTTCACCAAATGATAAATTTGGTGCATGTCCACGAAAACCAAAGTGAAAAAAAAAAGTAAAAAGAAACTTTCAACAGGCAAAATGGATAAATACCCCCCATTGTCCTTATAGATAAATCCAACACTCTATAAACTGATATATAGTGCTTGCAGTTGGAGCTACCCTGCTGGCATGAGTATTTTTGGGAAGTTGTTAATAATAGCATAGATATGGTTTTCTGCTGGCCTTAGAGAAAGAATTTTCTATTGAACAGTCTAATACTTTGACGGTAGAAAGAGGTTTTCACACAAATGATATGTAACCCCTATCCACAGAATAAATGATAAATGCGTGATCATTAGGGTCTTCATTGATCATGGTGCTCCATCAGCTCCATAGACTATATGGATTAAATATTTGACCACCATTTCCTTCTAATTTAGACCCACTTTCTAGTGTTCAGTGGGTCTTCGTTGGTCACGCATTTATCCACATTAATTTCCTCACATTCAAATTCTCTATAACCTTGCATGTTTAGCATTAAATACTTTATGGGAGTTCTCTATGGACATTGTGGTTTTTTGTGATGTCTTGAGCTAATATTTTCTTTAACGTCCTTATTTTAAGTATATGATTGCACTGGATACAGATTCTGAACAGTATGGAGGACATCTAAGAATTAATCACAGGACAGAATTCTTTACTGAAAATGTTTCTTACAATAACCGATATCATTCCCTCTTGGTGAGTATGACTTAAAGACAGAAACGCTTATCAGCCATATTGTTAAAATCATTAACTGGTGAAGCCAGTAACAATCTTCTTGTGACAGTGGCTCCTGTTAAGGGGTTGGGCTATGTTAGGTAGTAGGTGACCAATCAGTTCTTAAAATTGATATGTTGGAAGCAGGAAATATGAGCAAGCTTGAGGATCTGAGTGACTTTAACATGCGTCAAGTTGTGATGTTTCAGAGGATCTCTAAAACAGTAGGTTTTGTGGGGTGTTCCCATTATGCAGTGAAAAGTATCTACCAAAAGTGATCCAAGGAGTGACAGCCAATGAACCTATAAAATGGCCATAGATCCCCAGGGAAGCATAGGCTAGTTTGTCTGGTTCAATCCTGCTAAAAAGCTGCTATACTACAAACTATGGTTTTTGCTGACACTGCTCTCGTAACTATCTGCAGAAGAACTTAGAGGACAAGTGGCCAACCCATAAAAAAAAAATATTTAACTAGCTTGGATTGTCCTGATCACACACTTATTTTTTTATAGTTTCTTCATCCACCCTTCCGTTCCAGAGATATGAGGGTTTATAATTTGTTTAACTATTCAGGGAATAGGTCAAACGGGTGTAAACTTAATTTAAAAAATGTGAGTGACTATGGGGGTGATGGGAGAATTTACACAGTAAAGGGGTTAGAATGTTATACATTAAGGGGCATATATACATAATACACCCCCTGACTGTATAATCCTGCCTATTACCTGATAATCACTCTCATTTTTAAAATTAAGTTCACACCCATGTGACGGATTCCCTGAATTGTCACACAAACTATAAACTGTCATTTCTCACGAACAAAGGGATGTACCAAGAAACTGTTAAAAGTTGGGTCATCAAGATGCCCTACACTATGTATTGATAGTGCATGCTGCCCAAGTCAGCAGACCTTGAAGACCTGCTGGGACTTGTAATTCTCCCTTTTTTTTTTTTTTTTTTAAATGCAAGCCCTGTTCTGCACAGTTTGACGTGGAGATTCTGGACACGATGGATGGTGCACTTGCTAAGGCAACTGTACCAACGTGTAGCGAGTCCCCCGTACAAACCCTTTTCTAGTGTATAGGGTTTGTGCACAGTTGCCTCAGCAACCCGACCGCCCATCATGTCCAGCATCTCTTCACACTGAACTTTACAGAACAGACAGGAGAGCTTCCATCCTTCTAGAGAGTTATTATTCTCTTTTCAGTTGTTCCTTCTGACTAATAAAAGTAAGAACCTGGTTTATTTGTACTATTGTTGTGCTTATTGTTTTATTTATTCTTCAAGTTTACTCACTTTGGGTGGACATTTCAGAACAAGTTACCAGTTTTCCAAAGAGTTATGGACTTTTGATTATATTGATGTTAGTGGCCTAGTCAGACGTGATTTTCATACTCGTGTAGGATCAGGATATTACTCTTTCATCATATTGATTTACATTGTTTAAAATTTTATATTTGTAACTCAATTAAAGACTTATGCCCGACACATTGCTTTATGTAATTTTCAGTCTTGTTATGACAAACATGTGAAAATATAACCTGTATGAACTGATTTATCCTGCAGATTAGACTACTGATCCTTTCTCTCCCTCCTTCTAGTTTGCTAAAGTGTTAAAATGTCCTAGAAAAAAAATTACGTTTTTTAAGTAATATACTACAATATTTGTGAGAGAGAGGACCCAGCAGAACATTTTCTACATTTCACTTGAAAAGATTATGACTTTTTCTTTATTTTCATGAATGGAAAGTCATTTTCAGACAACATGTTATTGTACTCAACTAATTTGTTGCGCTGAAACTGTTTTCAGCTGCTAAAGAATTCTAATAGACGTGAATGTACTGCACTTTCAAGTGTTATTGATGAAAACACACTTTAAGAGATTTTACTGGTTGAAAATGACTTGCTGCACTCTAGTGGCTAACATTTACCACTTCATTTAACATTCTGTTGGCTGCAAGGTGCTTGTTATGCCGTCGTAGTTACACAAAGAAGAATTCCTAGTATTTGTTAAGGCTGTCTTCTGCCAACACATTTGATTTTATTTCTTTTTTTTTTCCCCTTCTCTCTTGAATTGTTTCAGATTTACATTCCATGCAGAGTGGCGCTTGTTCTTCATAAAGTTGACAACCATTAAGACCTGAAGATGCATCTTTATCTCTATGTGAGCTCAGGTTGTCTTGAAGTAGAACAATTTACACAATGCATAGTGTTCTAGAATGTGCTCAAGGTTATTCACAATAGTCTAATGGATTAATAACTTGAACACAGCATTCTCTCACCTCTTGTACACATAGATGAAACCAAACTGTAGCAAATACTTGGCACACAGTACTGTCTGCCATTTGTAATCTACATTATTATGAAGTGCTCTAGGCTCTGTTCTCATCACATTTTTCTGTTTGTTTAGCATGTATTCTAGGAAACATCCCAGCATTAATATGAACCATGCCCATAGCCTTACTTCGCCAGATGAAGGCCAAAAAAGGCCTTTGTTTGGTCATATTACATGAGTATACTGCAAAAAATAAATAAAAGGCAAAAAAAACACAAAGTATGACAGAGAAAAAGAAACAAGCTTCTAAAACATTCAACACATGCTATTATAGTCTAAGAGTGACAGATGCCACTGTTCGAAATCTGTCAGAGCCTCCTTTTAAGTACAACCTGTGGACAACCTCAACAAATTTAGGTCTTATTGTTATTAAAGAGCTCACCATGCCCTGATCTTATACTTTTTCATAGTTTCTTGATAGGCCCTTCCTTTCCTGAGATATAAGGGTTTATAGTTTACAAAAGTCCTGGAAATCAGTCAGATGGGCGTGAATTTTATTTTAATAGGAGTGATGGGTGGGACTATATAGTCATGGAGGTGTGAATGTTGTACATTGAGGGGTGTGTATGCCTAACACATATCCCCTAACTGTATAATCCCATCCATCACCTGTCACTCCTATTACTAACAAGTTACTAAGTTTACACCCATCTGACGGATTCCCTGAATTGTCAGACCAACTGTAATCCCACATGTCAGGAATAGAAGGGTGTGTCAAAAAACTGTAAAGTTGTTTCACCAAGACGCCATGATCTATGTCATGATAATGCAGTCTCATATTTTTGGGGTTTGCCACAGGTCCTGTTTAACGTGTATATCAGGCTCTTTTTAAAGTGTATGCTAAACTTAAAGGGGTTTGACAACAAAATGTATTCATCTCCTGTTGACAAGATAGAGACATGTATCTGATTGGTGGGAGTCTGTTTACTGGGACCTCTAACAATCATGAGATTCAGGTTCTCGTCCATCCCCTGGTTAAATTGTGTGGCAGTAGGACATAAGCCACACGAGGATACCAGAACTCTGTACTTGGCTATCTTCTTCCTGCTCATGTTGTTGAATGAAGCAACTGAGTTCAAGTACAGCTGCCACTCCATTTAACCATGGGGGGGGCAGGATACAGGCTCCCACCGATCAAACACTAGGGGTGAATGTATTTCTTGAAAAAACATATTTAAACAAAAAATATGATGTGAACTGGATCTTGACTGTACATTATAGTTTTTCTTTTTTATAACCTACCTAGACCTGTCTTTCTTCATACCAATAAGTTGTTCTGGGTAGATATACTGTATCTGTATTGGTTACATTTCTATTGAATTACACTACAATCTGAAATGTATTTATTGTTACCCATGGTACTTAGATGTTATGTTGCATTAGACCACACTAGCTGACTTCTGTATGTAGTGAAGGCTGCATTTCTGTTCCCATTTTTGGTTACCTAAGATTTTAGCCCTTTGCTTCTTCCAGTCAGTATTAGTCATAGAACACACTAAGGAAGAGTTATCAAAACTGGTGCAAACAAAAAGTGGAGCTAGTCTGTTGACTCTGAGTTTTATTGGTTGCTGTGGGCAGCTGTTCCACATTTTCTTTGCATCTGTTTTGGTAATTCTCCTCTACTTCATAACATAATAAAGGAACAATATATTCCCTAGTGTGGTTCTTCTGGAAATCTGGAAATCAAGTCATTTTATACATCTAAGTCAATGTGTGCACCTTTATACAGTAAGTAGGTTTTTCACATCTCAGCCAGTCAGCCCAGTTAAGCAAGATCTGCCTTCATTTTACCTAGTAGAAATATCTAGACCGGTGTCACATAAGGCGGTAGTACCAATTTACCATATAGCATCCCTCATTTCATCCTCATAAAAGAATACTCCAGGATGTAAAATTTGTGTTTCAGACTGCTGGCAGTAAAACAAAGGGATACATACCTGCTGCCGCTTTCCTGGTGCCTCCATTAACCCATTTCTGCCTCTGCCGCAATCCTCTTCCTGGTTGCCAGTGGTCAGTGAGTCATACTGCACTCAGCCAATCCGCGGCTGCAGCGAAGTCCAGTGCCAGGACCGAAAAGTCACACTGCCGCTCAGCCTATCGCCAGCCGAGGCGATACTTCACTGCAGCCGGTGATTGGCTGAGTGCAGTATGACTCATTGACCACCAGCAACCAGGAAGAGGATCACGGCGGAGGCCGAAACGGGTTACCGGGGGAGCTGTGGTAGGTATGTATACCTTAATTTTTTTTACTTCCGGCAGTCTGAGACTCAATTTTTACATCCCAGAGTACTTTAAATTGTGAGGGTTGTTTCCAGGACAAATTTCCACTGAATCAGGTTTAACCTTGTGCACTAAATCCTAACTGTTATATTAATCCTATTAAATAGTATTATATTTGTGTTGTGAAAAATGCTGCCGATCTCCTCTTGCGTATTCTGCCAATATGCATTTCATTTCAGAGGTTTACTTCAGTGTGTGTACTTTAGGTCTCCAGTGCGGTAGATGTTAATAGCATCTACTTTAGCACCTGTCTAATTAAGACACGACAAATGCACTTAAAATGTTATTGAAGTTGTTGGCCATCTGAAGTTATAATCTTACTACTAAAGAGGGGTTTTCTATTGTTGAAAGGAGTAGTCTCATAAAAAAAAAAAAAACTATCCCCTATTGGCAGGATAGGGGACAAGTTTTAGTTTGCAAGGGGGTCCGAGCACTGGGGCCCCCCACGATATCCTGGAGTGGATCGTCACAACCCCCACCTGAAGTGGGGGCCGCCACACTCCCTCCATAAATCTCTATGGGAGAGTCGGCCATGCCGATCTAAAACGTATTCACTATCCTGCCGAAGTTTATTTGCATGAGATCACTCATTTAAGAAAATGAGTCTTACAGTAAAAAATTTATTTAAAAAAAACACCTTTGTTACCGCTGCACATTTGAGTTCATTTATCAGTGTACTTACTGCAGTTTTCTGGTGTAAAAACATGGATGACTTTGGTACAAGTTGTGCTTGGGAAGACTGGCACACCACTCATGATGCATCAATAATAAAAAAAAATCTCCAATAACATCCAACAACTTTAGGGTAGGGTCACATGTGCCATATTTTGCTGTGTATTTGCTGCTGCATGTTTTCCTACCCATTAAAGTCACTGGGTAGCAAAATCAGCTGCAAAAAATAAGCCGCAAAATAGGGCATTTTTTGTAGTGGGACTAGTGGGATTGGGCAACTTCTGCAAAAACGGTATTTCGGCTAGAAACGCAGTAAAGCCAGCTTCTGAAGAATGGTACTGCACCTGGCCCTAGGTTTATTTATTACATTTTGTTTTAAAGTCATATAACTGGAATGTTTACTAATGCCTTTTTTGGTGTGTGTGTCTGTGTGTGTGTGTATGTTTTAATGATTTCCTTTTAAGTTCTTAATTTTATTCAATAAAAACTTTGTTTGGTTTATTTTATAGTTTTCTTTAGATTAAATCTTAACATATATATACTTAAATTTTTGTTATGATGTACTGCAAAACAGTGCTAAAACATAGTCCAATGTGTTTAACGAGTTACTCCGCCACTAGACATCCAAAGGATAGGGGATAACATGTCTAGGAGCGGAGTACCCCTCTAATGACGGTGGTCCAGTTTAAACTATCAGTTATGTAGCATGTATTGAGTGTCCTAAAATATATATATATATATATATATATATATATATATATATATATATATATATATATTATTGATATATACGGGCCTTATGTATCAATACTGCCTTGTTGGCTATGGATGCCAGTCAGAGAGAACATATGGAAAAATGAGACCAGGATCATGGTTGCTGTGGGCCATCTTTTTCCTAAAAGGACCAGTATAAAATGACACATTGAAAAGCTAAATAAAATGTTTTCTGGTTTATTACATACATCACCATACTGATGGTAAAATATAGAAACCTCTATTTTGTGACATAATCACCAACTTTTTCCGGCCATAAATATACACAATATACAGATGAATACTTTGTTTTCTCATTTAATAAATGAGGGGATTTGTTGTAATACTCCTGCCTGTAGCACAATAAACCCCTAGGGCCTGTTCACACTTCGAGAATTCAGCTTACAGTTGCCTCCTCCAGACAGTAGGTGCCCTCCCATTCACTACAGCTCAGTTGTAAAATCTTCCGTCAGAATCCAATTTCACGTCGAGAGTTCCGCTACAGAACTTTTATAGAACTGAGCAGTAGAATCTCATTGAGATCAAGGGGATTCTTTGCAAAAGAGGAAAACTGGAAAAGGAATAAGAAAACTCTTCCAAAAGTGTCAATTATCTGTTTTTAGAAGTTTTGCCCCTCTTAACAGACCACTTTGTCAGTACCCCTTCTCCTTTAGCTATATATACACCTAAGGAATATATACCTAAGATGTCTACAGATGGTTGTCTCTTCCTTAAGGAGTAGACTGTGACTAGGTTTCTTCTTTTTTGTGAAGAGAGCTAATTTTAATTCTTATTGTCAGAAAATAAATGTCTACATACTACTGTGTCTTTTCAATGCAAATCATAACCTCTCAGTACCTTAACCTATGCTTTTAATACATATGCTGTTCAAATCTTTCTTCCCCAACTACAGGCCTTACTTGGATCCTCTCAGTCCTGTTGTTTGTTATGATGTAATGATGTGTAGTTTGTAATAATATCATGTTACATGGCTGTAATAGGCCATCATTACTGTAAGACAATGTTTTGCTCCATTAAATGATTTCCACAAACCTTTCACAAGTAGTTATTATGGATTACACCTCATCACACCAAATAGCTTTTCCACCATGACTAGCTGAGTCTCTGTATACCCATTGTGGCTCCATATTATGCAGCAAACGTGTGTGATTGTGTAATTTAATATAGTTCAGGTTCTAAGATAGCAGAGATATATATTTTTCTTGTCTGACTCAAAACATTGGGAGAATTCCTCATTTCCTATGCCAGTAAGTGGCAAAACTGCCCACATTTTTTTTTATTTTTTTTTGTGCAAAGTGGAAATTTGCTCGAAATTTTTTGTGCAAAGACGGGGCTTGCACAAAATATATTGCACAAATTTGTCATGATGGACCGGTGCATGAAATAATAAATTCCCCCCAAAATGTTTGCCTTTGAAATGTACATTTATTTTTACTGTACAACATAGTTGTTTGGTTTTCACTGGACGTTACAAGTTTTGTAAGTTTAAATGTTATTTTTAGTACTTAATAAGGTAATTGTGATCACTTTATATAGTCAGAAAAAAAGTGAAATCAATGGAACATTAAGTAACAATGTATTATTTTTCAATGGGTGTCCACAGTATATGATATCATGTTTATCCAGTGCAATAAAACATGAGAAATCTTAGAGAATTTTCACCTGAAATAAAAAACTTAAAATATCAATCCCTGTGTTGTATGTCGTGTGATATGTTTTAATTAGTTTAACTCTTTTTTAATCTATTATTTTTTTTGTTGAATAAAAAAAGCAACATGCAACAGTAACAAAGGCTACATATACTATTTATATCAATATAAAATGAAGGGTGTGAATCCATTAAAGCATTCAATAACATAACTTGAAGGCAAAATAGGACAGCATTTGGCCTATATATGGCCAGCATGAGAGATATAATGTGATATCTAAAGCACACATATTATAGCGTTTAATTCAAGATACAGGCATAACCAAATAAAATAGGCTGTGCTTTTGAGTCCTGAATAATACCAGTATAAAAATCACAGAAAAGAGGTCATACTTACTTGTTACTGGTACAAGGGAAGGCTAGGCACCTATTCCCACCATGATTCAGTTTAGCCACTATGCTATATGGTAGAGGTCACACAGGTGCAAAATACTAATGAACGACCTCTTGCATGCCTACTTTTCAAGGGGGGGGGGGGGTAACTGCTTAGTATTATAGTTGCACACAGATAAGGTATATACAGGGTACCAGTAACATAACTTGTAGTGCACCATACTGGCTTACAACCTATTGTGACACCTATACTTGATTAGGGGGGCTGCCCTGCATCTTATGTATGCACCCCACAAAGACTGGCACCACAGGCTCCCCCAGTATAACAAGGTCTGACCACATTATGAAAAAGATATACTCCATATGATAAACATTCAATGTTAGTGGAAAATCTCAGGAAATGGGACAAAAATAACTATAAAAAAATCACAGAAAAGAGGCCATAGATTGTACATTAATAGCCACTAGGAGATTACATTCAGTCCTAGTGGCTATTACACTGTGGAATACATCTAAATACTTGTCTGCATTAGGCTGATGTATACCTGCAATGCAGTGCACTTTAAAGGGGTACTCCGCTGCGCAGCGTTTGGAACAAACTGTATTTTCTTGGGGGGGGGGGTTCACTTTAATAGGGATTTGCGCCCTGGGCTTAGGCCCTGGGTTTGTGTGATTAATAATAGTGGGATCCCTTACCCACCTAGGGTTTTTTTTGAGGTCAGAATGCTGGAGCCGGCGCCTGGAGCTCGTGATGTCATAGCCTCGCCCCCTCATGATGTCATGCTTCACCCCCTCAATGCAAATCTATAGGAGGGGCGTGACAGCCATCACAACCTCTCCCATAAATTTGCATTGGGGGGGGGGGGGGTGATGCAGTGTGTGTGTGACATAATGAGGGGGCCGAGCTATGGCCTCATGAGCTCCCGACTCCAGCGTTCGAAACAGTTTGCTCCAAACGCAGAGCAGCGGAGTACCCCTTTAAGGTGTACCTAAGCTTTCATAGTCTGGCTGCTGTGACCCCCCACTGACCACTAAAACAAAGTTACAAAAGTGCTTGTTTGAGCGTTGTATCCTTTTTTGTTTTGGCTCGGCTATATCTGGAAAGCTGAGTGCATAAAGAATGGACGCAGTGAAAGTCTGAGATCTTCACTCGGTGTGAGCCTAGCCTAATAATTCAGAAGTTCAGATCATGTGGCACTTGTTCTCTGCCCAGAACTGCAAAATTTTGAAAAATTTTCAAGAAAAGAATCTGTTTTCGTGTGTATTTCACTAAGTTAAGAAGGCAGTAATACTGTATTGATTTTTTTCTTTTATATGCCAGCATATATATATTATAAAATGTATCATCAACAATGAGTTGTTAGGTAACATTAGCAGCATTATCCTCTTTTTAACTTATACATTGTTTGACAAATTTAACAAACCTCATACTATTTGTTCACATTTGCAGTGCGAGTCCTAAAATTGTAGAAAAGTGCGTCCATTTATACCTCTACATAAAAAATAAAAACATATTTCCATTTACATGATCACAGAGCAACTTACATGATGGTTTACAACTCTTCTCCAGC
Source organism: Hyla sarda (assembly GCF_029499605.1). NCBI lineage: Eukaryota > Metazoa > Chordata > Amphibia > Anura > Hylidae > Hyla > Hyla sarda. Next base: position 453,429,907 of record NC_079190.1, read on the forward strand.
TGTGATACCAAACGCTACACAAGATATTTTAGAATATATTAATATAATTAACATGCAGTTTGTTGTCAACAAATTAAGATTCTAGTCAACAGCCACTGAATGCTTATGAAAGCTGAATATAGAAAAAAATAATTATATTGTGTATATTGACACAACAAAAAACGCCAAAGGTCCGGTATTAGAAAGCAGGCATCAGATTTTATTTGCACCACAAAGTGAACATATGCAACCTTCTTCAAGCATGCTCCGATAATAAAATTTTCATGTCATTTATTCTCCATAGTAAACATTGGGGAAAAAAATGTATATGTACAATACAAGAATTGTCAAGAAGGTTCTGGCTAACACAACATTTCATTTCATTATGATTATTTTAATCTGTTTATTTTTGTTCATGAAGATAAGCCCCAACAATTGACTATAATGAGGAAAGAAAGTCAATATACAATATAGAAGTGTGATACATTTCTAAAGGGAAAGTATTCTGTACACACAACACTGATTTTCTTTTTTCAATATTGATGTATAGTGATTTTCTTTTTATTTTTATGACATTTTTATTATACCAAGGATTGTTGCCAGCTTCTGAAGATGAGCTGCTTTGCACACATTTTTTCCCCCTTTAAGCACTATGGCTGACATTTATCATTGTCTTCAGACTTTTTTGTGTCTACAAAAGGCACAAAAAGGCGCAAGCAGGATTTATTTGCACCTTTTTGCTTACACATTTCTGCTGATTTTGAGTTGCAATCCACTGATTTTGAGTTGTAATCAACTGATTTTGGCAATACACATGACATAGAAGGGATTTATGAACTGCGCCTTTTTGTAAAAAGGTGCAAAACCACTGAAAAGTCTCTAAAACTACACCATCCCAGACCTGGCGTAGCTTTTTAGTGGATGTGAAGAGAGAAATTTGAGAAAATGTTTACCTGCACAAAATGTATCAAATGCTCTGTGAACATTTAATACATTTGGTGCACCTACACATTACCATCACACAAAAAAAGGTGTAAAAAATGCTTCACTTACACCTACAATGATAAATGTGTGCCTATATTACTTATTAGACTTCATATGCCAGTTTGAAAATAAGACCATGCCCCTCACTACCATGAAACCCTAAATGTGTTTCCAAAACTCTTATCACCACAAGAAGCCAATGGTGGGCACATATTTGTGATGTAGTAATATATTGCACTCAGAATGTTTTACTGTGTAGTATTGTACATGTATGCACCAGGTAAGACAGAAGTTGACATGCAATGGAGGCTTAAGTAAGAAGATCTAGAGCAGGTCCTCATGACATCCATATACGTTAAAAAAAAATTTAACGGACTGAGGCTGCCCAGTTGCAACAACCAATTCAGATGTATAAACTTTATGTAATAATATAAGTATGTTTTGCAGTTTTGTTTTTCGTTTTTTAAATCAGAAAATATATTTTAGGCTTCCTTAATATTTTAAACACCTATTTCACAATTTACATTCTGAATGGGAAATTATTAAGTGACACTTTAACCATCTTCACAGATCATAGAGACATCACTCACAGATTTATGAATTTATAAACAAATCTAAGATCTAAAATCTTAACAAACTAGCTAATTTATTCATCACAATAGAAAAATATAAACCTGTAAATTGAAAATTATATGTACAGACTGTTTATTTTTAGTATTCTTTGGTATAAATATATATATAATATGAATTCTATATAGTTTTAGCACAAGCTGAGATGAGAAATCCTCCACAATGACACCTACCTTCTTTGAATTTATTGATTGAGACAAGTGCAGCATCCATCTAAATCCTAGACAAAATCATTAATTTCTCCTAAAGGTCAGTGAGCACTTTCATAAAGCGTGCTAGCCTGAGATCTGTTATCTCTAAACTGGTGCTTAAATATATGTCCTATCACAATATCACAGAAATATTGTTTAAAGGTTGACAGACACCAAATTTAGAATAGAAAAATTGTCCTCAAAGTTCTGCTCTTTACTTTGGAGAACAGTTTCATACTTTGATTCACTGGTGCCTTTAATTTACCATATAGTTTTGTTGAGGAATTGCTAAGCCATGAAGGCCTATGGTCAATAATCCTGTTCTTAAAAATGTAGCTGTTATAGATTTTTTTTAGTGGTTGGAGAAACAGTCATCGATGAAACCCATTCCAGCTACTAGAATCTGCTTCCACATTTGAGTAGCTTCATGGTGATGACATGTTAATTAAAATAGGTGTATTATTTACCTGATAAAAACCGATACCATGTTCATTAAAGGGATTGTCTGGTCATTCCTTTTATGTCTAAGGGTAGGGTCACACATGCCGGATTTTGAAGACATTGAAGTCAATGGATAGGAAAATCAGTTGTGTATTTTGCTACCCCTTGACTTCAAAGGGTAGGAACATATGCAACAGCAAATAAGCAGCAAAATAAGGCACATGTGACCGTAACCCTAAAAGGGCTCTGGCTGGGCTATAAAAAAAAGTCTATCAAGATCACCCACTGCCATATGTCTGTCTGACTGTGCTCTGTTTCCATTGTTCACCACTTGGTCTCCATCGAGACACAAGGACCCAACTACAGCCTCTGACTTTGGATTGTAGACATCCATGTATCAAAATGTCACCAGAAAGTGGCAAGCAGTAGGGACAAGGCAGTGTAAGAATGGTGGTGACCGGGGAGCATGGCTAATAGCACATCACTTGGCCTATTGGTCTCCATTGTGACACAAGGCTGGCTGAATGGGTCACCACTTCAGCTTGTGACTGGTTGATTGCACACATACTCGTAATAAGATGTCCACAGAAAGTAGTGAGCAGCAGGGTCCAGGCAGTGTCAAAATAGTGGTGGTGAGTGATCATGGATCATAGCCTGACCACTTGTAGACATTAAGGAAAATAGATGGACAACCCTTGTAATTAGTTACATAGACACCTTGTACCTTTTCTTCTTCCAGGCTCTTCTGACACACAAGAGAAGGTCACATTCAGGTGTGGGCGGAATCCATAGCCATTCCATCCTGTATGAATTTACCTTTAGGGTAGGGTCACAAATAGCACATCCTCAACATACTTCACATTGTGGATGCGCTGATGCCAGTCCCAAGAATGAGCTTTTTGCTTTGGCCAGGGATCTCTGTGTGTCTGCTCGTAGCAGCAGATTTCCCACTACAGATCTGCTACAAGCAGACACACAGGGCTACCTGTAGCTTGCCTTTGTGACTGACCTCAGCGTGTTTGCAGTGTGAAATATGCTGCAAATTCACTAAGTGTGACACTATCCTTGTAGGGAATTTTTGATAAAAAAATTTGTCAATATCTATACTATTAATATTTTTCTTTAAATGTCTCACCAAGACATGTGAAAAGTTTTGTATGGTCAGGGTCTAAGTATTTAGACCCCCATTGATTGTAAGAACAAGCTAGGAGAATCACTGACTGCTATTCCCATCTCGCTGCAGAAGACAGATTCTATAGTAAGTGTATGGAGCCTGCCTCCTGCACCGAGAAGCATTTAGCTGCATACAGGTGAAACTTGAAAAATGTTAATATCTTGCAAAAGTCCATGGTATTTTATTAATGCAACTTAAAAAGAAAGGAAGCATGAAGTGCTCCAAAATCTCCTGATAGATGGATGCGTTGACTCTGGAGTTAAAGAAGCACAGTGGACCAAGACCAGCAGATGACATGGCTTGGGGTCATCACAATTATGACAAATCACACCTTGAACTATCTTGCTTTGCATGTAATGAGTCTCTCATATATTACATGCAAAAAGTAGAAAAATTATTGTTGCACACGGGCACGGATGAAGATTTTCAAAATCAGTGTCTTTTATTGTCACATCACGGAATGCTGTACATCCAAAGTAAGGGAGAAGGAAGGGAGAGAGACAGACATCAGCTCCGAAGAGCTGACAAGAAGAGACAAATCGTTTCGCAGTGAATACTGCTTGTTCACGCTAGTCTTGGAGAGACCGGCCACGACTTATATACGCGGAGCCAGTGACTCACTGGAAGTGTGCCCGGACCTGTGGAAGTGTTCGTGCAAAAGGGTGAGTAAAGTTTTTTGCATAACTATGTGTACGTGCAAGGTAAAAAATGGGTATGGGAACACAATCTTAAAATGACAGCTGGTGCTACGGGATTATGTAACAATCAGAGAAATCCCGAGCTAGGGTAATTGCTGTATGCATATTATTATTATTAAATATTGTGCTGTCAAAAAAGGTACATTCACGGGAGGAGGTTGATCTCACTGGAAAGGAATTCGGAAACAAGATTATAATGTTCTCGTGTGCCTCCGAGTTAGTGCGTGTCTGCGAAGTATTGTATTGTTCAGGAAACTGAATAATTTGTCTGTTATAGAATAGAGCAATGAGAAACATAAAGAATGGAAGATATAAATGACAATAATGGTATTGTGTCAAAGTCTCGCCATTAATGCCGGGAAAATGAAATGGAAAAAGGGAAAGAACACTTGAACGAATAAGTTGTTAATGGCATGTTAAGGAAAAAAAAAATGGACTTGCATTTTTTCTATTTGTATACATCCGTGCACACTAAGCTTGCTGCTCATGGAAACGGACCATGATTTAACTTTGGTGCAAAAAGCCATTGATTTTTTTTTCATCTTGGAGAAGGGAGAGAGGACGCAGACACGTTCTTTGAGACCTGCAAATCCAAAGAGGAAATCAAACTCACTAGCACTCGAAATCTGGAATTCAAATTACAAATACGATCGGAACAGGAAACCTGATTGTTTTGGACCATCAAATCTTTGAAATTCTATGTCTTTAATAATAGAATACCGAGAGGACTACGTGTCTACAAGGAGCCATCACAATTTCAGGAAGACCCTGTCTTTAAAAAAGAATGGGATGCATTGCATTTACACCATTCCATTAATATAATGAAACTTGTCCTCAAACAAAACAAAAAAGAATATGAAAAAGGATCTTTAGAAATTGCTAAAGTAAAAATAGAATTAGAGTAGAGACTAACAGAAACAGCCTTAAAACAGCTGCTACAAAAAATTGATGACAAATTGGTAGTCCTGCAAAAGGACCGAAAAGAAAAGGGATAAATTCTTAAGGGACCGTTTGGATTTCGAACAAGGAAAGATTTTCACGTGAAAAACACCTAATAGAAACCCCAGGAGAAGGAACCCGCCACAAAAGAAGAAGAAAGTTAGCAGGGAATATCGGACCACCGAATCGGACACCAGCTCCTCCGAGGATAAAAATAATCCAAAACCGGTGCTGAAGAAAAAACAACCATCTACAAAACAGGACAACAAGCCAACCAGTAGTACATCAGAAGTCCCTTTAGGAGGACCACCAGAAGAGGAGGCAAAAAGCACAAGAGACACCAGGGCAAGCCACAAAACGAAGACAGTGACGTGGCAGACATAAAGCAAAAAAGAATCTTGAATTTGGCTCAGATTCCCTTTGATTGGTCAAGTTTTGAAATTGACCTATATAAGTCCATAAGGAAAATGAACCTGCATAAAATGTTTCACGACAAAAATTCCATCACTACACAATTAAAGGAGGCCGAACAACCCGTCGTATTAGGTTCATTGGGCTTCAGTGCATATTACACAAATAGCCCTTCTGATACCTCAGACCTCGCACTTCTCAGTCTAAAAAATCCTGACTTATCAATTTTTGGGGTAGAGGAGACCACAACTTTGGAGGCCTTCAAAGGGGGAAAAAATCCTCTTTTTCACCACCCTGAATTCAAGGCAGCAATTTAGAAAAATTCAGAGAAGCCATTAACATGAGAGCAGTGGTATACCCCAGCCCCCCACAGAACCTTACGACTTCCGAAAAAAGAGCTTTGCAATGGTTAAAAAAAAGACCAGACATCGTTATAAAAAAAGCCTATAAAGGCAACAATATTCTCTCGAAACAACAATACCAGGAAGTAGCCTTGAGGCAATTGTTGGACACCAGAACTTACATAAAAATCACCCAGGACCCCACACAAAAGATGTTATCAAATCTAAGAACTTTCTTACAACAGCAAGTAGAGAATGGACTTATATCCTTAAAGACAGCGTAAAATCTTATCCCAGAGACCCCGCAGAAACCACAATGGTATTACCTGCCTAAGGTACATAAATGCCTAGAGGGACCCACGGGGCGCCTGATGATAATATCGGGCAATGGATGGGTGACCGAGTACCTTTCACAGTATGTGGATTGGCTCCTCTGCCCCCTCCTATTGGATATTCCCTCTTATTTAAAGGAAACTGATGCCTTTCTTGAATTATTACAGGATACACCTGTGGAGAGTACATACAGACTGGGAACCATAGATGTGGATTCTTTATACTCCAGGATCCCTCACGATCTGGGTGTAACCGCAGTAAGAGAATTCCTGCAACTGCACACTGGCTAACATCTTCCTAGCTATGCTGGAAGCCAAATGGATTTACTCACCACAAAATAATTACACTAAGTACATTAAACTGTACAAGAGATATGTGGATGATATTTTTTTGCTGTGGGATAACAGCGAGGAGCTGTTTAACACCTTTGTAGCAGATCTCAACAGTAAAAACGGAATGAATATGTTTTTTACTTCTTCTTTTCACCCTGAAGAAATTATGTTTATGAATGTAGTGGTCTCCTTAAATCAAGATCAAATTAACACCCGAGGCTATAGAAAACCATCATCTCCCATGCTCTATCTGCACTACGAAAGCTTCCATCCTGACCATACCAAGGAGGCATTACCATATAGTCAACTATTACGCTTAAAAAAAATCAACAGCAGTGCTTCGATTTATCAAGACCAGGCCAATCAATTACTGTCACATATAAAAGAAAGGAGCTATCCAAAAAAAAGTAACAGACCAAGCCGTAGAACGCATCACTAAAAAGTCTCGTTCCACCCTTCTGAATAAAGAAAAGAAAGATCAAGATTATAATAAAAGTTTTGTTTTTTCTTTTAAATACAGTAATATGTCCGCCGCACTGAAAAAATCTGTTTTGAAACATTGGCATCTGGTGGAAGGAGACCCAGACCTGCATGATGTCGCAAAGAATAAACCAATCTTTGCACACAGGAAAAATAAAACAATAAAAGATCATCTGGTACGAAGTACCTTCTTCTCAAGTACACATGAACCTGACTGGCTTACTTCATCTACCCCTATTGGGAACTTCAAGTGTGGCCACTGTTCTTTTTGCCCTAACTTCTTCAATGGGAAGAATTACCGGATTGGAGGTGTGGATATCAATGTAAAGGATCTGATAACATGCAGATCCGTTTACGTGGTATACATTATTTCTTGTCCTTGTGGCCACTTTTATGTCGGCTCAACCATCGGGAATCTGTTCACAAAAATCATGGAGCATTGTCGTAACTCCAGACTAGGTACCGGAGTACGGGGTTTAGCAGAACATGTCCGTAGCAGCCATTTAGGAGACCCATCCTGTTTGAAATTCTTAGGAATTGAACGAATAAGAAGGCCATTTCCAGGAAAAACTAAAGAAAGCACCCTACGTTACAAGGAGGCTGTATGGATCTCCAGATTAAGAGCAACAGAAGGATTGGGCTTTAATAAAAAAGATGAACTCTATGCCTGCATCTTACCTTTTTTTTCTTTTCTTAACATGCCTTAACAACTTATTCGTTCAAGTGTTCTTTCCCTTTTTCCCTTTCATTTTCCCGGCATTAATGTCGAGACTTTGACACAATACCATTATTGTCGTTTATATCTTCCATTCTTTATGTTTCTCCTTGCTCTATTCTATAACATACAAATTGTTCTGTTTCCTGAACACTACAATACTTCGCAGACATGCACTAACACGGAGGCACACGAGAACATTATAATATTATAATCTTGTTTCCGAATTCCTTTCCAGTGAGATCAACCTCCTCCCGTGAATGTACCTTTTTAACAGCACAATATTTTATAATAATAATAATTTGCATACAGCAATTACCCTAGCTCGGGATTTCTCTGATTGTCAGTCATTTGCATTTGAAGATCGTGTTCCCATACCCATTTTTTACCTTGCACGTACACATAGCTATGCAAAAAACTTTACTCACCCTTTTGCACGAACACTTCCACAGGTCTGGGCGCACTTCCAGTGAGTCACTGGCTCCGCATATAGAAGTCAGGGCCGGTCTCTCCAAGACTAGCGTGAACAATCAGTATTCACTGCGAAACAATTTGTCGCTTCTTGTCAGCTCTTCTGAGCTGATATCTGTCTCTCTCCCTTCCTTCTCCCTTACTTTGGATGTACAGCATTCCGTGATGTGACAATAGAAGACTCTGATTTTGAAAATCTTCATCTGTGTCCGTGGTGAGTGCAACGATAATTTTTCTACTTTTTGCATGTTATGAACTCTTTTTTTCTACAACGTTAGCACCTCTCTTTTGAGACACACACCTGGCCCCCCTCAAATGTTTTTTTGAGTTTATTACCAAAACTGTCCCATGCACAATACATTTGTCCTGTTCGCTTTTTAGTGCCGGCTGTCTGTTTTTTTCTGGACTTGCATCTCTCATATATTAGTTTCACCTTTTAAGTAACATCACTGAAATATATGAACTTTGCAAGACATTCAATTTTTTGAGTTTCACCTGTACTTCTGGCTCCTTCTAATGATCGGTGGGGGTCTGAACCCCCGTCCTCACCCAATCAAAACTTTCTCTTTGACATCTCAAAAGTATTTTAAAATGGTAGTAGTAGCGCTATAAAGGTCAAAGTACTTAAAACTTTCCCAGAAGTCTATTTCTAATATGTTTTCATCATATTTAGTTTGGATTTATGTTTTTTCTAGGAGTTCAGGCTTCTTTTAAAATGACATGGAGCTCAATTACGTATGCCACAACCTGTAGTTATTTCCATTTCTTACTTTTATTTTAGAGGATATCTGTTCAACTAAATCCCTTTGACCAGAAATTGTACTCTGTAGTATTGCACTTGTCTGTTTCTTTGAAGTTTTGAAACATTGTTCAGGTTTAGTTTTTTTTTTTAATCCATTAAATCAAAGTATTTCTTTGGGTTCTGAACTTCCTCTCGAGCTTGTCTAATGAAAATGTTGTCATAACCTCTTTTCAGACTCCATTACTAATGGATCAGGTTTCTTTAGTAATTGATTGCAGTTTTGGCAAATGTCTTAAAAGTGACTGGCCCAATTCTACTTTCGTTCGAGTAATGAAAAATAAGTTCTTGAAGCTGGAGAGATTGTGCAGCGCTTTTTTATGAATTTCACAAGGGATGAGCAAATCAAATCTGACAAATCCGAATTCTTTATGAATTTCAGGAAAAATTTGCTTTGCAACAAATCTGAATATCGCCGCGATTCGATCATAGTCACCTGATTATAGTGCCTAATACAGGTTGCGTAGCGGAGCTTATTGTCCTCTCATAAGTGTAACCTGTGCATACATGGGTGGTGTACGCTTTTTTTTTACCTGAAAAACTAATTTTGGCCTAGTAGCCTTATGCAGTTTTAAGTGGAGCATATTGTCCAGCTCTCATAGTTGTAAACTGTACGTACACCTACTTGGTGTAGGGTTTTTTCCTCCTGAAAAACTAATTTTGGCCTGGTTACTGTGAAAGGCCAACCAAAGCTTCCCACACGCATAGTCCTCTCATAAATTTAAACTGTACGTACACCTACATACGTACACCTACGTTTTTATTCCTGAAAAACGAATTTGGTCCTAGTTTTAAGTGGAGCATATTGTCCAGCTATCATAAGTGTAAACTGTACGTACACCTATGTGGTGTAGGTTTTCTTTTTTCCTGAAAAAATAATTTTGGCCTAGTTACAGTGAAGGGCCAGCCAAAGCTACCCACTTATTTCTGTAGCCTTATACAGTTTGTAGTGGAGCGCAGCATCCTCCTCTCACAAGTTTAAACTGTATGTACACCTACATGGTGTAGGTTTTTGAATTGAAGATTTGGGGTAGCTAGTGCTACCATAAAAAAAAAAAAATTAGGCCCAGGCCCAGCAGCATCAGTAAACCATATATTGGCTGAATGACAAAGCCTGAAGTTGGCTGAAGCATGAGGAGACCATACAGTGTCTGAATGGCACAGCCTGGAGTTGGAAGCAGCATGAGTAAAAATTTGGTTGGATCTGAATTTATTTGCGGCAAATCTATATTAAAAAACACTATTTCTGGACTACAGAGAGCCTCAATAGGGGTGTAGAACACTTTGCTCTATTTTAACACGTATATGTAGTGTGCTGGGGTAGTGAAATAATATTGTTATTCAGAATGACATGCAGATTACAGGCATTGCTTTTAGAATCACTGCCACTGAGCGGCACAATGACAGAGCATGCAGGTGGCATCAGTGTGAGGAGACCATATAGTGGCTGAATGACACAGCTTGGATATGTCTGAAGCATGAGGAGACCATATAGTGGCTGAATGACACAGCGTGGAGGTGTTGGCAGCATGAGGAGACCATATAGTGTCTGAATGGTACAGCCTGGAGTTGGCAGCAGCATGAGTAGACACTAGGGCTTCACAATCCCTAAGATTAAAAGATGAATTTTGAAATTTAAATTGAAGATTTAGGGTAGCTAGGGCTACCTTAAATTTTTTTTAGGCCCAGTACCATCAGCATCAGTAAACCATATATTGGCTTAATGTCAAAGCCTGGAGTTGGCTGAAGAATGACGAGACCATATAGTGTCTGAATGGCACAGCCTGGAGTTGGCAGAAGCATGAGGAGATCATTGAAATGTAAGATTTTTTTAAATTGAAATTGAGGATTTCTAAATTGACATTTTAACTCCCAAGTATTAGTGTCCCGGGCCCCGGCATGTGGGTACCACAAATCTAACAAGGAGTCACATGTTATATGGCAGCACAATGACAGAGCCTGGTGGCATCAGTATGAGGAGACAATGTAGTTGCTGAATGACACAGCCTGGAGCTGGCAGCAGCATGAGTGGACACTAGGGATTCACAATTCCTATGATTAAATGATGAATTTTGAAATTTCCATTGAAGATGTATGGTACCTAGTGGTACCATAAACAAACATAGGTAATGTCCTAGGCCCAGCAGCATCACTTAAGCATGTAGTTGCTGAATGACACAGACTAGAGCTGGCAGCAGCATGTGTACACAAGAGGGCTTCACAACCCCTAAGATTAAGTGATGAATTTTGAAATCTCCATTGAAGATGTATGGTACCTAGTGCTACCATAAACATATATAAGTAATGTCCTAGTTCCAGCAGCATCCTTAACCCCTTCAGGACGGAGCCCATTTTGGCCTTAAGGACCGGAGCGTTTTTTGCACATCTGACCACTGTCACTTTAATCATTAATAACTCTGGAATGCTTTTAGTTATCATTCTGATTCCGAGATTGTTTTTTCGTGACATATTCTACTTTAACATAGTGGTAAATTTTTGTCGATACTTGCATCCTTTCTTGGTGAAAAATCCGTAAATTTGATGAAAAATTTGAAAATTTAGCATTTTTCTAACTTTGAAGCTTTCTGCTTGTAAGGAAAATGGATATTACGAATACATTTTTTTTTGGTTCACATATACAATATGTCTACTTTATGTTTGCATCATAAAATTGACGTGTTTTTACTTTTGGAAGACACCAGAGGGCTTCAACGGTCAGCAGCAATTTTCCGATTTTTCACAAAATTTTCAAACTCAGTATTTTTCAGGGACCAGTTCAGGTTTGAAGTGGATTTGAAGGGTCTTCATATTAGAAATACCCCATAAATGACCCCATTATAAAAACTACACCCCCCAAAGTATTCAAAATGACATTCAGTAAGTGTTTTAACCCTTTAGGTGTTTCACACGAATAGCAGCAAAGTGAAGGAGAAAATTCACAATCTTCATTTTTTACACTCACATGTTCTTGTAGACCCAATTTTTGAATTTTTACAAGGGGTAAAAGGACAAAATTTTTACTTGTATTTGTAGCCCAATTTCTCTCGAGTAAGCACATACCTCATATGTCTATGTAAAATGTTCGGCGGGCGCAGTAGAGGGCTCAGAAGGGAAGGAGCGACAAGGGGATTTTGGAGAGTACGTTTTTCTGAAATGGTTTTTGGGGGGCATGTTACCTTTAGGAAGCCCTTATGGTGCCAGAACAGCAAAAAAAACCCACATGGCATACCATTTTGGAAACTAGACCCCTCGGGGAATGTAACATGGGATAAAGTGAACCTTAATACCCCACAGGTGTTTCACGACTTTTGCAAATGTAAAAAAAAAAAAAAAATTTTACCTAAAATGCTTGTTTTCCCAAAAAATGTTTATTTTTAAAAAGGGTAATAGCAGAAAATACCCCTAAAAATTTGAAGCCCAATTTCTCCCGATTCAGAAAACACCCCATATGGGGGTGAAAAGTGCTCTGCTGGCGCACTACAGGTCTCAGAAGAGAAGGAGTCACATTTGGCTTTTTGAAAGCGAATTTTGCTCTGGGGGCATGCCGCATTTAGGAAGCCCCTATGGTGCCAGGATAGCAAAAAAACCCCCACATGGCATACCATTTTGGAAACTAGACCCCTCGGGGAACGTAACAAGGGGTTAAGTGAACCTTTATACCCCACAGGTGTTTCACGACTTTTGCATATGTAAAAATTTTTTTTTTTTTTTACCTAAAATGCTTGTTTTCCCCAAAATTTTACATTTTTAAAAAGGGTAAAAGCAGAAAATACCCCCCAAAATTTGTAACACAATTTCTCCCGAGTACGGCGATACCCCATATGTGACCCTAAACTGTTGCCTTGAAATACGACAGGGCTCCAAAGTGAGAGCGCCATGCGCATTTGAGGCCTAAATTAGGGATTGCATAGGGGTGGACATAGGGGTATTCTACGCCAGTGATTCCCAAACAGGGTGCCTCCAGCTGTTGCAAAACTCCCAGCATGCCTGGACAGTCAACGGCTGTCCGACAATACTGGGAGTTGTTTTGCAACAGCTGGAGGCTCCGTTCTGGAAACAGTGGCGTACCAGACGTTTTTCATTTTTATTGGGGAGGGGAGGGGGGCTGTGTAGGGGTATGTGTATATGTAGTGTTTTTTACTTTTTATTTTATTTTTTGTGGTAGTGTAGTGTAGTGTTTTTAGGGTACAGTCGCACGGGCGGGGGGTTCACAGTAGTTTCTCGCTGGCAATTTGAGCTGCAGCAGAAAGTTTGCGGCAGCTCAAATTTGCAGCCCGATACTTACTGTAAGCCTCCGCCCATGTGAGTGTACCCTGTACGTTCACATTGGGGGGGACATCCAGCTGTTGCAAAACTACAACTCCCAGCATGCCCGTTGGCTGTCGGGGACTGCTGAGAGTTGTAGTTTTGCAACAACTGTAGGTACACTGGTTATGTATCACTGAGTTTGTGACCTAACTCAGTGTTTCACAAGCAGTGTGCCTCCAGCTGTTGCAAAACTACAACTCCCAGCATGTACGGTGCATGGTGTAAGGTGACTGCTGAGAGTTGTAGTTTGCAACAGCTGGAGGCACACCGGTCGTGAAACACTGAGTTAGGTAAAAAAAAACTCTTGAGTTTCACAACCAGTGTGCCTTCAGCTGTTGCAAAACTACAACTCTCAGCAGTCACCGACAGCCAACGGGCATGCTGGGAGTTGTAGTTATGCAACCAGCAGATGCACCACTACAACTCCCAGCATGCACTTTAGCTGTTTGTGCAAGCTGGGAGTTGTAGTTATACAACAGCTGAAGGTACACTTTTCCATAGAAAGAATGTGCCTCCAGCTGTTGCAAAACCATAAGTCCCAGCATGCCCATAAGGGAATGCTGGGAGTTGTGGTGGTCTGCCTCCTGCTGTTGCATAACTACAGCTCCCAGCATGCCCTTTTTGCATGCTGGGAGCTGTTGCTAAGCAACAGCAGGAGGCTGTCACTCACCTCCTGCTGTTGCTTCATCGCTGCACTGTCCCTCGCCGCCGCAGCTGCTCCTGGGGCCCCGATCCCAACAGGGGCGCCGGGGATCGGGGTCCCCAGCACCGGGGGTCGTCTTCCCGCACCCGCTCACGCCCTCCGGAAGAGGGGCGGAGCGGGTGCGGGAGTGACACCCGCAGCAGGCGCCCTGATTGGTCGGCCGGTAATCCGGCCGACGAATCAGGGCGATCGTGAGGTGGCACCAGTGCCACCTCACCCCTGCAGGCTCTGGCTGTTCGGGGCCGTCAGAGACGGCCCCGAACAGCCAGTAATTCCGGGTCACCGGGTCACCGGAGACCCGATTGACCCGGAATCGCCGCAGATCGCTGGACTGAATTGTCCAGCGATCTGCGGCGATCGCCGACATGGGGGGGCATAATGACCCCCCTGGGCGATATGCCGGGATGCCTGCTGAACGATTTCAGCAGGCATCCGGCTCCGGTCCCCAACCGGCTAGCGGTGGGGGCCGGAATTCCCACGGGCGTATGGATACGCCCTCGGTCCTTAAGGACTCGGGATGCAGGGCGTATCCATACGCCCTATGTCCTGAAGAGGTTAAACCATGTAGTTGCTGAATGACGCAGAATGGAGCTGGCTGAAGCATCAGTAAACCATATATTGGATGAATGGCACAACCTGGAGGTGGCTGAAGCATCAGTAAAACATATATTAGATGAATGGCACATCCTGGAGTTGGCAGAAGCATTAGGAGACCATTGAAATTTAAGATTTTTTAAATAGAAATGTAACCTTTTTTTAAATAGAAATTTAAGATTTTTTAATTGAAACTGAGGATTTTTAAATAGAAATTTTAACTCCCAAGTTTTAGTGTCCCGCGCCCCGACGTGTGGGTACAAAGGACCAAATCTAACAAGGAGTCACAGGGCAGCACAATGACAGAGCCTGGAGGTGGCATCAGTATGAGGAGACCATATAGTGGCTGAATGGCACAGCCTGGAGTTGGCTGAATGGCACAGCCTGGAGTTGGCTGAAGCATAAGAAGAGACCACATCGTGGCTGAATGAAACATCCTGGAGGTGGCATCAGTATGAGGAGAAAAATAAGGGCAGAAAAATGTGCTGCAGTACGTTTAAAAATACGTATTTTTGTAAAACACCAGCTGGTGATTACTTTTGCCTGGACTTTCACAGTAGGTTGGCCCACAACAGATTAACAGTTAAAAAATAGTACACTACTTAGAGATGTAGGGATGTGATATGCACTTATGAGGGCAGAAAAATGCGGTACAGTACGCTTAAAAACTCTATGTTTTTGTAAAACACCAGTCGGTGATTACTTTTGCCTGGACTTTCACAGTATCTAGGCCCTTGACAGATTAACAGGTACAAAATAGTACACTACTTAGATGTATGTATGTGGTATGCACTTATGAGGGCAGAAAAATGTGGTACAGTAATCCTAAAAAAAATCTCTGTCAAAGACCATTAGGAATGGACTGCTGGGTATTATACCGTCTACAGACTAGTATAACCAGCAGATGATTTGTTGTACAAAGACACAGAATTGTGCTGAAAAATATTCCTCTGCTAAGGTTTATGAAGTTGAGGCAGCTTGTTGAAATGTATGAGGCAACACACAGCTATCTGCACCTCTCTGTATTGCAATGCTGAAGATAGTGACCTGGAGGTTAATAGTTGCAGTAAAAATCCTTTTCAGTGAAAAAAAACACTGCTCTCTGTCCACCAGAACACTGATGTGACTAGGATGTGAAACGGTGCTGGAATGAGCTTTTCTGTGTAACACACACACACAGCGATGTCCATCCTATCTGTATGCAGTGTAATTAATGATATAATGAGCTGCAAAATGGCTGCCGAATATATAGGGTTGTGACATCACAGGGGTTACTGGCTACTAATAGACTGCGTCCTGCATGTGATTCAGGGTCATCCGGCCTCATCCCTTCACACCTTGCCTTCCCACCTTCCCAGCGTTCCTTGCCCCATGTACTGACATGTGGATCTGATTAAATTGAGTTTAATGAAGCGATTTGTGCAATAGAATCGCAGCGATATTTGCATTCCTTGTGAATCCAATATTTCATTAAATTCGTAACGAATTCGGGTTCGTCAGCTTTGGTTCGCTCATCTCATCACAAGTGAAATCTTACACCCCCAGTCAACAATCGGTGGGTTCCTCAGACACAACCCTAAGTTGGCATGGCCCGGGAGCAGTCCATGTCCTCCCATTGCCTCTGTCCTATGCTGTTCTCTCCCACAGAAGTATCGTATGCTGTGGGTTCAGCTTCACTATTTAGTGAGGACGATCTACTAGAGAACTGTTAGTAGCTACTGCCCAGCCAAGAAGTGGAGGAGACATCTGCCGCTTCCTCCACTAGGCGGATAAGTAGTGATGAGGAGAGTGGCATGGGAGGTGGAGTTGCGAGCATTCAGGCTCCTGAAGCAGACACTGTTGAGGAACCTGAGGAGGGCATCAGTGATGTGCAGACACAACTCGATGATGATGATGAAGCCGATTGCACTTGGGAGCCGGGTGCTGAAGGGGCTTCATCATGATCAGGAGAAGAGGGTTGCAGGTTGCCCGTGAGGCAGCAGCTGAGCCAGCAAGGTGGTTGCATGGCTCGCAGAAGTGGAAAGTCTGGAGCCAAACGTACCCCGGGTAGACCACCTGCTTTGCGGCAGCCTACGTTTTCGGGAGGTAGTGGAACAGGGGTTCCTTGAGTTGGCGGCAGTAGCAGTCAATCAGTGCGGACTGTTGGGGGGGGAAATCATCTACTCGGCGGTGTGGCAGTTTTTCATCAAGTATCCGGAGGATGTTAACCTGGCCACATGCAAGATGTGTCGGCAGAAGGTGAAGCGTGGCCAGGGTCCCAATGTTGGGACCACAGCCCTGCGTCAGCATATGCAGCATCACCATGTGCAGGAGAACCGTGGCTCCGATGCAGTGATCCAGCCTGCTGTAGCACCCAGTGGCACGCCGCTGCCTGTTCAGCCAGCCAAGGCTCTACCACCTCAGCCAAAAGGAGCTGTCTGTCATATCCATCTTCTGTCGCTCCAGATGCTCCTCCTACTTAGAGTCAGTCATTCTGCCAGCAATGCATCAGCGAAGCCATGTCCAAGAGACAACAGGATGCACCCACTCATCCAACGGTTGAGAAGCTGAATGTGCTCCTGTCCAAGTTGCTGGTGCTGGAGTCCCTACCTTTTCAGATGGTGGCCTCTGCACCTTTATGAGAACTGATGGCTTGTGCCGTGCTGAGGTGGAGAGTCCAAAGCTGTCATTTCTTTGCTAAAAAGGCAGTACCAGCCCTGAACAATTTTGTGGAACAGAAGGTGGGCCAGTCTTTGAGCCTGTCGGTGTGTACCAAAGTGTACGGCAATGCTGATGTCTGGAGCTGTAACTACGGTCAGGGACAATACATGTCCTTTACGGCTCACTCGGTAAATGTGGTTCCTGCTCAGCCACAAAAGCAACTTGGACAGGTCCCGCCATTTCCGCCTCCATGCTCTCAGGCCATTGGTCCTGTGACAGTGTGTGACTCCGCCTCCTCATCCTCCACCTTGTTCTCAACCTCCACTGCAAGGACAAGTCTCAGTGTCCCTCAAGCATATCATGTGTGCAGCGCAAGGCGGTGTCACGCTGTTCTTCACATGGTTTACCACACACGGGAGGAACTTCTTAAAGTCATTCATCAAGAAATCAAATCATGGCTCACTCTATGAAATTTGGAAATGGTAACCATGGGGACTGACAACGGGAAGAACATCTTGTCTGGGCTGTGACAAGGAAGCCTGAGCCTTGTGCCCTGCATGGCACACGTGATTATTCTGGTTGTCAAGCAGTTCCTGAAGTGTTACCCCCATCTGTAAGACATCCTAACAATGGGAAGTAATTTTTGCATGCACTTCAGCCACTCGTTCACCGCAAAGCACACCCTCCTTGAGCTGCAGCGTCAGAACATCATTCCCCAACATAGTCTGATTTGTGATGTTTTCACACGTTGGAATTCCACCCTCCATATGTTGGACCGACTATACGAACAGAGAAAAGCCATCACTGATTTCTTGATGATCCAAGTGCATAGGGGGACTCCCCTGTGTAACTTCAATGTCAACCAGTGGCAGCTCATACGTGACACCTGTCGTTTGCTCAGGCCCTTTGAGGAAGCCACATTATTAGTCAGACAACAGGTTTACGGGATGAGCAACGTCATTCCACTGCTTCATTTTCTACAACATGTGTTGGAAAAAATGGCTGGTCAGGGCACTGGAGACATGGCACCTACATCTTATGGCCACATGAGCCCTGTGGGGGCTGAATTGGCAGAGGAGGAGGAGGGGGACAGTGGAGCACAGTTTAGGTTTCGCCAAATGGGTGGTTTTTATAGTTATCTGACAGGAGAGGAGGAGCAGGAGCAGCCAGCAGAGCTAGAGGGTTATGAGGAAGACAAGACAGATGACCCAGGCACACCGTGGCAGTATGCAGTGGAAATGGAGGCAGCGGGATGACTTCTGGATCTCCACCTTATAGGACCCTCGCTACCACCCTAAAATAGGGGCCTTCTTTACACACACTGAGAGGGAGGACAAACTAACTACAGAGACATCCTATGTAGTCAGTTGGCTGATGCCTATCTGAGCCATCGTCCACCCTCTCGCATTTCTGACTCGGAGTGCCCTCTGCGCTCACCTTCCACTTCTATGTCTGCTGGGGAGGGGTAGGGTGGCATGAGCAGTACCAGCTCCATCAGCAGCAGCCTGAGTCTACAGTCGTTGATGAGTTACTTTCTTCACCAGCATAGTGAAACAACTCATCAACAGCAGGTAGACCTGGAGCAGGACCTGAACCTGCAGGTGGTGGCATTCCTTGACATAACCATGCCAACACACCTTAAAGAGCCACTGGACTTCTGGGCATCCAAACTTGATTTGTGGCCGCAACTAGCAGAGTTTGCCCTGGAAAAGCTGTCCTGCCCAGGGGGCCATAGTAACCCAAAGAAGAACTCGTCTGGCCACAAAAAATGTGAAGAGACTGACCTTTGTGAAGATGAATCAGGCATGGATGAGCCAGGATTTCCACCCACCAGTGCCTGATGCATCAGAGTAGATTGACCATAGTGCCACACCAACACTTCACAAATGTGTATAGTGCAAAACATATTTAGGCTGCTGCTTCCTAGTTACAGGAATTCCTTCGCATCAGACCACAAGTAAGTATTGAGGGTATGCATTAGCTTAAACCTAACTTTTCTTAGGATAAAATATATGGACCGCAACTTTTTTTTTCATATCTAAGAAAAGGAAAGGTGTGCAAAAAACACCATGTGCCACCTACACCACCAAACATTAATGTGATGCCAATACCTCTACAAGGTGGAAGGCAACAACGTATGGTCCATTGTAACAGGTGGGGGTAAAAACTTCCCCTGTAAGGCCCTACTCTTGCACTATTAATTCCCTTCTTGGCAAGTGTTACTCACCCTAAAAAGGGCGGCCCCACACAGGAACCTCTCCTTACTTCCACCTAATTTTTATGTGGAAACAGGGAGAGGTTCCTGTGTGGGGCTGCCCTATTTTGGATGAGTAACACTTGCCAAGAAGGGAATTAATAATGCGAGAGTAGGGCCTTACAGGGGAAGTTTTTACCCCCCACTCGTTAAAATGGACCATATGTTGTTCCCTTCCACCTTTTAGAGGTCTTTGCATCACATCAATACCTGATGGTGTAGGTGGCACATGGTGTTTTTCGCACACCTTTCCTTTTGTTAAATAAAAAATAATAATTGGGTACGTATATTTTATGTATAAAGGGGGGGGGGTACACTTTCCTCAAGTCTGGGCTTGATTGTCACCAATAAATGGGTGTATATAAAATATATGTAAAAAATTATGTAGATCTAGTGAATTTATATAAAACAATTTATTATTACAATGATAGGGCTTGTGGTGTCCTTTGTAGGGCCCTTACATCGGACTCATCACGATAAGCAAGGTAGTGAATGTATAAAATATTCATACGGCACAGGAATAGAGTGTGCCTCTTACCAGCAATGTCCTGGAGCCTGGTTGCCGGAAAAGGTTTTCGCTTGGGAGACGTCCACTGGCAGGCGGGATGCGTACAACCTCGGAAGCGTGCTCTGGTAAATTTCTTGCAATCCGAGGAATGATGGAAAAGATCGACGGGTTTGCCAATACTGGGGTACAGGTCATAGAGGCTAGAAACGTTTCAAAGTGCTCATCTACCACTTTTTCAATAGCAAAAAAGAGGTAGATGAGTACCTCAAAACACGTCTAGCTTCTATCACCTGTACCCCAGTATTGGCAAACCCAATGATCTTTACCATCATTCACCGGATCGCAGGAAATTTACCGGAGCATGCTCTCTGGGTTTGTGTGCATCCCATCTGCCAGCAGACGTCTCCCCAGCGAAAACCTTTTTCCAGCAACCAGGCTCCAGGACATTGCTGGTAAGAGGCACAGTTTGCCAAATCCACTCAAAACTTTCCCTCTGCCGCCGGGGTAGAGTGGTCCACATTTGAGGGGCCTCCAGTGCTGCAGAGCGCAGCCTCATGCACCCACAGGATTACAATTAAGAAACTATCTATATCCCACTCACCAATCTCTATCCCTGTGCCGCCAGGATAGAGTGGGATACACACAAGGAAACCCCAGCGCCGCAGAGCGCATTGATTTCAACCCCTTACCAACACACTGCCGCATGCAGTATACTGGCCAGATATGAGATATACAGAGACATTGCTACTCAGACTATTTGTAATCAACCATACAAGGCACGATCTCCGTGCATACATCTATAAGCGCTACAGACTATTTGCCACACTGGGATACCAGCACTTTTTTACCCTGAATATTATATGTCTATTTTATTTATTGTATTTCATTGTATGAATATTTTATACATTCACTACCTTGCTTATCGTGGTGAGTCCGATGTAAGGGCCCCACAAAGGACATCGCAAGCACTATCATTGTAATAATACATTTTTTTAAATTAATTCACTGGATCTACATCATTTTTTACATATATTTTATATACACCCATTTATTGGTGACAATCAAGCCCAGACTTGAGGAAAGTGGACCCCCCACTTTATACATTGTTCGCAGGTTGTATGGGATAGACAACCTTTTTCACATTAGTACTCGTTTGGCAGTAATACTATTGTTCCTATTGTCGGGTTGCAGCTACCTATACACGTTTTTACATATATTTTATCCTAAGAATATTATTAAAAGTTAAGTTTTACGTAATGCATATCCTCAATACTTACTTGTGCACACTAACACTTTTACAAAAGACTGTTTTCTTCTGCCTACCTGCCTCAGCTTCTAATCTGATCCCGCCACCCGTCTGATGCCACACATCTGTCAGGATTCGGCAGGCTGGAGGTGGATCCTCTGTGTCAGAGAGGGATTGGCATGGACCGTGCCGGCGGACCGGTTCTAAGTTGCTACTGGTTTTCACCAGAGCCCGCCGCAAAGCGGGATGGTCTTGCAGCGGTGGTAGCAACCAGGTCGTATCCACTGGCAATGGCTGAACCTCTCTGACTGCTGAGATAAGCGCGGTACAAGGGATTAGGCAAGAGCAAGGTCGGACGTAGCAGAAGGTCAGGGCAGGCAGCAAGGATCGTAGTCAGGGGCAACGGCAAGAGGTCTGGAACACTGGCTTGGGATACACAAGGAACGCTTTCACTGGCACAATGGCAACAAGATCCGGCAAGGAAGTGAAGGGGAAGTGAGGTAATATAAGGAAGTGCACAGGTGAACACACTAATTAAAACCATGCGCCAATCAGTGGCGCACTGGCCCTTTAAATCGAAGAGAGCCGGCGCGCGCGCGCGCCCTAGGGAGCGGGGCCGCGCGCACCGGGACAGCACAGATGGGGAACGAGTCTGGTAAGCGGGTCGGGATGCGCACCGCGAGCGGGCGCGTCCTGCATCGTGAATCGCATCCCGGCTAGGGTCATTATCGCAGCGTTCCCGGTCAGCGAGTCCGACCGGGGCGCTGCGAACAGGAGAACGCTGCGAGCGCTCCGGGGAGGAGCGGGGACCTGGAGCGCTCGGCGTAACAGTACCCCCCCCCTTGGGTCTCCCCCTCTTTTTTGAACCTGAAAATTTGAGAATAAGGTCCTTGTCGAGAATGTTATCCTCGGGTTCCCATGACCTCTCCTCAGGGCCGCAATTCTCCCAATCTACAAGAATTTTTTTTTTACCTCTGACCATCTTGGATGCGAGAATTTCTTTAACCGAGAAGACATCTGAGGACCCGGAGACAGGAGTAGGAGCAACAACCTTGGGAGAGAAGCGGTTAAGGATAAGCGGTTTAAGGAGAGAGACATGAAAAGCATTGGGAATACGGAAAGAGGGGGGAAGAAGGAGTTTGTAGGAGACAGGATTGATTTGGCACTTGATTTTAAAGGGTCCAAGATAACGTGGTCCCAGTTTATAACTGGGGACACGGAAGCAGATATACTTGGCAGAGAGCCACACTTTGTCTCCAGGAGCAAAGACAGGAGGAGTTCTTCTTTTTTTGTCGGCATGTTTCTTCATCCGGGATGAGGCCTGTATGAGGGATTTTTGAGTCTCTTTCCAGATGGTGGAGAAGTCCCGGGTAACCTCATCAGCAGCGGGCAAACCAGAAGGCGTGGGAGTGGGGAGGGGGGGAAGAGGGTGACGGCCGTACACCACAAAGAACGGGGATTTAGCGAAGGACTCAGAGACTTTGAAATTGTACGAGAATTCGGCCCGTGGTAGAAGATCGGCCCAATCATCCTGGCGGGAGGAAACAAAATGTCGGAAATAGTCACCAAGAACCTGGTTAACTCTCTCCACTTGCCCATTGGATTGGGGATGATAGGAAGACGAGAAGTTTAATTTGATTTTAAGCTGATTACAGAGGGCCCTCCAGAATTTCGACACAAATTGAACGCCTCTATCCGAGACGATATGTGTGGGAAGCCTGTGAAGGCGAAAAATGTGCACAAAATTTTTTTTGCCAACTGTGGTGCAGAAGGAAGACCTGGAAGTGGAATAAAATGTGCCATCTTGGAGAAACGATCAACGACCACCCAAATGACTGTGTTGCCATGGGATAAAGGCCGGTCTGTTATAAAGTCCATAGCAATTTGAGACCATGGTAGCTCAGGAACAGGCAGAGGATGAAGGAGGCCGGCAGGCTTCTGACGAGGAGTTTTGTCCCGGGCACAGACTGTACAAGCCCGAACAAAATCAGTAACATCTGCTTCCAGGGTAGGCCACCAATAAAAACGAGAGATGAGCTGGATGGACTTTTTGACGCCAGCATGGCCGGCGAGATGTGAGGAGTGTCCCCACCTGAGGATTAGTGTTGAGCGGCATAGGCCAT
Organism: Hyla sarda; assembly: GCF_029499605.1. Classification (NCBI taxonomy): domain Eukaryota; kingdom Metazoa; phylum Chordata; class Amphibia; order Anura; family Hylidae; genus Hyla; species Hyla sarda. Next base: position 453,453,201 of record NC_079190.1, read on the forward strand.
ATTCGAATTCGCGAATATTCGCGAATATATGGACGAATATTCGTCATATTCGCGAATATTCGCATATTCGTAATATTCTCGTTTTATTTTCGCGTATGCGAATATTCGCATGTGCGAAAATTAACATATGCGAAAATTTGCATATACAAAAATTTGCATAATCGAAAATTTGCATCTGCAAATTTTCGCATATGCGAAAATTCGCACACCAGTCTCACACAGTAGTATTAGAGCCTTCTTACACCACATAAGCTGGAAGCAGAGAGGGGTGATCACTGTGATGTGTACTGTGAAAAAATAAAATAAAAAAAAACGAATATTTGTAATTACGAATATATTGCGCTATATTCGCGAATATTCGCGAATTCCTGAATATGCGATATTCGCGAATAAAATTCGAATTGCGAATATTCGCGAGCAACACTACTGAGGATCCTGAGGCGCTGGCGTGGAGGGACGAAGGTCTTTCCAGGAGGAGTTTGTCTGATGGAAGCTGGGGAAGCGGAGATCAGACACTCAGGAGGAATAATGTGTTGCAGGGAGGCTTCCATTTCTGAGGCATCCGAGGAGCGAGAAAGGGCGTCAGCCCTGATGTTCTTGTCAGCAGGGCAAAAATGAATCTCAAAGTTAAAACGGGCAAAAAACAACGACCACCTAGCCTGGCGTGGGTTCAGTCGTTGGGCAGACTGAAGATAAGAGAAATTCTTGTGATCAGTGTATATAATAATTGGGTATTTGGACCCCTCCAGCAGGTGCCTCCATTCCTCGAGGGCCAGTTTTATGGCCAGTAGTTCTCGATCACCAATGGAGTAGTTTTTCTCCGCCGGAGAGAAGGTCCTAGAAAAGAAACCACAAGTAACGTTATGTCCAGAAGAGTTTTTTTTGTAGGAGTACAGCTCCAGCTCCCACCGAGGAGGCGTCTACCTCTAGGGAGAAGGGTTTAGATGGATCAGGTCTGGAGAGTACGGGAGCAGAAGAAAAGGCAGTTTTGAGACGGTTGAATGCCTCATCCGCTTGAGGAGGCCAGGACTTAGGGTTTTCTTGGTTAGGGCCACAATTGGGGCTACAATGGTGGAAAAATGTGGAATAAATTGTCTGTAGTAATTGGCAAACCCCAAGAAACGTTGGATAGCTCGAAGTCCGGAGGGGCGTGGCCAATCCAACACGGCCGACAGTTTGTCCGGGTCCATTTGAAGTCCCTGGCCAGAGACTAAATATTCTAGGAAGGGTAGAGATTGGCATTCAAAGAGACATTTCTCCATCTTGGCATATAACTGATTGTCCCGGAGTCTCTGAAGAACCAGGCGGACATGAGGGCAGTGTTCTTCGAGGTGAGAAGAGAAAATCAAAATGTCGTCCAAGTAGACCACAACACAGGTATATAATAAATAATTTACAAAGTCCTGGAAGACGGCAGGGGCGTTGCAAAGCACAAAGGGCATAACCAGATATTCAAAGTGTCCGTCTCTGGTGTTAAATGAGGTCTTCCACTCGTCCCCTTCCCTGATGCGGATGAGATTATATGCACCTCTTAAATCCAATTTGGTAAAGATGTTGGCGCCACGTAGGCGGTCAAAGAGTTCCGAGATAAGAGGCAGGGGATAGCGTTTTTTTATACTGATTTTATTAAGACCGCGGTAATCAATGCATGAATGAACCGTCTTTTTTGGAGACAAAGAAGAACCCTGCTCCGGCAGGGGAGGAAGACTTGCGGATAAATCCCCTTTTTACATTTTCTTGGATGTACTCCGTCATGGCTTGTGTTTCAGGAGCAGAAAGGGGATAGATTCTGCCCCGGGGTGGAGTAGTACCAGGGAGGAGATCAATAGGACAGTCATAAGGCCTGTGAGGAGGCAAAGTCTCTGCTTGTTTTTTGCAAAAAACATCAGCAAAGTCCAGATAGGCCTTGGGGAGACCTGGTATCGGAGGAGCCATAGGGTTTTGACTGGCAGGACTGGGAGCAGACATAAGGCATTTTTTGTAGCAAGAAGTACCCCAGTTCTTGATTTCCCCGGTGGTCCAGTCAAGGGTAGGGGAATGGCGTTGAAGCCAAGGTAGTCCGAGAAGAATTTCAGAAGTGCAGTTAGAAAGTACCAGAAATTCAATCTTTTCGTGATGGGGTCCAATGCACATTAAGAGGGGTTCTGTGCGGTAACGCACAGTACAGTCCAATCTTTCACCATTAACTGAGGCGATGTAGAGAGGTCTGGCGAGACTGGTCACTGGAATGTTGAACCTGTTAACGAAAGAGGCCAAAATAAAATTTCCTGCAGATCCAGAATCCAAGAAGGCCACAGCTGAGAAGGAGGAGTTAGAAGAAGAAATCCGCACAGGCACAGTAAGACGTGGAGAAGCAAAGTTCACACCCAGGGTTGTCTCATCTTTGTGCGGAATCGGAGTGCGTCTTTCCTGACGTGGAGGACGGATAAGACAATCCTTCAAAAAGTGTTCGGTACTGGCACAGTACAGGCATAGGTTCTCATTGCGGCGGCGTGTCCTCTCTTGTGGTGTCAGGCGAGACTGGTCTACTTGCATAGCCTCCACGGCGGAAGGCACAGGAACAGATTGCAGCGTACCAGAGAAGAGAGGAGCCAGGGAGAGAAACCGCCTAGTGCGAACAAAGTCCATATCCTGGCGGAGCTCCTGGCGTCTTTCGGAAAAACGCATGTCAATGCGGGTGGCCAAATGAATAAGTTCATGCAGGTTGGCAGGGATTTCTCGTGCGACCAGCACATCTTTGATGTTACTGGATAGGCCTTTTTTGAAGGTCACGCAGAGGGCCTCGTTATTCCAAGATAATTCGGAGGCGAGAGTACGGAATTGGATGGCGTACTCCCCTACTGAAGAATTACCCTGGACCAGGTTCAGCAGGGCAGTCTCGGCAGAAGAGGCTCGGGCTGGTTCCTCGAAGACACTTCGAATCTCCGCAAAGAAAGAGTGTACAGAGGCAGTGACAGGATCATTGCGGTCCCAGAGCGGTGTGGCCCATGACAGAGCCTTCCCAGACAGGAGACTAACCATGAAAGCAACCTTTGACTGTTCAGTTGGGAATTGGTCCGACATCATCTCCAAATGCGGGGAACATTGCGAGAGAAAACCACGGCAAAGTCTAGAGTCCCCATCAAACTTGTCCGGCAATGATAAACGGAGGCTGGATGCGGCCACTCGCTGCGGAGGAGGTGCAGGAGCTGGTGGAGGAGATGGTTGCTGGAGCTGTGGTAGAAGCTGCTGTAGCATAACAGTCAGTTGAGACAGCTGTTGGCCTTGTTGCGCTATCTGTTGCGACTGCTGGGCGACCACCGTGGTAATGTCAGCGACAACTGGCAGCGGGACCTCAGCGGGATCCATGGCCGGATATACTGTCAGGATTCAGCAGGCTGGAGGTGGATCCTCTGTGTCAGAGAGGGATTGGCGTGGACCGTGCCAGCGGACCGGTTCTAAGTTGCTACTGGTTTTCACCAGAGCCCGCCGCAAAGCGGGATGGTCTTGCAGTGGCGGTAGCAACCAGGTCGTATCCAACGGCAACGGCTCAAACTCTCTGACTGCTGAGATAAGCGCGGTACAAGGGATTAGGCAAGAGCAAGGTCGGACGTAGCAGAAGGTCAGGGCAGGCAGCAAGGATCGCAGTCAGGGGCAACGGCAAGAGGTCTGGAACACTGGCTTGGGATACACAAGGAACGCTTTCACTGGCACAATGGCAACAAGATCCGGCAAGGAAGTGAAGGGGAAGTGAGGTAATATAGGGAAGTGCACAGGTGAACACACTAATTAAAACCATGCTCCAATCAGTGGTTCACTGGCCCTTTAAATCTCAGAGAGCCGGCGCGCGCGCGCCCTAGGGAGCTGGGCCGAGCATGCCAGGACAGCACAGACGGGGAAAGAGTCTGGTAAGCGGGTCGGGATGCGCACCGCGAGCGGGCGCGTCCCGCATCGCGAATCGCATCCCGGCTTGGGACATTATCGCAGCGTTCCCGGTCAGCGGGTCCGACCGGGGCGCTGCGAACAGGAGAACGCTGCAATCACTCCGGGGAGGAGCGGGGACCCGGAGCGCTCGGCGTAACAACATCTGATGCCAAGTTCTCCTTCTTTCACCCACCTTTGTCACCGCATCACTTTCTGGACTCCTGATGCTGCTGGTGCCACCTCCAAGCTGTCTCATTCTGCCACCATATGTCCTCCTCATGCTGATACCAGCTCCAGGCTGTCTCATTCTGCCACCGTATGTTCTCATGCTGATGCCAGCTCCAGATTGTTCAAGTCTGCCACATATGTTCTACTTATGCTGATTGCAGCTCCAGGCTTTCTCATTCTGCCACCATACATTCACCTCATGCTGATACCAGCTCCAGACTATGTCTTTCTTCCACCATATGTTCTCCTCATGCTTGCGCCACCTCCAGGCTGTGTTATTCAGCCACTCTATGGTCTCCTCATGCTGCCACCACCTCCAGGCTGTGTTATTCAGCCACTCTATGGTCTCCTCATGCTTCCACCACCTCTAGGCTGTGTCATTCAGCCACTATATGGTCTCCTCATGCTTTTGCCACCTCTAGGCTGTGTCATTCAGCCACTTTATGGTCTCATCAGGCTGTTACCATCTCCAGGCTGTGTCATTTTGCCAGATTATGGTCTTCTCATGCTGCTGCCACCTCCATCCTGTGTCACTTTGCCACCATGTGGTCTCCTCATGCTGCTGGCACAATAAATAAAACTTTTTATGTACATCCATTTGAAATCTTTCATTTAAATGTTAAAAAATATCTTTAATCTTTTCCATTGTGAGGCTCTATGGTCTTGTCAGGCTTGTTGCCACCTCCATGCTGTGTCATTCAGCCACTGTATGGTCTCCTCATGCTGCTGCCACCTCCAGGCTGTGTCATTCAGCCACTATATGGTCTCCTCATACTGCCACCATCTCCAGGCTGTGTCATTCTGCCGCCATATGGTCTCCTTATACTGATGCCACCTCCAGGCTCTGTCATTCTGCTGCTTTACTACTGCTAATGTATGTTTGTCATATTGTGACTAAGAACAGTAATCTGTGATCTTCAGAGAAAGAGTTCCACTAAGGTTGTAATTTAGCAGTACTGGACTAATTCACAAATTTTTCAACTGTTCCATTGCCATATGGTTATTAAACTAAAGTGCACCCATACTTAAGCATGGGCTTATTTACACCAATGTTTTTTTCTGCCGACAAGTCTGCTTCTTCATTCATATATTTCAGTCATAGTGTCCTGTTTTTAACACACTACAGATGCACATATGTCCACATAAGGATCGCAAAAAAGAGTAAAGCTAAACAGCATCACTGGATAAACAGTTAAACCCCATTTTGTGTTTATATATATATATATATATATATATATATATATATATATGACCTAACTTTAAAGGGAATCTGTTATCTGTATTTGTAGCAGACACTGTTGAATAGATGTTAGGATATAAAAGCAAACTGTACCTTTCCTATAGCTGAAGGTGGTGGCCAAACCTATAAAATTGCATTTCTATTTCTCAGCCAAGTGTCAAGGAGGTGAAACCAAGCTGCTCAAGTGGCACCTCTGTGACTGAGGCCAAGCGCCCTGACACTGGGCAGCACATTTCTCTCCAGAATGTTTTAATAGTCTTGAAATTTTATTGTAGCCTTAATGGATTTAAGACACTCTGTGACAAAGGCAGCAAAGCAGCCTGAAAACTTAACTGAGCCTCCTCCATGCTTCACAGTAGGCACAGTGGTGGATATTTATCAAAACCTGTCCAGAGGAAAAGTTGCTGAGTTGCCCATAGCAACCAATCAGACCTCTTCTTTCATTTTGCAGAGGCCTTGTTAAAAAGGAAAGAAGCAATCTGATTGGTTGCTATGGGCAACTCAGCAACTTTTTCTCTGGACAGGTTTTGATAAATCTCCCCCACCATTCTTTTCTTTGTAGGCTTTATTTTCCTTATTTGAACATATAGCTGATGTGACTTGCAGAAAAGCTCACGTTTTGTCTCATCTGTCCAAAGGAGAAGCCACAAAGCTTTTTGGAGAGTGTCCTTTGGACAGATGAGACAAAACTGAAGATTTTTTGACAAGTCACATCAGCTTTATGTTTGCAGACACAAAAATTAAGCATACAAAGAAAATAATACGGTACCTACTGTGAACCATGAAGAAGGCTCGGTTATGTTTTGCTTTGCTGCATCTGGCACAAGATATCTGAAATCTGTACATGGTGCAATTAAAGATCAAGACTGAAGAAAAGTAGGATAGAAAAGAGCACTATTCGAATCCAACGGTCCGTGTTAGAGATGGGCAATTTACCAAAAAAATTCTGTTAGATCCGCATATATTTGTGGTGAATCGCTATTAAAACAGCTATTTCTGGGCTACAGAGAGCCTCAATAGGGGCATAGGGTGTGTGCCGGGGTATTGGAATAATGCTGTTATTATGTAGTATGCCCCCTGTCTGCTCTGTGGTTGCTTGCAGTCTTTGAATGGGAAGTGCTTCCTGTGATGATCTCAATTGGCAGACTATGGAATGACTTCTAAACTCTCCCTGCCTGCCTGCATTGATGTGGGCTTGAGGTCAATGGATTTCCCCTGTGCTGATCTGTATTGTCAGTAAAGCTGATTAGTGACCACATAGTGTCTGCTCTCTCTCTCTCTAGCTAGAACAAAATGCGGGCTTGAGTTGAATATATTTACCGCTGTAAAGATCTGTATTGTCAGTAATGGTGATTAGTGCGTACACACGCAAAATGCCTGTCTTCGGCATTGGGTGTCCTGAAATATCCTGAAATGCCCCCTGTTGTCTGTAGAAAAGAACACAAGCGACAGTGAGGGTGAGCTTCTGCTATATTCTTTACATTATGATGGAAATTTCCATAATATCAAGACATGCTGGAGGGAAATGTGCTGCCCAGTGTAGCAGGTCATGGGTCCTCCAACAGAATTATGTTCCAAAACACACAACCGAGACAGCTGGAGCAGGATCTTATGAGGAGTGGGCCAAGATATCTGCAGTCTGGACAGCTGGAGCAGTATATATTAAGAGGAGTGGGCCAAGATACCTTCAGTCTGGAGAAGACACCTGATACAACTCGAGAAGGATCTTATGAGCAGGATCTTATGAGAAGTGGGCCAAGATACCTGCAGTCTAGAGAAGAGACCTTCTCACCTGAGACAGCCGGAGCAGGCTCTTATGAGGAGTGGGCCCAGATATCTGCAGTCTGGAGAAGACACCTTCTCACCTGAGACTGCTGGAGCAGGATCTTATGAGGAGTAGGGCCAAGATACCTGCAGTCTAGAGAAGACACCTTCACACCTGAGACAGCCGGAGCAGGATCTTATGAGGAGTGGTCCAAGATACCTGCAGTCTGGAGAAGACACCTTCACACCTGAGACAGCTGGAGCAGGATCTTATGAGGAGTGGTCCAAGATACCTGCAGTCTGGAGAAGACACCTTCTCACCTGAGACAGCTGGAGCAGGATCTTATGAGGAGTGGTCCAAGATACCTGCAGTCTGGAGAAGACACCTTCTCACCTGAGACAGCTGTAGCAGGATCTTATGAGGAGTGGGCGAAGATACCTGTAATCTGGAGAAGACACCTTCACACCTGAGACTGCTGGAGCAGTACTGTATCTTATGGATTGCAGTGACTGTCTCAAAAGGTTTAAACAAAATATAAGGCTCAGGTACCATCATTTCTGTCCAGGCCAGTTTCATTATTTTTTTTTTCTGTTGAACCATGATAATAAAACAATATCTGATTATCATCAGTTTATTTTTAGTAAATTTGGATTTATTATTACTTTAGTTTCAAGTTATTTCAGTAAAAAATGTTAGGTTTTCTGTCTTTAACGAAAGGGTACCAACCATTTTGTCAACAACTGTATATTGCTACTGTTGCCAAGAGTCAAAGAGGCGTAACCTCCCATCCCTCTTAAAGGGGTATTCCGAGAGTCAAAGAGGCATTCCCGTCTCATCCCTCTTAACCCCTTAACCCCTTAAGGACTCAGGGTTTTTCCGTTTTTGCACTTTCGTTTTTTCCTCCTTACCTTTTAAAAATAACAACCCTTTCAATTTTCCACCTAAAAATCCATATTATGGCTTCTTTTTTGCGTCGCCAATTATACTTTGCAGTGACATTAGTCATTTTACCCAAAAATGCACGGCGAAACGAGAAAAAAAAATCATTGTGCGACAAAATTGAAGAAAAAACGCCTTTTTGTAACTTTTGGGGGCTTCCGTTTCTACGCAGTGCATATTTTGGTAAAAATGACACCTTATCATTATTCTGTAGGTCCATACGGTTAAAATGATACCCTACTTATATAGGTTTGATTTTGTCGCACTTCTGGAAAAAATCACAACTACATGCAGGAAAATTTATACGTTTAAAAATGTCATCTTCTGACCCCTATAACTTTTTTATTTTTCCACGTACAGGGCGGTATGAGGACTAATTTTTTGCGCTGTGATCTGAAGTTTTTATCGGTATGATTTTTGTTTTAATCAGACTTTTTGATCACTTTTTATTCATTTTTTAATGGTATAGAAAGTGACCAAAATACGCTTTTTTGGACTTTGGAATTTTTTTGCGCGTACGCCATTGACCGTGCGGTTTAATTAATGATATATTTTTATAGTTCGGACATTTACACACGCGACGATACCACATATGTTTATTTTTATTTTTTTTTACACTGTTTTATTTTTTTTATGGGAAAAGGGGGGTGATTCAAACTTTTATTAGGGAAAGGGTTAAATGACCTTTATTAACACTTTTTTTTTACATTTTTTTTGCAGTGTTATAGGTCCCATAGGTACCTATAACACTGCTCACACTGATCTTTTACACAGATCACAGGCGTGTATTAACACGCCTGTGATCAGTGTTATCGGCGCTTGACTGCTCCTGCCTGGATCTCAGGCACGGAGCAGTCATTCGCCGATCGGACACCGAGGAGGCAGGTAAGGGCCCTCCCGGTGTCCTGTCAACTGTTCGGGACGCCGCCATTTCACCGCGGCGGTCCCGAACAGCCCGACTGAGCAGCCGGGTCACTTTCACTTTCACTTTAGAAGCGGCGGTCAGCTTTGACCGCCGCTTCTAAAGGGTTAATACCGCACATCGCCGCAATCGGCGATGTGTGGTATTAGCCGCGGGTCCCGGCCGTTGATGAGCGCCGGGACCGATGCGATATGATGCTTCATATCGCGGGAGCCGGCGCAGGACGTAAATATGCGTCGTTAAGGGGTTAAGGACCAAGCCCATTTTAATCTTAAGGACCAGGCCAATTTTATTTTTGTGTTTTCGTTTTTTCCTTCTCGCCTTCTAAAATCCATAACTCCTTTATGTTCCCATCTACAGACCCATATAAGGGCTTGTTTTTTGCATGACCAATTGTACTTTGTAATGAAACCTCTCATTTTACCATAAAATGTATGGCGAACCCCAAAACATTTTTTTTAGAAAGGAAATTTAAATGAAAACCAACATTTTTTACATTTTGAAGGGTTTTGTTTTCACTCTATACACTTTACGGTAAAAATGACATGAGTTCTTCATTCTGTGGGTCAATACTATTAAAATAATACCCATGGTTAGATACTTTTATATGTATTTTTGTACCGCTTAAAAAAAATCTAAAACTTTTTGTACAAAATCATTAATCTAAAATCGCCTTATTTTGACAACCTATAACTTTTTCATTTTTCCCTATATAGGGTGGTATGAGGGCTCATTTTTTGCATCTGTCATCTGTACTTTTTTTATCAATACCACATTTGCATATATAAAACTTTTAGATAATTTATTATTATTTTTTTAAATAAAATGTGACAAAAAAGCATCATTTTTGGACTTTATTTTATTTTTTACATTTACTCCATTCACCATATGGGATAATTAACATTATATTTTGATAGTATGGACATTTACGCACGCGGCGATACCAAATATGTTTATAAAAAAAAAAACGCTTTTTGGGGGTAAAATGGGAAAAACTGACAATTTTCATTTTTATTGGGGGAGTGGATTTTTCACTTTTTTTTACTTTTTATTTTTACATTTTTCAGCTTTTATTTTACACTTTTTATGTCCCCATAGGGGACTATCTATAGCAATCATTTGATTGCTAATACTGTGCAGTGCTATGCATTGGACACAGCACTGCTCAGTATTATTGGTGATCTTCTCCTCTGGTCTGCTCGATCTTAGACCAGAGCAGAAGACCCAGGGAGACGGCCGGAGCCAGGTGAGGGGACCTCCGGCCGCCATGCTGGATGATCGGATCGCTGCGGCAGCACTGCGGGCGATTATCCATTCAAAGTGCCGCACTGCCGCAGATGGTGTGATCTGTATTGATCACAGCATCTGAGGGGTTAATGGCGTACATCCGCGCGATTGTGGATTTCGGCCATTACCAGCAGATCCCCGGCTGCTACTAGCATCCGGAACCTGCCATGTATGACGCGAGCACCGTTTTGATGCTCGCGGTCATACACAGGGCGTAAATGTACGTCCTGGTGCGGGAAGTCACGCCAAACCAGGACGTACATTTACTTCCGTGGTCATTAAGGGGTTAAAGGGGTATTCCAAGACCGGGAAGTGATGTCACGCCACGCCCCCTGCATTCATTTCTATGGGAAGACAATAGACATGAATGGAATCACGTCCTGGTCTCGGAGGCAGCTCCCGCAAAGAATGCAAGGGGCTGCACCGAGATAGCGGGGGTCTCAGTGGAGGGACCCCTGCGATCAGATATCTTATCCCCTATCCTTTGGACAGGGAATAAGATGTATAAAGCCGTAATACCCCTTTAACAGCGTTCAAACAATGTCATCAGTTTGTAACGTTAATTGTTATTGACAGATTTCCTTTAATGGAAAATATTTTGATCTAGAATTAACATGTATACTGAATAAAATGTGTTGACACAACCTTACATTGCCCTGTAGTACCTCTTTTATACTGGACATCCCATTTTAAGCATTTGATTGTGTAGACCACATTAATTGAATTGCAGTTTATCAATGTTCTCACTCTTTTTTGTGTGTACAAAAGGAAAAGTTGATTTATTGCATACAGATGTGTCCTTCCTTACCTTTCCTCTTGGCTTGACATATTCCTCTCTGTGTGTGACAGGATGGCCAACTATTAGCAGTCATTCATACTTTATATATTCATGTGTGGTCAACCAAAGATTGTTGCATGAATTAACCCCTTCAGGACCAAGCCCATTTTGGCCTTAAGGACCGGAGCGTTTTTTGCACATCTGACCACTGTCACTTTAAACATTAATAACTCTGAAATGCTTTTAGTTATCATTCTGATTCCGAGACTGTTTTTTAGTGACATATTCTACTTTAACATAGTGGTAAATTTTTGTCGATACTTGCATCCTTTCTTGGTGAAAAATCCGTAAATTTGATGAAAAATTTGAAAATTTTGCATTTTTCTAACTTTGAAGCTTTCTGCTTGTAAGGAAAATGGAATACATTTTTTTTTGTTCACATATACAATATGTCTACTTTATGTTTGCATCATAAAATTGACAAGTTTTTACTTTTGAAAGACATCAGAGGGCTTCAACGGTCAGCAGCAATTTTCCGATTTTTCACAAAATTTTCAAACTCTGTATTTTTGAGGGACCCGTTCAGCCTTGAAGTGGATTTGAAGGGTCTTCATATTAGAAATACCCCATAAATGACCCCATTATAAAAACTACACCCCCCAAAGTATTCAAAATGACATTCAGTCAGCGTTTTAACCCTTTAGGTGTTTCACACGAATAGCAGCAAAGTGAAGGAGAAAATTCACAATCTTCATTTTTTACACTCACATGTTCTTGTAGACCCAATTTTTGAATTTTTACAAGGGGTAAAAGGAGAAAAATTTTACTTGTTTTTGTAGCCCAATTTCTCTCGAGTAAGCACATGCCTCATATGTCCATGTAAAGTGTTCGGCGGGCGCAGTAGAGGGCTCAGAAGGGAAGGAGCGACAAGGGGATTTTGGAGAGTACGTTTTTCTGAAACGGTTTTTGGGGGGCATGTTGCATTTAGGAAGCCCTTATGGTGCCAGAACAGCAAAAAAAACACATGGCATACCATTTTGGAAACTAGACCCCTCGGGGAACGTAACAAGGGGTAAAGTGAGCCTTTATACCCCACAGGTGTTTCACGGCTTTTGCAAATGTAAAAAAAAAAAAAGTTTTTACCTAAAATGCTTGTTTTCCCAAAAATGTTACATTTTTAAAAAGGGTAATAGCAGAAAATACCCCTAAAAATTTGAAGCCCAATTTCTCCCGATTCAGAAAACACCCCATATGGGGGTGAAAAGTGCTCTGCTGGCGCACTACAGGTCTCGGAAGAGAAGGAGTCACATTTGGCTTTTTGAAAGCAAATTTTGCTCTGGGGGCATGCCGCATTTAGGAAGCCCCTATGGTGCCAGGACAGCAAAAAAAAAAAAACACATGGCATACTATTTTGGAAACTAGACCCCTCGGGGAACGTAACAAGGGGTTAAGTGAACCTTTATACCGCACATGTATAAAACATTTTTTTTAACCTAAAATGCTTGTTTTCCCAAAAATTTAACATTTTTAAAAAGGGTAAAAGCAGAAAATACCCCCCAAAATTTGGAACACAATTTCTCCTGAGTACGGCGATACCCCATATGTGACCCTTAACTGTTGCCTTGAAATACGACAGGGCTCCAAAGTGAAAGTGCCATGCGCATTTGAGGCCTAAATTAGGGATTGCATAGGGGTGGACATAGGGGTATTCTACGCCAGTGATTCCCAAACAGGGTGCCTCCAGCTGTTGCAAAACTCCCAGCATGCCTGGACAGTCAACGGCTGTCCGACAATACTGGGAGTTGTTGTTTTGCAACAGCTGGAGGCTCCGTTTTGGAAACAGTGGCGTACCAGACGTTTTTCATTTTTATTGGGGAGGGGAGGGGGGCTGTGTAGGGGTATGTGTATATGTAGTGTTTTTTTACTTTTTATTTTATTTTTTGTTAGTGTAGTGTAGTGTTTTTAGGGTACAGTCGCCTGGGCGGGGGGTTCACAGTAGTTTCTCGCTGGCAGTTTGAGCTGCGACAGAACATTTGCCACAGCTCAAACTTGCAGCCAGATACTTGCTGTAAACCTCCGCCCATGTGAGTGTACCCTGTACATTCACATTGGGGGGGGGGGGGGGGGGGAGATCCAGCTGTTGCAAAACTACAACTCCCAGCATGCGCTGACAGACTATACATGCTGAGAGTTTTAGTTTTGCAACAGCTGTAGGCACACTGGTTATGTATCACTGAGTTTGTGACCTAACTCGGTGTTTCACAACCAGTGTGCATTCAGCTGTTGCAAAACTACAACTCCCAGCATGTACGGTGCATGATGTACATTGACTGCTGAGAGTTGGAGTTTGCAACAGCTGGAGGCACACCGGTTGTGAAACACTGAGTTAGGTAAAAAAAAAAAAAACTCTAAGTTTCACGACCAGTGTGCCTTCATCTGTTGCAAAACTACAACTCTCAGCAGTCACCAACAGCCAACGGGCATGCTGGGAGTTGTAGTTATGCAACCAGCAGATGCACCACTACAACACCCAGCATGCACTTTAGCTGTTTGTGCAAGCTGGGAGTTGTAGTTATACAACAGCTGAAGGTACACTTTTCCATAGAAAAAATGTGCCTCCAGCTGTTGCAAAACCATAAGTCCCAGCATGCCCATAAGGGAGTTGTGGTGGTCTGCCTCCTGCTATTGCATAACTACAGCTCACAGCATGCCCTTTTTGCATGCTGGGAGCTGTTGCTAAGCAACAGCAGGAGGCTGTCACTCACCTCCAACGATCCACGCCGGAGAGTCAGTCCCTCGTCGTCGCCGCCTCTGCTGCTCCTGGGGCCCCGGTCCCAACATTCACGCCGGGGATCGGGGTCCCCAGCACCCGGGGTCGTCTTCCCGCACCCGCTCACGTCCTCCGGAAGAGGGGCGGAGCGGGTGCGGGAGTGACACCCGCAGCAGGCGCCCTGATTGGTCGGCTGGTAATCCGCCCGACGAATCAGGGCGATCGTGAGGTGGCACCAGTGCCACCTCACCCCTGCAGGCTCAGCCAGTAATTCCGGGTCACCGGGTCACTGGAGACCCGATTGACCCGGAATCGCCGCAGATCGCTGGACTGAATTGTCCAGCGATCTGCGGCGATCGCCGACATGGGGGGACATAATGACCCCCCTGGGCGATATGCCGGGATGCCTGCTGAACGATTTCAGCAGGCCTCCGGCTCCGGTCCCCAACCGGCTAGCGGTGGGGACCGGAATTCCCACGGGCGTATGGATACGCCCTCGGTCCTTAAGGACTCGGAATGCAGGGCGTATCCAACATCATCATTATCGACTATGTTTGATGATACTGTACAATGGGGGGATTTATCACAACCTGTCCAGAGGAAAAGTTGCTTAGTTGCCCATAGCAACCGAACAGATCGCTTCTTTCATTTCTGAAAAGGCCTCTGAATAATGAAAGAAGCGATCTGCTTGGTTGCTTTGGGCAACTCAGTAACTTTTCCTCTGGGCAGGTTTTAATAAATCTTGCCCAGTGTCCCCTATTATATCTACTTTTATGGCTACACGCCAATACTATCAACATATCGTCATTTATTATGTCTGTTATTTAATAATAATGATGCCTAAATTGCGTAGATAAACCCATTTTGGGCACTATATAATAATAGGAAACAATTTATATAATTTAAACTGATCGCAATATGTGTTCTTGTTTCATTTGAACTAAAGTTCATTCTCTGCAGTTTGGCTAGCTATAATGCATTGTTTATGTCCCATTACATACACTGCTCAAAAAAAAAAAAAACTAAGGGAACTCTAAGGCCAGGTTCACACTATGGAATTAACGGCTGCAATTCTGCTTTGAAATTGCAGGCAGAAATGCTGCTTGCTAAAATGTATGGTGTAGTGAATGGGTTTCCGTTCACAAATTCACACTTCGGAATTTCTGAACGGAAAATCTGCTTGGAAATTTCTGCCTGAGGAATGGCGTTGCTCATTCTTCAGGCGGCAATACTCGCGGGACACATTGCTGTCTATTGGAGACTGCAATGTCTGCGCAGTCCTAGCGTTGACTGATTCAGTCGGTGCTGGCTACACTCGGAGTCTCCGGGCGGAAATTTTCTGCCCGGAGAATCCATAGTCTGAACCTAGCCTAAGATAACACATCCTAGATCTGAATGAACTAATCATATGAAATACTTTCGTTTTTATACAAGAATTATCAGTGGAAATCAAATTTATCAAACCATGGAGGTCTGGATATGGAGTCACACACAAAATCAAAGTGGAAAACCCCACTACAGGCTGATCCAACTTTGATGTAATGTCCTTAAAGGGGTACTCCGGTGGTCAACATGTTTTTCTGTTTGCTACTTACCTTATTTGTTTTGTTTTATTTCTATTCTTGTTGATTAGCCTACTCTAGTTCCGTTCTTTGTTGTCTTTTTATCCACCACTTTTTTTTCCTATCTTTGCTTCTATTTCCTGTTTCTTGCTGTGCTGAAAACTACAAATCCCAACATACCACATGCCTTGCTGATTTGGGGCGGCTCCTTTTTATTTTTTTATTTTTTTTTTGTTCCGCCCTTTACCCATCCTACTATTTGCCCAGGTCAGCCCCCTTATACATAGCACACTAATATAATCAGCCCTGGTTGGGATACACTGGCATACACACACAAAAGGGACTACAACTCCCAGCATGTGTCATTCAGGAGTCTTCAGTTTGTGGTATAACACCAGCATGCTGCCTCTGTAGTCTCCTGGGGGTTGTAGTTCACCACACTTCTGTAGGGCATACGCCAGTGTTTCCCAACCAGGGTGCCTCCAGGTGTTGCAAAACTACAACTCCCAGCATGTCCTGACAGCCTTTGGGCATGCTAGGAGTTGTAGTTTTGCAACAGCTGGAGGCACACTGGTTGGGAAACACTGGTGTAACATGATGTGTATGCTGAATAGGCTAGAACAATGTCTCCCAACCAGTGTGGCTCCAGCTGTTGCAAATGTATAACTCCCAGCATGCCCAAAGTCTGTCAGGGCATGCTGGGAGTTGTAGTTTTGCAACAGCTGGATGCCCACTGGTTTTTAAACACTAGCACACACACACACACACACAACAGGGACTACAACTCCCAGCATGTGTCATTCAGGAGTCCCCCCCTCCCCCTTTACATATAGAGATAATTCCCAGTATGAGATTTATTCCCCTGCAGTCCATACATCCCCAGCCCATGCACCTTGTCATCCTCCTCTTCAGATAACACTTATCTTCTCTGTGAGGTCATTCTCTTTTGCAGACCTGCGTCCTTAGAATACAGAGCAGGGGGAGGGGAGGTGAGGAGCTGTGTACTCAGCTGGATGAGATGAGGGGCGTGGCTTATTTTTCTCATGAAGACAGAGAAAAAAAAAAAAAGCTGTGACATCTTGTCCACAACAGACTCAGAACTTTGGACAACAGTAAAAGAAACCGCTCTGAACTACATAACTTCCTGCCCAACAAACAGGTGAGAAAAACACACATGCTGCCAAAACATATAACACATGTATATTGCAAAAAAACGAAACTTACAAAGAAGATGCCATATAGTAAAAAAAATTAACCAACGGAGTACCCCTTTAAAACAAGTCTAAATGAGGCTCAGTAGTGTGTGTGTCCTCCCCGTGCCCGTATGACCTCCCTACAACACCTAGGCATGCTCCTGATGAGGTGGCGGATGATCTCCTGAGGGATGAAGCATCCGCCAACTCCTGGACAGTCTGTGGTGCAATGTGGCATAGGTGGATGGAACGAGACATGATGTCCCAGATGTGTTCAATTGGATTCAGGTCTGGGGAACGGGCGGGCCAGTCCATAGCATCAATGCCTTCCTCTTGCAGGAACTGCTGACACACTCCAGCCACATGAGGTCTAGCATTTTCTTGCATTAAGAGGAATCCAGGGCCAACCGCACCAGCATATGGTCTCACAAGGGGCCTGAGGATCTCATCTTGGTACCTAAAGGCAGTCAGGCTACCTCTCACAAGCACATGAAGGGCTGTGCGCCCCCCCCCAAAGAAATGCCACCCCACACCATTACTGACCCACTGCCAAATCGGTTATGCTGGAGGATGTTACAGGCAGCAGAACGTTCTTCACGGCGTCTCCAGACTCCTTCACGTCTTTCACATGTGCTCAGTATGAACCTGCTTTCATCTGTGAAGAGCACAGGGCGTCGGTGGTGAATTTGCCAATATTGGTGTTCTCTGGCAAATGCCAAACATCCTGCACGATGTTGGGCTGTAAGCACAACCCTCACCTGTGGACGTCGGGCCCTCATACCACCCTCATGGAGTCTGTTTCTGACCGTTTGAGTAGACATATGTACATTTGTGGCCTACTGAAGGTAATTTTGCAGGGCAATGGCCAGTGCTGTGGAGTCGGAGGAAATTTTGGGTACCTGGAGTCATAGTCGGCAAAGACTGCACCGACTCCGAATCCTACTAAATTGTTACTGCAATGCCACCCACCCAAGTCAGTGTCGAAAGATTATTTTCAGCCCTAAAAATAATAAAGTCTGACTCAAGAGCCTCTATGAAAGAGGATCTGGCAGAGGCAATTCTCTTCCTTAGAACTCTACAGTGAATTGATTTGCATTTGCTAAGCCTATAACTACATTTCAAGATTAATATAAAGCATTTCTAGGTTTTACAGATTTTGTTTTTGGCTCATATAGATAAGCTTTGTTTTTGTTCTAAAGCAACCAAAATTCTCTGTGACATGGCACCATTGCTCTCAGACATGGCCGCCACTACCTTAGCAACGCTTCCTTAGAGACAACTACTTCTGCCCACGGTCCGGATGCACCACTGAGGTCCCCGGCTACCAATAATCTGTCCAACGCTTTTGTACTACACTGGCATGTCATTCCTGCATGTCACCACCTGGATTGTATTCTTTATTCATGCTAATGTCGATTATTTGTTTTTTCTGCAAGTGATGCTTCATTCACTGCATTGTAGTTTGTCTCCTCCCCCTTTTATTTTATCGCCAAATGTAACTGTATTTAAACCCTGTATGTACTGTATAGCACTATCACTGATCTGAGGAAGGGGGCATTGTCCCCCGAAACGCGTTATCCTGTTTACTTTGCTTTATTCTCAATAAAGTGGTCCATCTATGTTCCACATCACTTCTCTGGTCCGATCCTTCTTTTCCACACTGGAAACCACAGGATTTTTTTTGCACTTTCTCCAGGTTTGGCAAGCCCTTTCCTGAACCCCTGGCTCAGCAGCTGTCTCCAGCATTGTTACCCCGCTTGGTGGGTTGATACATAAGTTTTTCACTCACTCTAGGAGAGCCCCCATTACCTACAGGCAACCTGTGCCACCTGCCTCTACTTCATCATTCCTTCTTTATTTGCGGTAGCACACTAGGCGCCCCCAGCTGGTCTTTACTTTTCTCTTCAAATACATATTCTACAGACATGATGGGAGTTTTAGCTTTACTCTAGCTGGAGAGCCCCTTGAACCAAGGTTATTGGTGGGGGTCCCAGCATTTGGACCTCAACCCAAAAAAATGGGCTGCTTATTCTAGAATTCCCAGGCCTATTTTTGATTCCAGTCCGGCCCTGCCTATAAGTCACTAATATCATTGTGTATTCTCTTGACTGTGTCCCATCAGTGGTGTAGTCACTGATATCTTTGTGACATGTATGTTGCCTTTCTTTCCTTCAAGGAATGTATAAAATACATTTGCATATTAATACAGAGGAGTCGGAGTCGGGGAGTCGGAGTTGAAAGTACAAAAAACTGAGGAGTCAGAGTCGTAACATTTATCTACCGACTCCACAGCCCTGGCTCTGCCAGTGCTCCTCAGTGTACAAAGGCGGAGGTAGCGGTCCTTCTGCTTGGTTGTTGCCCTTCTATGGCCTCCTCCTGATGTACTGGCCTGTCTCCTGGTAGTGCCTCCATGCTCTGGACACTGTGCTGACAGACACAGCAAACCTTCTTGCCACAGCTCGCATTGATGTGCCATTCTGGATGAGCTGCACTACCTGAGCCACTTGTGGGGGTTGTAGACTCCGTATCATGATACCACTAGAGTGAAAGAACCGCCAGCAGTCAAAAGTGACCAAAACATCAAGGAAGCATAGGAACTGAGAAGTGGTCTGTGGTCACCACTTGCAGAACCACTCCTTTATTGGAGGGTGTCTCGCTAATTGCCTGTTGTCTGTTCCATTTGCACAACTGCATGTGAAATTGATTGTCAATCAGTGTTGCTTCCTGAGTGGACAGTGTGATTTCACAGAAGTGTGATTGACTTGGAGTTACATTGTGTTGTTTAATCCCTTAAGGACCAGGCCAATTTTATTTTTGCTTTTTTTTTCTCCTCGTGTTCTATAACTCTTTTATATTTCCATCCACAGACCCATGTGAGGACTTGTTTTTTGCATCACCAATTTTACTTTGAAATAACATCACCTATTTTACCATAAAATGTACAGTGCAACCCAAAAAATATTATTTATGTTAACCGCAATTGAGCAAATTTTGGAAGGTTTTGTTTTCATGGTGTACACTTTATGGTAAAAATGACATGTTTTCTTTATTCTGTGGGTCAATATGATTAAAGGGGTATTCCAGGCCAAAACTTTTTTTTATATATCAACTGGCTCCGGAAAGTTAAACAGATTTGTAAATTACTTCTATTAAAAAATCTTAATCCTTCCAATACTTATTAGCTTCTGAAGTTGAGTTGTTGTTTTCTGTCTAACTGCTCTTTGATGACTCACGTCCCGGGGGCTGTGCAGTTCCTATGGGGATATTCTCCCATCATGCACAGCTCCCGGGACGTGACATCATCATTGAGCAGTTAGATAGAAAACTTCAGAAGCTAATAACTATTGGAAGGATTAAGATTTTTTAATAGAAGTGATTTACAAATCTGTTTAACTTTCCGGAGCCAGTTGATATATATATATAGGTTTTGCCTGGAATACCCCTTTAAAATGATACCCATGTTATATGCCTTTCTATAATTGTAGCGCTTAAAAAAATCTCAAACTATTTTTACAAAATTAGTATGTTTGAAATTGCCCTATAACATTCTAATATTTCTGTATATGGGGCGGTACGAGGGCTCATTTTTTTGCACCGTTATATGTAGTTTTTATCGGTGCCACTTTTGCCTAGGTTTTACTTTTTATAAATATTTTTTGGAATACAATGTGACAAAAAAGCAGCAATTTTGGACTTTACGTTTACGCCGTTCAACATATGGGATAATTAACAATTTATTTTCATAGTTCAGACTTTCACGCATGTGGCAATACCAAATATGTTTATTAATTATTTTTTTACACTTTTTTGGGGTTAAAATGGGAAAACACTGATTTACATTTTTATTGGGGGAGGGGATTTTTCCCATTTTTACATTTTTTTTAACTTTTTTTTTCACTTTAATAGTCCCCATAGGGGACTATTTATGGCAATCATTTGATTGCTAATACTGTTCAGTGCTATGCATAGGCATAGTACTGATCAGTGTTATGGTCTGTCTTCTGCTCTGCTCAATCCCAGACGAGAACAGAAGACATCATGAATGATCGGATCCCCGCAGCAGCGCTGCGGGTGATCCGATCATCAATTTAAATCTGCTGCGGGTGTCCGCCATTACCGGTGGGTCCCCTGCTGCTGATAGCAGCCGGGACCTGCCGCGCATGACCGGTGCTCGTGGTCATGGCGGAGCGTAAATGTACGTCATGGTGCGCTAAGTACGATGGCACCATGACGTTCATTTATGTCCATTGTCGTAATAGGGGAACTCCGGTGGAAAACTTTTTTTTTTTTTTGGTGCCAGAAAGTTAAACAGATTTGTAAATTACTTCTATTAAACAATCTTAATCCTTCCAGTAGTTATTAGCTGCTGAATACTCCAGCGGAAATTGTTTTCTCTTTGAAACACAGAGCTGTCTGCTGACATCATGACCACAGTGCTCTCTGCTGACATCTCTGTCCATTTTAGGAACTGTCCAGAGCAGCATATGTTTGCTATGGGGATTTTCTCCTACTCTGGACAGTTCCTAAAATGGACAGAGATGTCAGCAGAGAGCACTGTGCTCATGATGTCAGCAGACAGCTCTGAGTTTCAAACGGAAAATAATTTCCACTGTAGTATTCAACAGCTAATAAGTACTGGAAGGATTAAGATTTTTTAATAGAAGTAATTTACAAATCTGTTTAACTTTCTTGCATCAATTGATTTAAAAAAAAAGTTTTTCACTGGAGTACCCCTTTAAGGGGTTAAGTGTTCCCTCTTTTTTTGAGCAGTGTATTACTGACATTGAACAGTTTAAGCAACATATCCCATGACACAGCACTGTTTGCCTTCTTACATCTTATACATAGTAAGACTGTTGCAATATACAGTATAAATTAGCCTAATTTCATTGTCCCATAGGAAGCAATTACATGTTTGTGTTATGCCTCCATTTACTAAAGATATGATTATTTATTATGTATGTTATGTTTTTCATACTGGTGAAATGTCTTAATTGGATGGATGTTTATTACTAGAGATGCCGATGAAGTTTCATGGAGTACCACAGTACTGAAAATAATTGTAATTTTCCTGTACTAAACTACTATTGTAATTGCAGAAAATTCCTAAATTGCATTTCAGGACTTTGATATTGACACCATAAGCATGAACACAGGGGTGGGGGCTCCACCATCAGCTAATTTAAGGGCCCCTGCGCATTCTAGTAACCACACTGTTTTACCAGACCCAATTCACTGCATTTGTTAGTACAGTGTTTATTTCAGCCAGTGAGTGTGCCGTCAGCTTTTGCAAAACCACAAATCCAATCATGCCCAGACAGCCAAAGGCTGTCTGAGCATGCTAAGAGTTGTAATTTTGCCACAGCTAGAGGCAGACTGATGGGAAACAATTCTATAGTGGCTGCTTGGTAATTCAGCTTGATGCTGCTCGGTTCCATTTAAATGAATGAGACTTTGCTGCACTACTAAGCACAGATGCCTCAAAATACACTGCACACACTGTGCCTAATAAAAGGGCTCCTCCAGTTAGCTCATTGTGAGGGTGACTGTTGCCAGACCCCAATTTATCTGATGTTGCTGCCTTTAACATAGGATAGACTAACATTTGCAAAGTCCCAGAAATATTTTCACTTAAAAAACATTCCTGAAATGTTGTAGATAGCGCCCTATATCTATCCATCTATGCCCGCTATAAACATATAGTTTCAGAAAGTTTATTTTCTTTACCCTCTTTGAGTATTACCTCTTTTTCGGCATTCTTCAATTAAGATTGGCTGAAGAGGACAAACATGTCAAGTGAGGACGTAAAAGCTGAGATGCCAGAAGCTCTCTATGCCCGATGGCTAGCACAACTGGTAACCACAGACATTTCACTTTGTCTCTTACGAGGAAGCGACTTAAATAGGTTGTCTAGGAATAAAACGTTTTTGTTGTATATGGCTGGGGGTGGTGTAAAAATAAAATAAAAAAGGAGTCAAACTCCTGGGACAATCCCCCACATCTGCCACACCTGCTTCTTCTGCAGGAAGCTTAGAGCATTTTGATGGTCTGAACAATGTTGTTCTCTTTTTTTGTATGCAATCAGCACTTTTTGACTTTCATTGTCCTCAACTTATTTTGTATATGCTTCCTTAATTCTATTGTATTCCAGTCATCATTATGGATAAACACTGATTCATAACATCTAGGCCCCTTCATGGTGCCAGCTCTGACACATTGAGGCATGGGCTCCACAAGACTTTTTAAAGGGGGTTCTCTGGTATCTCACACAAAGACATCAGTAGTAGATGTATGAAATCCTGTAAGCAGTGAGGCGCTGCCTCAATAGATTAGAGTTGTTCTTTACAGCACATCCCAGAGGTCCCTGATTTGACTGAGATTCGGGGAATTTTGAGGGCAAGACAACATCTTGAAATCTTTGTCATGTTCCTCAAACCACTAAAGGGGTACTCTCCTGGAAACTTTATTTTTTCTAAATCAACTGGTGCCAGAAAGTTAACCCCTTAAGGACCAGGGTTTTTTCCATTTTTGCACTTTCATTTTTTCTTCCTTACCTTTAATAACATCATAACTCTTTAAACTTTGCACCTAAAAATCCATATGATGGCTTATTTTTTGTGCCAAAAATTCTACTTTTTAATTACATCAGTCATTTTACCCAAAAATCGACGGCGAAACGGAAAAAAATAATAATAGTGAGACAAAATTTTAAAAAATAAAACGCCATTTTGTAAATTTTGGGGGCTTCTGTTTCTACGCCGTACATTTTTCGGTAAAAATTACACACTCTCTTTATTCTGTAGGTCCATACGGTTAAAATGGTACCCTACTTATATAGGTTGAATTTAGTCGTACTTCTGAAAAAAATCATAACTACATGCAGGAAAATTTATATCTTTAAAATTGTCATCTTCTGACCCCTATAACTTTTATATTTTTCAACATATGGGGCGATATGAGGGCTCATCTTTTGTGCCGTGATCTGAAGTTTTTAGTGGTACCATTTTTGTATTGATAGGACTTATTGATCCCTTTTTATTCATTTTTTCATGATCTAAAAAGTGACCAAAAATACACTATTTTGGACTTTGGAATTTTTTTGCGCGTACGCCATTGACCGTGCGGTTTAATTATATTTTTATAATTCGGACATTTCCGCAAGCGGCGATACCACATATGTTTATTTTTATTTACATAGTTGTTTTTTTTTTTTTATGGGAAAAGGGGGGGAGATTCAAACTTTTATTAGGGGAGGGGTTAAATGATCTTTATTAACTTTTTTTCACATTTTATTTGCAATGTTATAGCTCCCATAGGGACCTATAACACTGTACACACTGATATTTTACATTGATCAGTGGTTTCTCATAGGAAACCAGTGATCAATGATTCTGCCGCATGACTGCTCATGCCTGGATCTCAGGCACTGAGCAGTCATTCGGCGATCGGACAGCATGGAGGCAGGTAGGGATCCTCCGGCTGTCTTGTAAGCTGTTCGGGATGCCGCAATTTCAACGCGGCGATCCCGAACAGCTCCCTGAGCTAACCAACATTTTTTCCCTTTCACTTTAGACCGGAATTAGACTTTGAACACCACGTCTAAAGGGTTAATAGCACACGGCACCACGATCAGTGCTGCGTGCTATTAGCCACGGGTCCCCGCCGTGGCCCTGTGTTAGAGAAAGGGAAAGGACTCAGGACGTAACGGTACATCATTGGTCCTTAAGAGGTTAAACAGATTTGTAAATTACTTATATTTAAAAATCTTAATCCTTCAAATACTTATCAGCTTCTATTGCTCCACAGGAAGTTCTTTTCTTTTTGAATTTCCTTTCTGTCTGACCACAGTGCTCTCTGCTGACACCTATGTTCCTTTTAGGAACTGTCCAAAGTAGGAGCAAATCCCCATAGCAAACCTCTCCTGCTCCAGACAGTTCCAAAAATGGACAGAGGTGTCAGCAGAGAGCACTTTGGTCAGACTGGAAAGGAAATTAAAAAATAAAATAACTCCCTGCTGAGCAAATAGAAGCTGATAAGTACTAAAAGGATTAAGATTTTTAAATATAAGTAATTTACAAATCTGTTTAACTTTTTTGCACCAGATGATTTAAAAATAAAAAGTTTTCCAGGGGACAAGGTTTTCATTGTGGTAAGGCACATAATCCTGCTGAAAAGACCACTGCTATTAGGCAATAGTGTTTAGCGCGAATTTGAAATGCAAATTTTTACCGTGAATATCTGCACTTCACGATTTAGCGAATATTTAAAATATAGTGATATATATTTGTAATGACGAATATTTTAATTTAATTTTTAATTTTTAATTTTTTTATTATTTAATGCAAATGTATGCAAATATTCACTTCCAGACTGGACACTCCCTTCTTTTAAGTGAAAGATATAATTACGCATGCACACTATGAGAATTTCATTACGAATTTTTGCATGGAAAAAAAAAGAGAATGAACATAGCAAATATGCACATTTTGTGAACATAGGACGAATATTTTTCCATATATTTGCCAAATATCGAGAATTCGAATATGGCCACTGCCGCTCATCACTATTAGGCAATACCCTTGCAATGAAGGATGGTACTTCTTTTGTGGACTAGGACCAGATAGGGTAGCTTTCACTTTCCATATGCATCAATAAGTTTTGGTTCTTTGGTTCTCTACTTTTGGACTCCCTTTGGTAAAACCCACTATTTTGTAGATTTTCTAAGCTTTTCATCTAGCTATCACAATTTGGAAATTTTCAAAGTCACTCAGATGCTTTCTCTTGCCCATTTCTCTTCCTACAACCGCATAAAGGGAAACTGACAGCTGGTTCACCAGCACAAAACCCAATGCATGTGGTTATAGTCCGGGTGAACTGGATTAAAAGGGTGTACCACTTACTCAGATCGGTGTCACCATTCTGGAGATACACACTCTATTAGCCTATGTTGCTAATATTTGCATTATGTCCTTTGTGCAATGGAGGCGGGACCCGGTATACCCAGCATCCCTGCCTCCATCCTCTCTGTCCCTGTTCATCCGCCCACCTCGCATTGACATGGGTGATAGGTCTATGGACATTTATGAAGTGGGCGGACATATACGAGCAGAGGGGGATGGAGGCAGGGATATTTGGTATGCCGGGTCCAGCCTTCATTGCACAACGGATGACATTTACATATTAGCAACGGAGGATAATACAGTGTGTATCTCTGGAATGGCGGCACCGACTGGATATGTAATACATCGTTTTAATCCGGTTCACCCATTTTATAATCCTGTGTATTGTGTTTAGTGCTGATGAACAGCCTGTCAGTTTTCCATTAATATCAGGAAGTGACTGATCATTTGTTGTCTAATAAATCCTACCAGTTGACATGCAAAATTGTAATGTAATAATCAATGTTTTTTGGCCACCTTTTAATGGTTTTAATGCAATGACTGATCGTTGTATTGTGTATGCATTGTATATGAACATACAGGGCCTAGAGACTAAACAGAGCCATTTACTGGGGTTTTACTTTCCACAGAGTCTATGGGTGGGCTAGTCTATAGACTGCCACCAATGGAGTAGAAATCAGAAAATTCATTACAGCCAAATGAGTAGTAATGGAGTTAAAATACATCAAGCTAAACTCTTTAAAAAATGATTTATTTACAGAAATAGTTTTTGTTGGAATACATAAAAAAAATCTAAAAATATTTCTTAAGGGGTTTGGACTTGAGGTAATTTCTGTTGACACCATCTCTACTGACCATCTTCCGTAATACCTTTTGTTTGCTTATATATTTTTTTTTTTAAGACTGAACAGAATCAATAATATTTTTTCCACAAAGTACAGTAATTGTCATTCACAATACACAATAGGATGCTGTGATTCACTGGGTTCAATAAAACTTGCAGCTTTATAATATCTAAAACAAGCCATTGTATTATTTGACAGCAGGTACAATAACAATATAGCATTAAGAGATCAAAAATTATGAGAACTAATATACTTCATGTTCCCAAAAGAAATAAAAAAACTCCTACAACTGCTACTTTTGTACAGAGAAATATAGATACAACAGAGGTGTTTCATTGCTACTAGCAAATTAATAAGGCGGATTTGAAATGTGAAATTATAGCATGCTATGATGTGTGTTTAGTATTGTTCATTTTTCAGGTGCCATAAGTTTCATATGCTTTAACTTATTTAAATTCACTTGCATATGATTGTTTTCTATGCAACAGTAATAAAAAGTTTACTGAAGGACGTCCACACAAACTAGGAATGACAGACAATACCAGTCACGGTTACATGAGCTGTCCTTGGGGTTAACTATTGTACGATCACTATACAATACCCTTTTACTTTTTTTCACATTGTGCTATGTTGTGTCAAAATCCGCTAAATTAAAGGGTACTCCGGCCATAGACATCCTATTCCCTATCCAAAGGGTAGGGGAAAAGATGTCTGATCGCGGGGGAACTCCCTGCGATCTCCATACTGGAGATGAGACGTCATGCCACACCCCATTGTGACGTCACACCATGCCCCCTCCATTCATGTCTATGGGAGAGGGGGCGTGACATTCGTCACACCCCCTCCCATAGACATGAATGGAGGAGGCATGGCACAACATTATGTCTCCAGTCCCGGAAACACAAAGGTTTTCCAGACTGGAGGTGCTGCCCAGAGATCACAGGGGTCCCAGCGGCAGACCCCCCGCAATAAGACATCTTGCAAAACTACAACTCTCAGAATGCACTTACAGCTGAGGGCATGCTGGGACTTTTGTTATACAACAGCTGGAGGCACACTATTGCAACTCCAAGCATGACCTTTAGCTGTCAGTGTATGATGGGGGTTACAGTTATGCAACACCTGGAGGCACACTTTTTCATAGAAAAAATGTGTCTCCAGCTTTTGCATAACTACAACCCTCCGCATGCACAAACTACTAAAGGGCATGCTGGGAGTTGTAGTTGTGCCTTTTGCTGTTGCATAACAACAACTCCCAGCATGCCTGAGGAATCAGGATGATCGTGAGGTGGCACCAGTGCCTGCTGCTAAAGTGTGATAGGTGCCATTTCAGACGGCATTATCACCCATTTTTTCTGCCTCACTGGGGACCCGATTGACCCGGAATCACCACAAATCAATGATCTGAATTGATCGCCGACATGGAAGGGGTCTCAGGACCTCCCCCCCAGGGGTTTGCACGGGGTGCCTGCTGAATGATTTCAACAGGCATTCCGGTCCGGTCCCCACCCGTCGTGCGGCGGGGGCCACTATTCCCACGGGCGTACATGTACGCCCTGGGTCCTTAAGTCCCAGGACGTCGGGGCGTACCTGTACGCCTTGGGTTCTTAAGGTGTTAAGAAAGGTAAGGAAGAACAGATCTGTAACTTGATATTATTGCCTGGAAAACCTCTTTAATGGTCTATTCACACGCACAGTATTCTCTGCAGATTTGATGCACAGGATTTTCTGCTGCAAACTTCACAGTAAACTAAATGACTAGACACAGTTTTAAATCCTGCGTATGAAATCTGCGCAGAATTCTCTATGTGTGAATAGACCCAAAGGGTATGTTCACACAGGCAGGATCCTGAGCAGATTTGAGGTGCAGGATTTGTAACTGCAAATTAGAAGCTTTGCTCAGTCATTTAGTTTCCATTGAAATCTGCAGCAGAAAATCCTGCACATCAAATCTGTGTACGTGTGATCATACCCTAAAGGAAATATCTCATAAAGAAAAAAATTTCCCTAATGCCCGGGCTGCCTTTAAATGAAAAACAAAAAGAGGACTCACCTGCCGCTTCTTCTACTCAGCCTATGTAGACATCTGTGTTGCTGGGGATTAGCTGACAGGTATCGTGATGGACTGACCACGGTTAAACCAGGAAGAAGGCAGATGATCAGAACGAGATACGGGGACATCAGAGGAGCTGCAGCAGGTGAGTCCTCTTTATTGTTTTATTTGCAGTCAGCCCGGGCATTATGGACATTTTTTTTCTACATGAGACATTAATTATTTGAGGACCACTTTCACATGACAGTTGTAATTTTACATGGCTGTCACGAAATGTTCTACATAGTTTATTATATCAAACAAGAGAAGACAGATCAACAAATGGGAGAAAAGAGTAGGTGTGTGATAAAGCCACAGTAACACCCTCCCAAAAAAAAAAAATAATAATGTAAACCCGTAGATGTGACTCCATACCAGACATAACAAATAGAAAGCAAAAAGCCCCAAAGAGAGTCACTTATTTGTAAAAGTAAGACAAATGTTATTGGTATGCACTAAAATTAGATACACACATAAAGAGAAAAACAATGCATCTCAAAAGGCGGCAACGCCGGATACCCTGCAGAAGAGATGGTAGTATGGGGGTATTGCACATAAGCCAGTACTCAGACAATGCATATAAATACAGACACCACACTATGAAATAGCAGCATGTATGTAAAAAACAATGAAAAAAGTGCTAAATTCAGGTCGATAAGGTGCTGTATGCTGGGGTGTATGGACAACCCATACACCAGGAATGAAGTACACAATAAAATATGAAGTGTGCACAATACCCACAGGAAGTAAAAAAGAACAGGAAAACTGCAGGGACCGGGATGCCGCCACTCCAACGCGCGTTTCGGCGCACTGACCTTCTCCTGGACGAAGGTCACCGTGCCGAAACGCGCGTTGGAATGGCGGCATCCCGGTCCCTGCAGTTTTCCTGTTCTTTATTACTTCCTGTGGGTATTGTGCACACTTCGAATTTTATTGTATACTTCATTCCTTGTGTATGGGTTGTCCATACACCCCAGCATACAGCACCTTATCGACTTGCATTTTTCACTTGTTTCATTGTTTTTTACATGCATGCTGCTATTACATAGTTGCATAGTTAGTATGGTTGAAAAAAGACATACGTCCATCAAGTCCAACCAGGGAGTTGAAGGGAAGGGTGTAAGGGGATAAGGGAAAGGGACGTAGTTTTTTAATTCTGCATAAGCATTAATGTTATTTTGTTTCAGAAATGTATCTAACCCTGTTTTAAAGCTGTTAATTGTTCCTGCTGTGACCAGTTCCTGAGGTAGACCGTTCCATAAATTCACAGTCCTCACGGTAAAGAAGGCGTGTCGCCCCTTTAGACTAAACCTTTTCTTCTCCAGACGGAGGGAGTTCCCCCTCGTCCTTTGGGGGGGGGGTTTAACCTGGAACAGTTTTTCTCCATATTTTTTGTATGGGCCATTTATATACTTATATACGTTTATCATATCCGCCCTTAAACGTCAGTTCTCAAGACTAAACAATTGTAACTCCTTTAATCGCTCCTCATAGCTAAGATGTTCCACGCCCCATATTAGTTTAGTCGCGCGTCTTTGCACCCTTTCCAACTCTGCAGTGTCCCTTTTATGAACAGGCTACCAAAACTGAACAGCATATTCCAGGTGAGGCCGTACCAATGCTTTATAAAGGGGGAGTATTATGTCCCTGTCCCTTGAGTCCATGCCTCTTTTTATACATGACAATATCCTGCCGGCTTTGGAAGCAGCAGCCTGACATTGCATGCTATTCTGTAGTCTGTGATCTACAAGTACACCCAGATCCTTCTCTACCAGTGACTCTGCCAGTTTAATCCCCCCTAAGACATCCGATGCATGCATGTTCTTAGTACCCAGATGCATAACTTTACATTTATCCACATTGAACCTCATTTGCCAAGTGGATGCCCAGACACTTAGTCTATCCAAGTCATCTTGTAACTTATGCACATCCTCTATAGACTGTACTGTGCTACAAAGCTTGGTGTCATTTGCAAAGATAGAAACAGAGCTGTTAATACCATCCTCTATATCATTGATAAATAAATTAAACAACAGCGGGCCCAGTACTGAACCTTGGGGTACACCACTAATTACCTGGGACCAATCAGAGTACGAATCATTGACCACCACTCTCTGGGTACGATCCATGAGCCAGTGTTCAATCCAGTTACAAACTAAAGTTTCCAAGCCCAAAGACCTTAACTTACCTGTCAGACGCCTGTGAGGGACAGTATCAAACGCTTTGGCAAAATCCAGAAACACTATATCCACAGCCATTCCTCTGTCAAGGGATCTACTCACCTCTTCATAAAAGCAAATTAGATTGGTTTGACAACTTCTATCCTTAGTAAACCCATGCTGGTTATCACTTATAATACTATTGTCCCCTATGTATTCCTGTATGTAACCCTTATAAATCCTTCAAACAATATACCCACAATGCACGTTAGACTTACTGGTCTATAATTGCCTGGCGAAGACCTAGAACTCTTTTTGAAGATTGGTATCACATTAGCCTTGCGCCAGTCCTTTGGCACAATACCAGACACCAGAGAATCTCTAAATATTATGAACAAGGGTACAGATATTACTGAACTTAGTTCTCTAAGAACTCTTGGGTGTAGTCCATCCGGCCCTGGAGATTTGCTTACATTTACTTTACCTAACTTACCTTGTACCATCTGTACATTAAGCCAGTTCAGTACATTACATGATGTGTTACCAGCACTGACCTGGCCAATGTCAGCTCCTTCTTCCATAGTATATACAGAACTAAAGAACCCATTCAGTAGCTCCGCCTTCTCTTGATCGCCCGTGACAACCTCCCCATTATCATTATTAAGGGGTCCTACATGCTCTGTCCTTGGTTTTTTGTATTTATATATGTAAACAAATATTTAGAATTAGTTTTGCTTTCTTTGGCCACTTGTCTCTCATTTTGAATTTTTGCTGTTTTTATTACATTTTTACAGATTTTATTAAGCTCTTTGTACTGTTTAAATGTTATAGCTGACCCATCAGATTTGAATTTTTTGAAGGCTATTTTTTGTTGTTTATTGCTCTTTTAACATCATTTGTCAGCCATGTAGGATTTAGTTTTAATCGTTTATATTTGTTCCCCTTTGGTATATATTTAGCTGTATAGTTATTTAGAGTTGATTTAAAGATGTCCCATTTACCTTCTGTATCAGTATTTGAGAACACCTCCCCCCAGTCTATGTCCTGTAGTGCATCTCTCAGCCCAGGGAAATGTGCCTTTTTAAAGTTATATGTTTTTGCCTCCCCGTCTGTCTTTGTTTTCTACATTTTAAGTCAAAAGTAACTATATTGTGGTCGCTATTACCAAGGTTTTCCCGCACAGTGACATTACCAACCAGCTCTGCGTTGTTGGAAATGATCAGATCCAACAAGGCATCACTTCTTGTTGGGTCCTCCACAAACTGGCCCATAAAATTATCCTGCAATAAATTTAGGAATCTTCTCCCCTTTGTAGTTTTAGCCAACCCCGGACCCCAATCTATATCTGGCTAGTTAAAATCTCCCATTATTACCACTGTACCTGCCCGGGCGGCCCTCTCTATTTGTTTATACAGCTGACCTTCTTTCTCTTCAGTGATATTAGGGGGTCTGTAGATTACACCAAATACTATTTTGTCAATATTTCCCTCCTTTTGTAATTCTACCCACAGTGATTCCACATCCTCAGAATCATCACACACTATGGCATCGTTCACACTGACTTTCATACCACTTCTAACATACAGACAGACTCCACCACCTTTTCTGTTCATTCTATCCTTGCGAAACAATGTAAACTCCTGCAGATTAACAGCCCATATTCATAGTGTGGTGTCTGTATTCATATGCATTGTCTGAGTACTGGCTTATGTGTAATACCTCATACTACTCTTCTGCAGGGTATCCGGCGTTTCCGCCTTTTTAAATGCATTGTTTTTCTCTTCATGTGTGTATCTAATTTTAGTGCATACCAATAAAATTTGTGTTACTTTTACAAATAAGTGACTCTCTTTGGGGCTTTTTGCTTTCTATTTGTATAGTTTATTATATGTGTAACTGTTAATACTTTGATCCAATTTTGTAATCATACAGAAAATAGAAGTAAAAGGAGATACATAATTATTCTATGTTTAATAAAATACAAAAAAAAAAAACTAAATGTAAAGTATACCTGTCATTAACAAAAACGTTTTATATAATGTAGATAATACTATTATATGTATATTTCCAATATACATTGGTTAAAAAAAATTGTATATTTTTGTCCATACAGCAATTGTTTGTGTGTCTCAGTGAGGAGTCCAAATACAGGAAGTGAGGGTGGACAAGCAGGCTCTGTGCACTGAGGACAAGCAGGGCTCTGTACAGTGAGGACAAACAGGGCTCTGTACACTGAGGACAAGCAGGGCTCTGTACACTGAGGACAAGCAGGACTCTGTACACTGAGGACAAGCAGGTCTCTGTCACACAGCAGGTTGACTGACAAGCCAGGAGCCTGCACAGAGTCATACTTGTCCCACCCTAACTTCCTGTATTTGTCTCCTCATGGAGACACACTGAAAATAACTGCAGGAACAGCATTTTTTCACCCAAAAATATAAAAACATTTTAATCAATGTATTTTACAAATCTATATATATAAAACTCAGCGTGTGTGTATGTGTGTGTGTATGTATGTGTATATGTATGTGTGTATGTTCCAGCATCACGTCCAAACGGCTAAAGATAATAACATGAAACTTGGCACACATGTTACTTATATGTCAACAACAAACATAGGATAGGTGAGTTAACCCTTACCCACCCCGATTTGCCAGGGGCAGGGTTTATGTTTAAAGCCCATACAAGTCAATGGGAAATAAATGTTACTGCATAACTTCCGTATGGCTGGAGATATTTCAATACCTGGTACACATATTACAGGTCGAGATAGGAGGAAGGGATAGGAGGTCGGGATAGGAGGATGGGATAGGAGGTCGGGATAGGAGGACGGGATAGGAGATTGAGATAGGAGGTTGGGATAGATGGACTGGATAGGAGGACGGGATAGGAGGTCGGGATAGGAGGTTGGGATAGGAGGTCGAGATAGGAGGTTGGCATAGGAGGATGGGATAGGAGGTAGAGATAGGAGGACGGGATAGGAGGTCAGGATAGGAGGTTGGCATAGGAGGTCGGGATAGGAGGTCGGGTTATGAGGACGGGATATGAGGACAGGATGTGAGGATGGGATATAAGGTCGAGATATGATGATGGGATAGGAGGTCAGGATATGAGGACAGGATATGGGGTTGGGATATGACAACAATATATGAGAATGGGATATGAAGTCAAAAGCTTCCTCCTTTGTTTATTTTCCTCCGCAAAAAGGATTAGGAAGGAAAAATCGGGCAACGCCGGGTACTCAGCTAGTATACTTATAAAAGTTTAATCTACATTATGTGAAAAGTTTTTGTAAACAACAGGTACCCTTTAAATTTCACTAGAGGAAATAAGATGAAAGAACCAGAAAATTCCCAGAGATAATGTTAGAATGCAGTCATTTTTCTTAACGGGGTACTCCACCCCTAGACATCTTATCCCCTATGCAAAGGATAGGGGATAAGATGTCTGATCAAGTGGGTCCCGCCCATGGGGACTCCCTTGATCTCGGCTGCAGCATCCCACTGTAGTCACTGCACAGAGCAAACTCGCTCTGTGCCTAATGAGGGGCAATACAGGGGCCGGAGCATTGTGATGTCATGGATCCAACCCCTTGTGAGATCACTGTCTGCCCCTCAATACAAGTCTATGGGAGGGGGCGCTGCGGCTTTCACTCCCCCTCCCATAGACTTGCATTAAGGGGGCGGGCTGTGATGTCATGAGGGGCGACCCCTGTATTGCCCGTCATTACGCACAGAGCGAGTTTGCTCTGTACAGTTATGACAGCGGAGTGCCGCAGCAGAGATCATATCCTTTGGATAGGGGATAAGATGTCTAGGGGCAGAGTACCCCTTTTTATGTATTCCCACTTGTGTATATCTTGATGGACTGGATCGACTAGCACATTCATGATTCATTTCATACCTGTCCTCCAAGTTTCTTTTCTATATAAGGTTGTTTGTAATGCTTTCTGATGTGTTCAGTTTGAACAAATACAAAAGCCTGGACTATATACACACACATATATATATATATATATATATATATATATATATATATGTATATATATATATATATATATACACTGCATGTGTGTTTGTATATATAAATATGCAATGAGAAGGTCCTGTTGGGCTAAGCATGTGTTTTTTTCATAGCAAATGTTTGTGATCCCTAGGCTGAGCTCACACAGAGCCGTTTTGCTGCAGTTACTGCTTGCATTTTGTTTTAGCCCTACATGAAGCAATTGCACAAAACTGCACCACATGGTCCTAGCGTAATGATTTTTCTTGTAATTGTTCCTAATTGTTTTAAATGATTGTTCAAAATGGAAAAAAAATATTGGATTGTTATGGGAACTAGGGAGCAACCTTTTACTGTGGAAAGATTAAGATTTATGAGGTGAATCTCACAAGTAATCCAGAATAATCTGTACAAGGTGTCAAGTAAGAAGTAAAAAAAAAAACACAACAAAAAATACAAATTTTATATGACTTCCATAACATATTTACACAAGATATATATATATATATATATATATATATATATACATATTATTTATTTTTTATTTATTTATTTTTTCTCACTAAATGTAGCAGCACAATGGTTATTCAATTGTTCCAAAGTTAAAAAAAATAAAAAATTTCCGATTTTTATATGACATCCATAACGTATTTACATAGGTTTGAGACTAATTCGGGCGTGACCAGATGGTAGTGACTAACTGGTGAGGCTAAGTTTCTACTTGTTTTTTTTGTCCTGCATTTTTGGTTTGAAAAAAAACGCAAGAGAAAATGCCTGAAAAAACGCCAGTGCAATTTCCTGCGTCTGACAGTTTTTCTGGCATTTTTTCATTTGTGTGGAAATAGCATTTTTGGCACCTTTGGCGTTTTTATTGGTACCCAAAATTTGTTGGGTATCAAAAAAAAAAAAAGGATGCAGTAGTGATGGAAAAAAATGTATTTAACGAAATATAAATTCTTTATAACTAAATTTTTATACATTATTAATAAAGTGAGTGTGTGTTTGACTTTTTTCCTCTATTTTTTTTTTACATTTTTTAGGTAGTACTACTACTCCCAGCATGGAACAGAGTGTTCCATGATGGGAGTAGTGGTACCTTTACTAATAGACATATTGCCCCAGTTGTCAGTCGTGACACCCGCATGATACGATCGTCCATAATATATCAGAGATGTGGAGCGGCTCTATACAGCGCTCGCATCTCTGCACTGTACTCCGGCCAGTGATGAAAATAGAACATCACTCATTCATATTTACCGCAGAGAGCTGTGATTGGCCGGATGGTTGCAGCATATCACAGCTCTCTGAGGGAAATATGAATGATTGACTGGCCGGCCGCAGTATAGTGCAGAGATGCGAGCGTAGGAGAAAGCCGCTCCCTCTCTGCAATAGACAGGACAATCACAGCAAGTGTCAGTAGTGATACCCACTGTGATCTGTTTTTACCTGCAGATACTACTACTCCCAACATGCAGCACACTCTGCTCCATGCTGTGAGCTTTAGTACCTGCATTAATAGACAGATCGCAGCGAGTGTAACTTCTGACACCTGTTGCGATCTGTCTATTAATGCAGGTACTACAGCTCCTAGCATGGAGCAGAGTGTGCTCCATGTTGGGAGTAGAAGTACCTGCAGTTAAGGAAAGATGACAGTGGATGTCACTCCTAACACCCGCTGTGATCCTCCTGTATAATTTATAGATGTGGCCAGCCGCTCTTCTATGGTCCCCTGCACTGACGTATATATACACATATTAATATTTCTCACAGAGAGCTGTGATTGGCTGGAACCAGCTGGCCAATTACAGCTCCACGGGAAATATGAATAGGTGTATATATACATCAGTGCAGGGGACCATAGAAGAGCGGCTGGCCACATCTCTAAATTATACAGGAGGATCGCAATGGGCGATCTGTCAATTAGTACAGGCACTACTACTCTCATCATGGAGACTACATTTTTTTATTATTGCCAGCTACATTTTTAGGTCCCTGCTTGCCCACATAAATTGATCCCTGTTTAAAAATTAATAAAAATGTTTTAATAAGAAAGATACATTTTGTTAGATACTAATTTTTCCTTCACTACTATATCTTTTTTTATTTATTTATTTTAATGGTACCCTATGAAATTTTATTAAAAAAGGTATCTCCATCACTTTTTTGAATCACTAAAGTCCAAAAAATAATAAAAACCGCCTGCAAAAACGCCAAAGTTAAAACCCACATATTGTTTTTCTTGGCCACAATTTTGACTAAAAAATCGTCAGTGGCTCACCATGCTGCGATTTTGGAAAACCGCCAAGGAGCTGAAAAACGCCAAAAAAGAGTGAAAAAATGCCAAAAGGAATAAAAAAACGCCAAAGTGAAAAACACCAAGTGGAATAAGAATTTTGCGATTTCTCATTGATTTACAGCTAACATCTGGCTACAGCATTTTTCGGCCCAAAAAACGTCATGTGGCAGAATTGGCATTTAAAAAAAAATTTAAAAAAACAAGTAGAAACTTAGCCTGTTCTGTACTGTTCTGGGCTCCAGTAGCCAAGGGGAACACCCAGTGGGCTCCAAAGACTAAGAGGTCAGCCATGTTCTTAGCTTATACACTAAACCTAAAAACATGCTGACAGGCCTGTTTTACAAATGGGGGTGCTGAACCATGGACCCCCTCTAGGGAGTTTATACAGTATTTTGTTATGTGGCAGACATACTGGGGCCTTCAGAGAGAGCGAGAGAGTCACAATAAAACTGACAAACAGTACTGAGGAAGATTCATCAAAACCTGTGCTGAGGAAGAGTTGGCCAATTGCCCATAGCAACCAATCAGATCGCTTCTTTTATTTTTCAGAGGCCTTTTCAAAAGTGAAAAAAGTGATCTGATTGGTTGTTATGGGTAACTGGTCGACTTTTCCTCTGCACAAGTTTTGATGAATCTCACCCACAGGGGGAGATTCTCAAGGAATTTTGCACCAACAAAATATCAATTTTACACCAAAAAAAAAAAAGCGAAAAACATCAACCACATGTTCCAATAGCTTTGTGCCGCGGTTTACACTGTTCACGTTAGTTTTGTAAAAGTGGGCATGTATGCAGGTAGATTGAGACCAGCTCCACTGACTCACAAATTCTGTGCTCGGACTCGCACTGACCCAGGTGCGCAGACAAACTTGGAAGGAAGAAGAAAGTCCAGCATACGAAACTCCAACATCGACTTTATTTGGCATAAAAGCAGGTACAAAAACGGTGACATCTGGACACGTTTCGGGTATATTGTCTGCTTTACATGATATTTTCAAAGGGGTGAGAGTCCAGTTTACATAAAAAAATTTCACACCATCTTTTTGTGGAAATCACAGAAATGGTTGTAGTTTTAATGTTTTTTTTTGTTTTTTTTGGGGGGGAGGTGTTATTTAAGTAATTATTAAAAAGAGAAATAATTATTATTGAAAAATGTTATAACTACGCCTGCACTCACATTTAAGCTCAGAAATGATTTATTTATACAGTTATTGCTTGTCTGGGCACTAGTAACCATGGAATATTTAGTGAGATGGTTCCGCCAGAATTTTCTGTGATGTAAAATTTGGCGCAAAAATCAGAAATTTTGGTGCAAAAATTGCCGATTTTGGCTCCAAGCTTGGCAATTTTGGTGGCAAAAAATCAAATATGGCTGCAAAAAAAAAAAAATTGGGGGGGGCACAAAAAAAACAAACAAAAGTGGCGCGAAAGTGAATTTTCACATATTTTCAAAGCAGCACAAAAGACCTTTGAAAATGTGAGGAGAAAAAGGTATGAATAATATCGCTGGAACAGAAATTACAGTAGTTTTTGAGAATCTCCCCACTGTCTTTATTTTTATTGGGTCAGGACAATAATAGCGAAAGCAAATATTCTTAGTTTTGTTCTGTTTTACCATAGTTACAAAGCAAACATAAAAATGATTTAGCATTTCCATATTCTGATTTGTATATACTTTTTGTTTCTGTTTATGGACCTGTATGAAAGCTTGTTCGTTCATGGTGTGGTATAGTTTTTGTTGGCAGCACTTTGGGAAATATGAGCCTTTCTGATCATTCCCTAATCCATATATTCTGGGATGTGAGGTGACCAATGATGGCAGCCATGGAGAGACCTTCAGAAGGCCCCTGGCCACAATTGCCACAATTCTGCACATAATCTGCATGCATTTCGAATGCATTCCATCCAAATGCATTCGGCACAAGTTCGGGCAGAAATCATACCCCAATGGGATTCCTCTGCCAAAGTCTGAAAAAATATAAGACCAGACTTATATTTTTCCGGACCGTCTAATGTGGGATTTCCACAGCACAACGGCCGCTGCAGAAATTCTTCTGTGTGAATATCCTTGCAGAATCCCATTAAAGTTAATGGGAAATACATTTAGGTGGAATTCCACAAGGATAATTGATGCAGAACTCCGCACGAAATTTCCGTCATGTGAATGCGGCCTTAAGGGTAGAATTTTATGTAGCATAATTTTAGACTTTGGACTAGTTTTGTGGAATTCAGCGGCAAGTCGTTAGAAAATCTGCATCCAAATCAGTATGTAAGAAAAGTGGATTTTGCAGTGGTGTAAATTAGAATCCATTCAAAAAAGCATTTGAAAAGGAAATTTCTGATCCAGACAACCCTTTTAATTTTCAGACACACATTGGCCCTCATTTACTGAGAGTGTAGGGTTGTATTTGTGGTAGGTTTAATAATACATTAGTTTTTTTCATTATTTATTTATTACTAGCTGAGTACCCCACATTGCCCATTTTTTTCTTCCTAATCCTTGTTGGGGAGGAAAATCAATAAAGGAGGAAGCTTTTGACTTCATATCCCATCCTCATATATTGTTGTCATATCCCAACCCCATATCCCGTCCTCGTATCTCAACCTCATATCCTGTCCTCATATCTCGACCTCTTATCCTGACCTCTTATCCTGACCTCCTATCCCGACCTCATATCCCGACCTCATATTCCGTCCTCATATCTCGACCTCATATCCTGTCCTCATAGCCTGTCCTCATATCCCGTCCTCATATCCCGACCTCCTATCTCGTCCTCATATCCTGTCCTAATATCTCGTCCTCATATCCAGACCACCTATCCCATCCTCCTATCTCAACCTCATATCCCGTCCTCATATCCCGACCTCATATCCCATCCTCATAGCCCGACCCCATATCCCGTCCCCATATCTCATCCTCACATCCTGTCCTCATATCCCGACCTCATATCCTGTCGCCAATGCTGTCCTCATATCCTGTCATTTCTAAACATTTCCAATAGATTTGCATGGGACTTAAACAAAAACCCTGACCCTCACAAATGGGAGGTAGTTAAGGGTTAAATTAAGTATCCTATATTTTAAGTGGACATATAAGTAACATGTGACCAAGTATTATTGAAATATCTCCAGCCGTTTGGAAGTTATGCAGTAAAATATTTCCCATAGACTTGTATAGGACTTTAAACAAAAACCTCAACCCTGGCAAATAGGGGTAGGTAAGGGTTAAATGACCTATCCTATGTTTGTTGTTGACATATAAGTAACGTGTGCCAAGTTTCATGTTAATATCTTTAGCCGTTTGGACATGATGCTGGAACATACACACACACATTGAGTTTTATATATAGACTAGCTGGCATTGCCCGGCATTGCCCGGGTTTTTCCTTCCTAATACTTGTTGTGGAGGAAAATAAAAGAGGAAGCTTTTGACTTCATATCCCGTCCTCATATCTTGTTGTCATATCCCAACCCCATATCCCGGCCTCTTATCCCAACCTCCTATCTCGTCCTCCTATCTTGACCTCCTATCCCGTCCTCATATCCCGTCCACCTATCCCGTCCTCATATCTCGACCTCCTATCTCGACCTCCTATCCCGACCTCCTATCTCGACCTCCTATCCTGTCCTCCTATCCCATCCTCCTATCCCATCCTCCTATCTTGACCTCCTATCTCGACCTCCTATCC
Source organism: Hyla sarda (assembly GCF_029499605.1). NCBI lineage: Eukaryota > Metazoa > Chordata > Amphibia > Anura > Hylidae > Hyla > Hyla sarda. The sequence goes on from NC_079190.1 coordinate 453,493,770, forward strand.
CGTCCTCCTATCCCGACCTCCTATCTCTAACTCCTATTCCGACCTCCTATCCCTTCCTCATATTGCATCCTCATATCCCGTCCTCCTATCTCGACCTCCTATCTCGACCTCCTATCCCGACCCATAATATGTGTACCATATATGTGTTTTTGCACTTTCGTTTTTTCCTCCTTACCTTTCAAAAATCATAACCCTTTCAATTTTGCAGCTAAAAATCCATATGATGGTTTATTTTTTGCGCCACCAATTCTACTTTGTAATGACATCAGTCATTTTACCCAAAAATCTACGGCGAAACAGAAAAAAAATCATTGTGTGACAAAATTGAAGAAAAAATGCCATTTTGTAACTTTTGGGTGCTTCCGTTTCTACGCAGTATATTTTTCGGTAAAGATGACACCTTATCTTTATTCTGTAGGTCCATACGATTAAAATGACCAAGAAAGAACAAAATTAAAACATTCAAAAGGGTCAGAAGTAAAGGCATTGGATAATTGTGTTGTGTTGTAGGTTTTTTTTCTGATCATCTATTTTGTAGTCAACAATTTTCTCAAGAGAATTCTCTTTTTTTTTTGTAGGAAACCTTAATAAATATGTAGGTTTCTTATGCCATTTTTTGCCACGCTCCTTTTGTAGGGTTTTATTTAATTTTGGTTGGTTTTGTGGATTTTTCCAGCGCATTATGTTGCAGACATGTTGCAAACAGCGTACTCTAAAAATACCCCAAAAAGTGTTAGAAAGAGCTTAGTAGATGAGGGCCATTGTCTAGCTTGCACCACGCTGTCCTATAAACACAAAAATGTGAGGCTGCACCAATTAATAGAAAAACAGAGCTAATGTCTCTCAAGAACTGCTCTCCATCTGTCTCCAGGTTGGGTGTGGTTCTGCAGCTCAGTTCAATTGAAGTGAATGGAGCCAAGTTGTAATACCACACCCAACATGGGGACAGATGTGGAGCTGTTTTTGGAAGAAATTAGCTCTGTTTTTCTATTCCTGGATAACCCCTTTAAGCAACAATAGAAATAGATGTCCTTATTGCTCCAATTTGGAAAAAAAACCTGTACTTTATTTGATTAAGTGACACAGGCCACAAAAACACATATGACTTAGGTGCTCAAAGCCATTAGTCATGGATTATATTAATTCCAAATGTAAAAGAATAAAAAATAATCCATGCCAATAACAGAGCCAGACAAAAGTAAAGTAATGGGGACCAACTGGAGACATTTAGAGACATTACAGGTAAGTGCATACCTAAGAGGAACAAGAAAGTTTACATAACATTCAAGAGTAATGTAGTTTGCAAAATACATATTTACAGAACACAACAAATAAAGTATAAATATACACTGTACTCATTTATGAAAAGGAGAATTCCAGAATAGAAAAATTGTCCTCCATACTGTCGTCAGTAAAAAAATAAATAGATACATACCTTCCTTTGCTCCCCCGGTGCCTCCAGTAACCCACTCCGGTCAGGTGCTGGGGCCAAAAACGTCCCACTGCCACCCAGCCTATCGCCGGCCGAGTTGGGACTTCGCTGCGGCCGGTGATTGGTTGAGTGCAGTATAACTCGCCGACCACTGGCAACCAGGAAGAGGATCGCAGCGGAGACTGGAGTGTGTTACCAGAGGCACCGGGGGAGCGAAAGAAGGTATGTATCTATTTATTTTTTTACTGTCAGCAGTATGGAGGACAATTTATCTATTCTGGAGTTCTCCTTTAATCAATGAAGTGCGCTGTTATATAATGAAACTGTTACGCCGAGCGCTCCGGGTCCCTGCTCCTCCCCGAAGCGCTCGAGGCGTTTCTCTCCCTGCAGCGCCCCGGTCAGACCCGCTGACCGGGAGCGCTGCACTGACATTGCCGGCGGGGATGCGATTCGCATAGCGGGACGCGCCCGCTCGCGAATCGCATCCCAAGTCACTCACCTGTCCCGGTCCCCGGCTGTCATGTTCTGGCGTGCGTGGCTCCGCTCTCTAGGGCGCGCGCGCGCCAGCTCTCTGATATTTAAAGGGCCAGTGCACCAATGATTGGTGCCTGCCCCAATCAGCCTAATTAGCTTCCACCTGCTCCCTGGCTATATTACCTAACTTCCCCTGCACTTCCTTGCCGGATCTTGTTGCCTATGTGCCTTGAGAAAGCGTTCCTTGTGTATTCCAAACCAGTGTTCCTGATCTCTTGCCCTTTGCCCTTGACTACGATCCTTGCTGCCTGCCCTGACCTTCTGCTACGTCCGACCTTGCTCTTGCCTCATTCCTTGTACCACGCCTATCTCAGCAGTCAGAGAGGTTGAGCCGTTGCCGGTGGATACGACCTGGTTGCTACCGCCGCTGCAAGTCCATCCCGCTTTGCGGCGGGCTCTGGTGAATACCAGTAGCAACTTAGAACCGGTCCACCGGCCTCTCTGACACAGAGGATCCACCTCCAGCCTGCCGAATCCTGACAGAAACACTATAATACTATAATGTCAGTATTTATAACATACATATACAATTTAAGGAACACAAGCATAAGCAAGAATCGCTCCTGTAAAAAAAAGCAGAAGCACAATACTCTGAATCGGCATATGGCACCTGATAAGAACATAATCTAATAGTATAGGACTAAATTGTGACTTTTAATCAATCATATAGAAGCATTTGTAGCAAGTTCACATAAAAAAAAAAAAACACTTCCTTTAAATAAGTTGCTCTATACAACCCCTTAACAGATCTGTTTGAATCTTTGAGGGCCCATTTATCAATGTTACAAGACTGTGAAGGTAGGTAACACTTTTGTTTTATTATAATATGTATTATACAATTACAAATAATATCAAATATACAAATATTATCAAAATTCCAACATGTCCCTTTAACATAATGTTGAAGCTAAATTTATTCCGTATTTTAGCTTCTGCTTGTGTTTTTTTTTTGTTCGTTTTTTCTTCTTGTAGCAACCTGATGCAGAACAAGCAGGAATGTGATTATTCCCTTGAATAAATTGCCTGATCAAGCTCACTTTTAGTTAAAGAACATGCTGACTCTCAGTATCTCCCCTTACCTTCCCCTGGAACTTTACCTCTTTGCAGGCAGGAGTCAAGCACTTGAAACAACTCTCCGAACTACAGGAAACTCGGTGATAATGTCACATACAGTTTTATCGTTCCTTCTCTGAATTCAATGTATGATGGTATGTGCTGTTTTCTGTCATTAAACCCATTGCTGTCATATCCCAAAAGACTATTTTCTTCATGAGCGTTGCAATTTGCCAGAAAATTGGTATTCAAATGCAGAGAAGTGTCTAAAAAGTATTTATGGGATCACAAAGCAGGCATTTGTAAGGGGAAATAGTTTACTTGCAGATGTTATTTAAAGATGGAATCTTCCTTTAATTGTGAATAATTTAAATGGGACCTTAGAAAGACAAAGCGTCTCTTTTGGAAATGATGGTTCTAATTATTAGCGGAATCCAATTATATTTACTAAAATAGATGCATTCTTAGTAGTTGTATAAAAATATGCTAATACTTTATGAAATGCATTTTAGCTATGGAAGTGCTCGCATATGAGCAGCAGTCATTTTTATGCCAAAAAGATTTTGCTCCGATAGCTACAGCCATATATTTATGCCCTCCATTTACCTTGTGGAATATATGGCAATATTTATATTTTTGTGCAATTATCTGGAGGCAGTAAACATGATTCACTTGTATAATTTTCAAATGTGCTTAATAAAACAAGAGACATTACAAGCAGGTTTGGAAATGTTCTATTTTGTTATTAGTAAAGCTCTTGTTACACAAACCATTAGTGATCCTAGGAGCCGTCATGAATAATGGAATTTATATCCAGAGGCTTTTTGCATGATGCTGCTTAATTATGGAAAGTTTCTTTATTTCTTAGCTTGGCACATGTTTTCAGCTATTTTCTATAAACATGTTTTGTTCGTCTAGAGCTCTAAGTACTGGTCTGGTGGGACACAGCGTAGATGAAGATAGCACAAAGACCAGTTTCAGGTGAGTGTAATACAGGTGCATTTTTATGACCGTATTGCAGATGCTAATCCTGGCCCGACCATGGGTGTAATAAGCCAAATTGAAAGCATTAAAGGGGTTATCCACCATAGTACATACCTAGATTCTATCGCGCAAATCACTTCATTAAACTCCATTTAGTGTGGTCCAGGGCATCTAAAATGGTAGATCCACATGTGAGGACATGGGGCAAGGAATCCTGGGAAGGCGGGAACAAGGGTAGGCGGGATGACCCTGAATCACATGCAGGATGCAGCCTATGAGCAGCCAGCCACCCCTGTGATGTCACAGCCAAATATAATCGGCAGCCATATTCCGGCTAGTCACTTCATCCTTTCATTGTAGAGAGATAGGACAGACAGCACTGTGTGTTACACTGAAAAGCTTTTTCCAACAGCGTTTCACCTCCTAGTCATGTCAGCGTTCGGTTGGACAGAGAGCAGTGAAAATAATTCTTACTACAGTTATTTATCTCCCAGTCACTGTCTACAGTGTTGTATTACAGAGAGGGACAGAGAGCTGTGTGTTGCCTCATATGTTTGAACAAGCTGGCTTAGCTGGAGAAATGTTAGGAAAATAGGGAGGGGTAAATTTTTAGTGCAACTCTGTGTCTTTGTTCCATAACAAATGGTCTCCTGGTTATACTAGTCTGTAGGCGGTATAATACATACTCAACAGTCCATTCCTAATAGTCTGTAACAGACTCAATAGAAATTGATTAGAGGAATGTAAAAAGTACACAGTAGTTGTAATTTTAAACACCCCTGCCATCTAGTGACCACTGAGCAATTTTTTTAAACTTTTTAACATTGAAATAAAGGTTAAGTTTTAAATATTATTTAGGGGGATCTTTAGTCAGGGTAATCCCTTAAGGGGTAATTCCCCAATGAGTTGTATTTTCTATAATTGTCCCTAAGATCCTCTGTGGACTTTTTTGGTGTTGTTGAGGTATTAAAGAGAGGGGCAGAGAGCTGTGTGTTGCACAGAAGAACAGCAGCGATTCAACTCAAGCACAAATCCTGCCTAGAAGCACTGATAGGGAAGGGAGTGAGATTGAGAGAGAGAGTGCAATTTTGGGTTTAGTACACAGCGACTGTGTGCTGCAGCATGGTTGTGTACTGCTGGTGTTTAGCACATATACTTAAGTGTACTGTAGCGCATTTTTCTGCCATCATAAGTGCATACCACATCCGTACATCTAAGTGGTGTACTATTTTGTACCTGTTAAACTCTCAAAGGCCTAGATACTGTGAAAGGAAAGCCAAAAGTACACACCTGCTGCTGTTTTAGACAAATACTGTTAAGTGTAGTGGAGCGCATTCTTCTGCCCTCATAAGTGCATACCACATACGTACATCTAAGTGTTGTACCATTTTGTTCCTGATAAAGTCTTAAGGGCCTAGTTACTGTAAAGCCAAACAAAAGTTACTGTAAAGCCAGCCAAAAGTACACACCTGCTGCTGTTCTAGATAAATACTGTTTTAAGCGTAGTGATGTGTTTTGTACTCCCCTCATATATGCACTAAATAAATCAGGCAGAGAAGTGCCAGGACATGCACAGAGGAGTGGCAGAGGCCTAAATTCATCAGGTGCAGGCAGTGGTCGCAGCAGACTAGGGGCGAGTGGCAGCAGGAGTCACAACGAGAGGCCAGATCTCCTGGTATCAGCTAGCGGTCATGTCTCGACCAGCAACCCATCTGCCATCATCGATTGGTTAACACGGTCATCCACTTCATCACAAGTGACATCTGATACCCCAGTACACAGTTGGTGGGTTCCTCAGACACAACCCTCAGTTGGCATGGCCTGGGAGCAGTCCCTGTCCTCCCATTGCCTCTGTCCTATGCTGTTCCCTCCTTACAGAAGTATCTTATGTTGTGGGACAGCCAGCAGCTAATGCCAAGACAAGAAGTGGAGGAGACATCTGCTGCTTCCTCTGTTAGGCGGGCAAGTAGTGATGAGGAGAGTGACGTGGGAGATGGTTTTGCCAGCGTTCAGGGTCCTGAAGCAGACAATATTGAGGAACCTGAGGAGGACGTCATTGAGTTGCAGACACATGTTGATGATGACAGACATCAGGGAACATGGGGAGAATAACCAGAGAAAAAAATCATCATGCAAAGCCTTTTTATCCCGCTACTCCCGTAAAAAAAAAAATGATGCCCGACGGAACCCTTAATAATAAATGGGATCTAACGGGACCTGTTGTTGCCCACTGTGCCCCGTCCGGATAACGGACGTTAAAGGCATGGACCTTTTCCAATGGGGCACAACGGCATAGGGAGAGGGGCCTAACCTGTGTGAAAACCTAGCCTAATGGTGAAATGAACATTGAAGACTTTCACTGGTCATACATCCTGCAGAATACAATGATTCTTCCATTGTAATGTCATCAAATAATAGTATAAAATACTGTATATTAATGACATTTAAAGTATTTATTCTTCTGTCCGAGCACATTTCTATTACATTTTTTTTCATTGTTTCACACAATCTCCTAAAGTCTACAGCATTATATTTAGAAACATGAAGCAATGGTGAAGAAAATGATTTTTCTGATTGCCTGGGATACCATAATTAAGATGTCTCATACAGACGACCCTCACTCACAATATGATGTAGAAGACGTGACAAAGGTCAGCGCCATTCAGTGTGTAAATGTATGAAGTTTTAATACAGACAATCACATCTTAACACTTGCATTATTCATCATGTCTGTCAGTGTGTTAGAGCTATAGTTCGACAAAAGAAATGCATTTTAAATAACCTGCTGAATGATTATCATTGATTCCCAGGTTCGCGCTAACATCGATCTACTACTATATGGAGATAAATGTATTAACAAAAAGGTTCATTGCCTGTGACTTAAGAAAATGAAGCAATTTTAGGAAACAGGATTCAGATATGACTTTAATTTATCAAGGTCTGGGATGTAATTTCTGAAATGCTATCTAGGCATGCCTATAGTTGTAATTGTAAATTATTATTCAGAACCGGAAATAACTATATTAAAAATATTGTTGCACAAAATGTGTGTTCTCATTAAGTGATATGCTGTCCTTTAAAAAAGCAGTATTATTCTGTTTGGCACAAGAATACAAGTCATAGTGGTCATCTGGAAAATGTAGCAAAGCCACACAGATATAAATGTGTCCTTTCTTACCTTTTCTTGTGGCTTAATATGTCCCCACATTTGTATCATGTGATGACTAGCTTAGAAAACATTTTTTTTCTTATTCACTGTAGGGAGATGTATATGCAGGATGTGCAGCCTGTTGAAGATGTTCATTGCATAATGAATTTTTTTTTAAATTTATATGAGAAATTGGAATCCTTTAACCTGTTAAGGACCAAGGGCGTACAGGTACGCCTTTGCTCCCTGGTACTTAAGGACCAAGGTTGTACCTGTACGCCCGTGGGAATTTTGGTCCCTGCCGCGCGCCGGGCGGGGACCGGACGGGGGTGACTGCTGATATCTATCGGCAGGCACCTCGCGCAAATGCCCAGGGCGGTCATCAGACCCCCCCATGTCGGCGATCACCGCAAATCACAAGTGAATTCACACTTGCGATTTGCGGCTATTCCGGGTCATACGGGTCTATGGTGACCCGGTGACCCGGAATATAACGGGGATCGCGGTTGTCCAAGACACCCACGATCCCCCTGAAGGCATAGGAGTGAGGTGGCAGGGGTGCCAACCCCTCCTATCCCTGCTATTGGTGGTCTAAATGCTACCACCAATAGCAGATCGGGGGGGGGGGGCGGGGGGGCTTTACTTTCGGTTTCCCCGTTCTGCCCACCCACAATAGGCGGGGCAGAACAGGGAACCGACAGAGGACCGGTGCCGACGTCCACTTACCCCGCGGGCGAGGCTGCGGGCGACCATCGGTGGAGGAGATCGGAGTCCGGCGATGTCGTGCAGCAGGCTCCCTGGATCCGACGAAAGCCGATAAGTTGCCTAGCAACATCTGGAGGGTACAGTTTGAGACCACTATACAGTGGTCTCTAAACTGTAGCCCTCCAGATGTTGCAAAACTACAACTCCCAGCATGCCCAGACAGCTGTTAGGGCATGCAGGGATTTGTAGTTTTGCAACTGCGGGAGGGCCCCAGTTTGGAGATCACTGGCAGTGATCTCTAACTGTGGCCCTCCAGAGGTTGCAAAACTGCAACTCCGCAGCGCATACTCCTAGCGGTAAGCTCACTGTAAACCGCCGCCAGTGTGAATGTACCCTAAAAACACTACACTACACTAACACAAAATAAAGGGTAAAACACTACATATACACCCCTTACACTGTCCCCCCAATAAAAATGAAAAACGTATTGTACGGCAGTTTTTCCGAAACGGAGCCTCCAGCTGTTGCAAAACAACAACTCCCAGCATTTCCGGACAGCCACTGACTGTCCAGGCATGCTGGGAGTTTTACAACAGCTGGAGGCACCCTGTTTGGAAATCACTGGCGTAGAATACCCCAACATGCTGGTGTTGTACTTTACTTTTTATTTTCCCAAGAGGTAAAAGGAAAAAAAAGACCCCCAAAATTTGTAACGCAATTTCTCCTGAGTACGGAAATACCCCATATGTGGGCGTAAAATGCTCGGCGGGGGTACAACAAGGCTCAGGAGTGAGAGAGATGTACATTTGAGCCCTAAATTGGTGATTTGCACAGGGGTGGCTGATTTTACAGCGGTTCTGACATAAATGCAAAAAAATAAATACCCACATGTGACCCCATTTTGGAAATTACAACCCTCACGGAATGTAATACGGGGTACAGTGAGCATTTATGCCCCAAAGGGGTCTGACAGATTTTTGGAACAGTGGTCTGTGAAAATGAAAATTGTAATTTTTCATTTGCACAGCCCACTGTCAAAAGTCAGTGGGCTGTGAATGCTCACTGTACCCCTTATTAAATTCTGTGAGGGGTGTAGTTTCCAAAATGGGGTCACATGTGGGGGGGTCCACTGTTCTGGCACCAAGGGGGCTTTGTAAACGCGCATGGCCCCTGACTTCCATTCCAAACAAATTCCCTTTTCAAAAGCTTAATGGTGCTCCTTCTCTTCTGAGCATTGTAGTGCGCCAGCAGAGCACTTGACGTCCACACATGGGGTATTTCCATACTCATAAGAAATGGGGTTACAAATTTTGGGGGTTATTTTCTCCTATTATCCCTTGTAAAAATGTAAAATTTGGGGGAAAACCAGCATTTTAGTGAAAAAATGTTTTTTCTTTCATTCACACATCCGACTTTAACAAAAAGTCGGGAAATACCTGTGAGGTGTTAAGGCTCCCTGTGCCCCTCGTTACATTCCTTGAGGGGTGTAGTTTCCAAAATAGTATGCCATGTGTTTTTTGCTGTTCTGGCACCGTAGGGGCTTCCTAAATGTGACATGCCTCCCAAAAACCATTTCAGAAAAACTCACTCTCCAAAATCCTGTTGTTGCTCCCTCCCTTCTGAGCCCTCTACAGCGCCCGCCGACCACTTGACATACACATATGAGGTATTTTCTTACTTGAGAGAAATTGGGTTACAAATTTTGAGAGGATTTTTTTCCTTTTACCACTTATAAAAATTCAAAAACTGGGTCTACAAAAACTTGCAAGTGTAAAAAATGAAGATTTTGAATTTTCTCCTTCCCTTTAGGTGAAACACCTAAAGGGTTAACACACTTACTGAATGTCATTTTGAATACTTTGAGGAGTGCCGTTTTTATAATGAGGTTATTTGTGGGGTATTTCTAATATGAAGGCCCTTCAAATCCACTTCAAACCTGAACTGGTCCATGAAAAATTCTGATTTTGAAAATTTGGTGAAAAATTAGAAAATTGCTGAACTTTGAAGCCCTCTGGTGTCTTCCAAAAGTAAAAACATGTCAACTTTATGATGCAAACATAAAGTAGACATATTGTATATGTGAATCAAAATATTATTTATTTAGAATGTTTGTTTTCCTTACAAGCAGAGAGCTGCAAAGTTAGAAAAATGCTAAATTTTCTATTTTTTCATAAAATTTTGGAATTTTTCACCAAGAAATGATGCAAGTATCGACAAAATTTTACCAATAACATAAAGTAGAATATGTCACGAAAAAACTATCTCGGAATCAGAATGATAGGTAAAAGCATCCCAGAGTTATTAAATCTTAAAGTGAAAGTGGTCAGATGTGCAAAAAACGCTCTGGTCCTACAGTGAAAATTGGCCTGGTCCTTAAGGGGTTAAGGGGTATTTTGAGTTAAAATGACTTATCCCCCCCAGTTACAATGCTCATCCCTCATCCTCATTCTGGAGATTGCAGCCGGTGGGAGTTGGCGGTCCCAGCGGTCAGACCCCTGTCAATCTGATACATCTCCCCTGTCATAGGATAAGTAATTTTAACTTGGAATAAATCCTTTAACTAAATTTGAGGAAAGCTAAGGATGAACGCTGTATGTGTATGTTTTATAACCATAGTCCATGACCTGTACAGTATGTAAACTATGTGACCGAAAAAGACTTTCCTCGAGGGCTCAAATAAAATAATTTATAGATGGGGGGGTTCATTTTTCACTAAAAGAGCAACTAAAACAACAACCTACAGGTGTGGAAGACCACACAACAAAATTGTGAATATACCCCAGTTAGAAGTACGGTAACTTGTGACAAGCGTAATCATATATAAAAAATCATATATAAAAGTAATTTTATTGGAATATATAGTTTAAAAAATCCATATATACATATATATATATATATATATATATATATATATATGAAACCACAGAATCAATTCATAAAGGGTAGTATAAGGATAAAAAATACATATATATAAAAGAATAAAATATAGGGTGGATACTGGGGTGAGAAGACCTGTATGCCAATAGAATGGGTGGAGAGATAAAAAGTTGCTTGGGAAGTCACAGTGCTGATAGTGAGCTGCAATTCATACATTTAAATAAATTAATATATATGGGGGTTGCATGCACGAGGCAAGGAAAGAGGGGGGGGGGGCTAGTGACCTAGTGACAGATCTCTCCCTGTCCCTAGAAACCCTGCAACAATGTTGACTGGTTGCTAGACAAGCAGAACCAGGCTTTACCATAAGCAGTCACTTTTCCTGGGTCCTAGCAATGGCTCCCAGTACTTAGTTACCCTCAGGACTTATGGTAGGGCAGAAAAGTGGAACCAATCAGCAGGACCAGTCATGCAGACAATGCATACAAGCTCATATCAAATGTCAGAAGTGAAAACAAATGGCAATTTACCATTAGATGTCAGTGGCTGATGGGAGTTGTAGTTTTGGTGGAAGTAATAGACTTGCAGAATGGTTAGATAAGGTAAAGACATGACACACATGTCAAGAACTGTGCAGAGCAGGAGAGGTTTGCTATGGGGATTTGCTTATGCTCTGGACAGTTCCTGACACGGACTTAGGGAAGATCTACATAACTTCCTCTGGAGCATTCAGCAGCTCACAAGTACTGGAAGGATTAAAGGAGACCTGTAGTAGTCATTTTTCAGAATCCCCTCTGCCCGGGCTGCAAAAAGTAACAAAACAAACTTTAACTCACCTTCTGACGTTCCCCCATTGCGCCGATATCAGTGGCCCGGTCCTCCGGTGCCGGTCTTCTTCCTGCTTCTTGGGGACTATGAGTCATACTGCGCTCAGCGTATTGCCGGCTGCAGCAATGTCCCGCCTCGGCCGGTGATAGGCTGAGTGCACTGTCATGTAACGAGCCTGGGCCCGCTCCCTGCTGCCCAGGCTCCTTACATGACACTGCGCTCAGCCTATCAATGGCTGAGGTGGGACATCGCTGCGGCCAGCGATACGCTGAGCGCAGTATGACTCATCCTCCTCAAGAAGAAGACCGGAACCGGAGGACCAGGCCACCGATATTGGCACAACAGGGGAATGATGGATGGGGAGTTAAGAATGTTTTGTTACTGTTTGCAGCCCGGGCAAAGGGGATTCTGAGAAATTACTACTAGAGATCTCCTTTAAGATTTAAATAGAAATATAATCTGTTTGACGTGTTTTTGACACCAGTTGATTTGAAAACATTTGTTTTCCTCTGGAGTGACCCTTTAAAGGGGTTCTCCCGTGGAAAACTTTTTTATTTTTATTTTTTTTTATCAACTGGTGCCAGAAAGTTAAACAGATTTGTAAATTATTTCTATTGAAAAATCTTAATTCTTCCAGTACTTTTTAGGGGCTGTATACTACACAGGAAATGTTTTTCTTTTTGGATTTCTCTTATGTCAGGACCACAGTGCTCTCTGCTGACCTCTGTTGTCCATTTTAGGAACTGTCCAGAGCAGCATATGTTTGCTATGGGGATTTACTCCTGCTCTGGACAGTAACTAAAATGGACAGCAGAGGTCAGCAGAGAGCACCGTGGTCGTGACATAAGAGAAATCCAAAAAGAAAAAACATTTCTTCTGTAGTATGCAGCCCCTAAAAAGTACTGGAAGGATTAAGATTTTTTAACAGAATTAATTTACAAATCTGTTTTACTTTCTGTCACCAGTTGATCTAAAAAAAAATAAAAAGTTTTTCATGGGAGTATCCCCTTTAAATATTTTCTAGCTAGAGAAAAATTATAGGGATGTAAATTATTACAATTGCCATTATATATGGATCTGCCCATGCAGAACAGATTGCTAAATAATCATAACAATATTATGACTGTGGCTTTCAATGCAGCTTGTGTAAGCTTGTTGTCCATGTATTTAGGACAAATTATTGAAACACCTAATTTGTCTTTTAAAAGTGACATTCTCACTGAAACCTTCATATCACTTATGTTCTTGTGTTTATTACTATTTGGTTTTATCACCTTTCAGAACTTTGGTAGCAATGTGTTTCTTTTCAAAATTATTAATGTAAATCTTTTCTATAATGCAAATGGTTTCTGTAATTTAAAAAGAAATATCATATGCAATGCATGATACTCATTGACATTACATATAATGCATTCCATTCATTGAATTGGAGATTTTTCTATGTTAAATATTGCTTTCTTTTTATCACTATTTCATTATTGTAGTGGCCTTCACATCATGTTCTTATAAACAATGTCATCTAGAGATAATTGACACTTAGATATCTGGCATGATACATATGAATAGGTGTCTGATATTATTGTACTGTATATTTAAATGGAAATTAGTTGATAATCTTGTAATAAATACAGGCACAGAACAACAGTGAATATATGCATTGTGGTTACTGCTATGTGTGACCTTAAACATCCTTTACATTTTGATCTTCACAGTTTTGTTCAAGGGAAAACCATTGAAAAAGTGAAAATGGAGGAAATAAATTCTAGATACAGTGGGGATCAAAAGTTTGGGCACCCCAGGTAAAAATTTGTATTAATGTGCATACAGAAGCCAAGGAAAGATGGAAAAATCTCCAAAAGGCATCAAATTACAGATTAGACATTCTTATAATATGTCAACAAAAGTTAGATTTTATTTCCATCATTTACACTTTCAAAATAAAAGAAAACAAAAAAATGGCATCTGAAAAAGTTTGAGCACCCTGCAGAATTTATAGCATGCACTGCCCCCTTTGCAAAGCTGAGACCTGCCAGTGTCATGGATTGTTCTCAATCATCATCTGGGAAGACCAGTTGATGTCAATCTCAAAGGTTTTAAATGCCCAGACTCATCTGACCTTGCCCCAACAATCAGCACCATGGGTTCTTCTAAGCAGTTTTCTAGAAATCTGAAACTGAAAATAGTTGATGCTCACAAAGCTGGAGAAGGCTATAGGAAGATATCAGAACATTTTCAGAAGTCAATAGCCTATGTTCGGAATGTAATTAAGAAATGGCAGTCATTAGGAACAGTGGAAGTTAAAGCAAGATCTAGAAGACCAAGAACAATATCAGACAGAACAGCTCGCAGGATTGTGAGAAAAACAATTGAAAACCCACGTTTGACTGCACAATCCCTCCAGAAAGATCTGTCAGACACTGGAGTTGTGGTACACTACTCCACTATAAAAAAATACTTGTACAAATATGGCCTTTATGGAAGAGTCATCAGAAGAAAACCTCTTCTACGTCCTCACCACAAAAATCAACGTTTGAACTTTGCAAATGAACATATAGATAAGCCTGATGTATTTTGGAAAAAAGTTCTGTGGAACGATGAGTTTAAAATTGAACTTTTTGAAAGGAATGTGCAAAGGAACGTTTGGAGAAGACATGGAACAGAATTTCATGAAAAGAACCCCTGTCCAACTGTTAAGAATGGGGGTGGATTAATCATGCTTTGGGGTTGTACTGCAGCCAGTGGCACAGAAGGAAAAATGGATTCAATAAAATTTCAGAAAATTTTGGATGCTAAATTGATGCCATCTGTGAAAAAGCTGAAGTTAAAGAGAGGATGGCTTCTATAAATGGATAATGATCTTAAACACACCTCGAAATCCACGGGGGATTACATCGAGAGGCATAAACTGAAGGTTTTGCCATGGCCTTCACAATATCCTGACCTCAACATAATTTAAAATCTATGGATAGACCTTAAAAGAGCAGTGTGTGACAGACAGCCCAGAAATCTCAAAGAACTGGAAGACTTTTGTAAGGAAGAATGGGCAAAGATACCTCAAACAAGAATTGAAAGACTCTTGGCTGGCTACAAAAAGTGCTTACAAGCTGTGATACTTGCCAAAGGGGGCAGTACAAGATATTAACTTTGCAGGGTGCTCAAACTTTTGCAGACGCCATTTTTTTGTTTTCTGTTATTTTGAAAGTGTAAATGATTTAAATAAAATCTAACTTTTGTTGACATATTATAAGAATGTCTAATCTGTAATTTGATGCCTTTTGGAGATTTTTCCATCTTTCCTTGGCTTTTTTATGCACATTAATACACATTTTTACCTGGGGTGCCCAAACTTTTGATCCCCACTGTAAACTTTGTTAATCCAGATGAAGATAAATATCCTCATATTTAAAGTACAAGTAACTATTCCATCAAAGGTAGACAATGCTTCATGGATCAACATTCAAGTATTATTATTATTATTATTATTATTATTATTATTATTATTATTAAAGGGGTACTCCCACCCTAGACATCTTAGGGGATAAGATGTCTCATCGCGGAGGTCCCGCCGCTTGGGACCCCCACATTTTTTGCATGTGACACCCACCTGTTTTTTCACCGGAACCGCTGGAGGGTCTGAGTCGCGACTACGGGAATGGAAGTCCGTGACGTCAGGACTCCGCCCCATGTGACGTCACGCCCATCCCCTCAATGCAAGTCTATGGGAGGGGGAGTTCCCGTAGTCGCGACTCAGACCCTCCAGCGGTTTCGGTGAAAAAACAGGTGAGTGCCGCATGCAATAATGCGGGGGTCCCCAGTGGCGGGACCCCCGCAATAAGACATCTTATCCCCTATCCTTTGGATAGGGGATAAGATGTCTAGGGTGGGAGTACCCCTTTAATAAGCTTTTTATGCAATGTAATCTTAAAATTATTCTTATTTAATGATGTTTAACATTACCCTTATTTAATCCAAAATAAACATAAATTCTATCTCAGGACCTACTGGACATATTTAAGTAAGTGACCCATTGTTGGATTCCTGTTCAACCACACTATAACCCAGTGTATTGATAAGGGTGAACAGACTGACAGTTTTCCTTTAAGAGTGCAGTATGGTTTTCTTCTGGAACAAACTTTCTGAATTCTAATGGACTTGAGAAATTTTCATGTTATTGTTCTGTGAAAGGCTTTATTTACACTATATCCAGGCAAGACCTAAAGTATTCCACTTCATAATGTTTGTACATGTACAGTTCATTGAAAAAGACTTTAGACCCATTTATTTTTTTCACATTTTCTATTGTTTCAGCCTTTTCTTTTTTCTAAATAAAAGAAGGTCTTCCTTATCATTTTGCACTTAATACAATAATGAGTATGTGAAAGAGAATTTTAGACATTTTGAGCACTTAATACAATAATGAGTATGTGAAAGAACTTTCGACATTTAGAAAATGTACTAAAAAACAATAATTGTGGACAGAAATGTTTAGGGCCCCCTATTTCTCTTGATCATCTCTGAAGTGTCTCTACACCTTGATCAGAGTCATTTGTGGTAAATGCAGATGATTGAACATGATTTGGTAAGACACAGCCCTGTCTATATAAGATCTCACAGCTAAGAATACATATGGGAGCAAAACTAAGCCATGAGTGGAGCATATTGCCTGGCTTGGAACATACAGGACTCTTCCTAAATCTGGTCATCCCACCAAATGTAATCAGGGAAGAAGGGCCTTCCTAAGAGGGGTGGACAAAAACCCATCATCGCTGCAGCACTCTACCAATATGGGCCAGAGAGAAGCCTTTCCTCATTAAAAGGCAAATAAAAAAAAAACTTTTTTAGCAGCTGTGACAGGGAGACTGGTCAGGTTTGTTTTAACCAGTGCATATAACAAATATACATATAATGTTATTATATACATAATATAAAAACTTTTTGCAAATTATAGGTTCGATTTGATACTCTGGATTTAAGACAAAGCCAAAAGTTGACCTTCCAACAAGACAATCAACCTTTGTGAAGAGACCTGAAAATGGCTTCCACCGACGGTCTCAATTCAACCTTACTGAGCTTGAGAAAATATGTGAAGACACATAGAAAATCGGCAAATCTTGGAGGCAAACCTTGGGGCATCAACCACAAGAAGACCAGAGGCTGTAATCGCTGCCAAGAATGCTTGTAAAGGGAAGTCCTGAGTAAAGGGTCTGAATATTTATGTCAACGCAATGTTTTATTTTTAACAAATATATACAGTGGAGCAAGGAAATGAAGGGGAGAGCACCACTAAAAAGGTGAGTCCGGAAGAAGCGCACATAGTTGAGTGAAACGATCGGCGTAGCCTCTGACCTCTTCGGTACCTGTCCTATGCTCCCCCGGGAACCTCTGGACGTCTAGACACTATCCTTGTGGTGAATGCATGCTATTGTTCTTTATGCGTTATTTTATTTTTAACTTTTCAATAAATAAGTAGAGATTTTACATTCTTATTTTAGGGTATTGAGTGCAGAATGATTGATAAAACTATATATTTTTTCCATTTTTATTTTAGCAAATTTATTTCAGACTTTCCAAATGCATTGTAGCTTTCCTTAAATTATGATATTTTACTAGGAATTGCTGCAACAAAATAATATGTCATGCTTCTTGGAATTCAGTTTATATGCTTAAATGTCTCCATTTGATGTGACTTGGTTTGCAACTTTTTTCAAGAGTATGGTTCCTTGATGATGTAGATTGCATTTTTTATTGTTGGAGCACAAACCATACATTCTAGTTAGTTTTAATACACTGTGCCCCTGTTGACTGCTACACCTACATGTAAAGAGTGTCAACAATGCTTATATTTTATAGGTATTTATCTGTTCTGAGTTGCATTGAAACCCTTAACATTAAATTGCATCTATAAGATAACATGATTTCATTGTCTTTCTTAAATGGGCACTGTCAGATACAATAACTTTTAATATGTTATAAAGCATGCAAAAACAATATGTTTTGCAATTGCTTTAATCAGAAAATTTCCAGTATTTCATAATGAAAAAGCCAGTCAAAAAAGTTGCCACTAGGGGTCCCCCTTCCTCCTGGGACACACACCAAACCTGCAGTGTCCAGTGGTCATCAACACATCATGGACACCATGAGTGATTGACAGGGCTGCAGGCAGGTCCAGAGCTGCTGTGCTTGCTCCTGACCCTCTGTGAGTCAGAACAGAGTGAGGGAGGGGGAGGAGGGGTAGGAGTCATCACAGTGAGGTGAAGAGAGGAATACGTCTCATGCCTCTGCATTGACTGAAACCTCACTGTGTAATGATGGCAAATAAATAAAGGTAATTCTGAGAGAACTATAGGTTGTAGACACATACAAATGTACATGATCAGGTTGAGGTACTGAGCAACATATAACAGTTTTGTTTTTTTTTGGGGGGGGTTGGGCACTTGACAGGTGTGCTTTAAATCTGTTGCACACTAGAATTTAGGATATTTAGTAATAGATCTCTCAATATAAAACTAATGATATTAAATAGTGGAAGGCACAGGGGACTTTAATGGCAAAACCGACAGATCTTACACACCAAGAAAATCCTACCTACTCAGCAAGCATACAGAGATAAAATGTACATTTATAGAAACAAGCAGAGGGGAAGAAAAAAGACTAAAATATGCAAGCTAGGCGCAGCATTTCTGCCCTTCCTGCACCCAATATACTTTTACAACTACCTTAGGGTAAGTAGGGTTATTATTGTTAAAGCGTACCTGTAAGGGATGTTACTCAGTACCTAATCCTGATCATGTATATATCATTTTTTTTGTGTCTAGGACCTATTTATCCCTGACAAATAGCATTTATACACTGCTCAAAAAAAGTAAAGGGAACACTTAAACAACACAATGTAACTCCAAGTAAATAACACTTCTGTGAAATCACACTGTCCACTCAGGAAGCACACTGATTGACAATCAATTTGACATGCTGTTGTGCAAATGGAACAGACA
Source organism: Hyla sarda (assembly GCF_029499605.1). Taxonomy (NCBI): domain Eukaryota; kingdom Metazoa; phylum Chordata; class Amphibia; order Anura; family Hylidae; genus Hyla; species Hyla sarda. The sequence goes on from NC_079190.1 coordinate 453,512,323, forward strand.
ACAGGTGCAAATTATAGGCAATTAGCAAGACACCCCCAATAAAGGAGTGGTTCTTCAGGTGTTGACCACAGACCACTTCTGAGTACCTATGCTTCCTGGTGGATGTTTAGCTTACTTTGGAATGCTGGCGGTGCTTTCACTATAGTGGTAGCATGAGACGGAGTCCACAACCCACACAAGTGTCTCAGGTAGTGCAACTCATCCAGGATGGCACATCATTGCGAGCTGTGGCAAGAAGGTTTGCTGTATCTGTCAGCAAAGCGTCCAGAGCATGGAGACACTACCAGGAGACAGGCCAGTACATCAGGAGACATGGAGGAGACCGTAGGTGGGCAACAACCCAGCAGCAGGACCACTACATCTGCCTTTGTGCAAGGAGGAGCAGGAGGAGCATTGTCAGAGCCCTGCAAAATGACCTCCAGCAAGCCACAAATGTGCATGTGTACACTTAAATGGCCAGAAATCCATGAGGGTGATATGAGGGCTCAATGTCCAAAGGCGGGGGTTAAGCTTACAGCCCAACACCGTGCAGGATGTTTGGCATTTGCCAGAGAACACCAAGATTGGCAAATTTGCCATTTGCACACTGTGCTCTTCATAGATGAAAGCAGGTTCACACTGAGCACATGTGACAGACGTGACAGAGTCTGGAGATGCCATGAAGAACATTCTGCTGCCTGCAACATCCTCCAGCATGACCGGTTTGGTGGTGGGTCAGTAATGGTGTGCGGTGGCATTTCTTTGGGGGGCTGCACAGCCCTCCATGTGCTTGCCAGAGGTAGCCTGACTGCCATTAGGTACCGAGATTAGATCCTCAGACCCCTTGTAAGACCATATGCTGATGCTGTTGGCCCTGAGTTCCTCCTAATGCAAGACAATGCTAGACCTCATGTGGCTGGAGTGTGTCAGCAGTTCCAGCAAGAGTAAGGCATTGATGCCATGGACTGGCCTGTCCATTCCCCACACCTGAATCAGATTGAGCACATCTGATTTTCATTGATAATTTTTGTGTGATTTTGTTGTTAGTACATTCAACAATGTAAAGACGAAAGTATTTCATACGATTAGTTCATTCATTCAGATCTAGGATGTGTTATCTTAGTGTTCCCTTTATTTTTTTTGAGCGGTGTATGTTGCTCACTTGCTTTGTGTTCTTTCCTTCTAGAGTGGGCGTGTCCATTTCTCTCCCTCACTGTGATGACTCATCTGCTCTGAGTCTGGGAGCAGCCTGGCAGTCTGCAAATCACTGCAGAGTTTTTATGTGTACATTTTCTATCTGTTCCTGGTAAAGCTGGATGCTAATCAACATAGCTGTCATTGTGTGTTATTCAGCTTTCACTCACTCATGAATGTCTGATCAGCTTCTTTTTCAATCAGGAGTCAGAGAAAGCTTTTGCTGTTCAAGCATGCTGGGAATTGTAGTTTTGCGTTGCAACAGCTGAAGCTGCAATGTTTGTAAAGCACTGTGTTAAAGCAGTGTTGCGTTTAGCTGTGGCAAAACAACAACTTCCAGCAGGCCCCCACATCCTTTGTCTGTAGTTTTGCAAGAGCTGGAGGCACACAGCTGGAGAATACAAAGCTCTAAAACAGAGTTTTACAAAGATTGTAGCCCCAGTTGTTGCAAAACTATAACTCCCATCAAGGGAGTTGTAGTTTAGGAACAGCTGAAGGCTGTAGTGGTACAATGGTGATCTCCTATACTGGATACCAACACACTTTCCGTCTGGTTTCTAGTATGTTGCCAAATACAGAGTAGTCTGTCTGCATAAAGACAGATGACCCCTAATGGCGGCTATTTTCATTTTAGATTTTTTAGTAAAATTGATTTTTTTTTTAAATAAATGTATATTTAAAAAAGTAATCTTATCATTAGTACTACAAATTATAAAAAAGTTTTTCATAATGACAGTGCCACTTTAAATTCAATGCTATAGGTGTACAGTTCTTCTCTGGGTGCAGGGATTCAGTGTACACATTTTTTTTTAAACAATTTAAAAAAATGTGTGGTCCCCTCAATTTTCCATAACCAGCCAGGTACAAAATCAAGCAGCAGCCTAGTAGTATAAGGATGGCAGACTAATAAAACCGGCCTGCCTCTTTCCCAGTCCCAGGCATCACCTGGCTGTTACCTTCTTGTTTCTAGTACCCCTGGTGCTGGTAGGTACTAGAGTGATATTGGGGGTGTAAGTTCTAAGCCCCAGCTTAGCAATGGGAAACATCTATTAGACAGCTTCCACTACTAAGTCACAAATAAGTAAGAATAAAAGATTTAACTTCTGGAAAAAAATTTATTGTAACAAACCCCCACAACTAACATATTAAAAACATTTTTATTTCTTCTTTTTTATCCGACTTAGTCAAAATCAAAAATAAAAAAAATAAAATAAAATGTCAAGAAAATAAAATACTGACCTCCCTGGGTTTAGTGTTTTTTGTGCTTAATGCGTGTTGCGGGTTTGCGTGTCAAAAAGTAAAAGAGTTGCCAGATATTAGCATAGAACTAAGTTATGCACAAAAGCCTGGTGCCTTTTCAAATTTTTTCCCTTTAAGCATTAATCAATAGTTGGTAAGCCAGCACTTTATTAACCAGTGTATA